>NC_087359.1:74506124-74809154 GCF_030014295.1 Loxodonta africana | reverse complement strand
AGCTGGGCACATTTTCGACTCAGGACTTCTGTCAAAGAGGCAAGCATTCTTGCCAGGCTCCTGAGCTTTCCCAGGCAGATGCTAACTCCTATCAGATGCGTTGTCTATTACACAGCACAGGAGTTACACTACCAGAATCTACCACCTCCAGCTCACCACCATGCAATATTTATCAAGAGATTGGTTGAAACAAGCAATATCCAGAGAAAACTGTATAAGGGACACATAGGCCATTTACTCATTCTCACATTGAAACCATATCAGGTCCAAGCCAAATCAACAGAGAGTAGAGTGCTCATCCCACATGGTCATTTACATTTACTGACATTCTCTTTGGAGTGATGTCCTCCATCTAGTGAAGGCTATTATGTGAAACAAGCCTAGGAGGTTCATCATTTATTCTAACCTTGTTCATTACATCACAGTGTTCTCTTTAAGAGAGCCATGGAGAGAAAGAAGCCTGATCTTCATACCAGTAGGTATATATTTCTCATATGGCTGGCCATTTTCTTCTAATGGGCATTATGAATTGTGTAACTGAGAAAATCCATTTCTCTGGTCAGCTGTTTGAATGGCCAGATCCAAATACAGAGGTGTCTAGTTACTGAGATCAACCGCTGAAAAATGAGCCATTGGGATAACCATGACTTTGAGTTGACTCAACAGCAACTGGTTTTAGGCTACTGGGCTACATGGTTTAACTTGGTTCCTGCCTTTATTTTGGCCACCACGTTGGTTTTACTGTCTACTTTCTCCCCTTTTTAAGCTCTCTTTTGTCTTTATAAACCTATCGCCATCGAGTCGATTCTGACTCATAACGACTCTCTATAGAGGCACCTTTAATTCCTTTCTGAAACAAGGTGAAAAATATAGGAACAACAACAAAAGTCAGAAAAAAACAAAACCCACCGGCCTTCCATTTGTTAGACACACAGAAGCCACCGTCTGTTGTCCCAGAGTTTCAGAATGTGTAGAAGTTACTTTTCAAGATGGTGATCTAAAAAGGATATATAGCCAAATCATCTTTAACCTCTTTTTTTCTTTTAATTTCAGAGTATAAAAGTAATGATGCTATTTTGAAACATTTCAGAAATTAAGAAAAAATAAAATGAAATTATCAATAATCCTACTACCCAGAGAATTAATTCCTTAAAATGTATTTTCTAGTTGCCATTGAGTTGATTCCAACTATGGTGACTCCATGAGTGCAGAATAGAACTAGGCACCATAGGGTTTTCCATGGCTGAGTTTTTGGAAGTAGATCACTAGACTTTTCTTCTGAGGTGCCTCTGGGTGGGTTGGAACCAACAACCTTTTGGTTAGAAGTTGAGTGGTTAACCAACTGCACCATTCAGAGATTCCTTAAAACATATTACACGTGTGTTATTCATGAGTTTAGCCTGCCTCCTTCAGGGCACATTCTTTAGTAATTCTGGCCAATGTTAATCTACAGAAGAAAAAAAAAAACAACTTGTCTTTCGAGATGACTTAATCTTTTGATTTTAATTGTTGACATTTCATAACAGAAGAAGTAAAGCCCAGTCCCCTTCTTTGTAGTTTTGGGGCCCTGTTACCAGATGAAAGAAGTGTGGCCCTACACAGTTCAGGTTGAAAGGTATGCATATTATTTTCAAAGAGTCAAGATTGTAGCTCTTTACTCATCTCCACTCAGTGAACGACTATATGGAGAATAAGAATGTTTTCAAAAACATCAAACCATCCCATTTTTTAAAGCAGGTACACACACACAAAACCTGTTGCTATTATCAGCTGCTGTAAAGTTGGCCCCTGACTCATGATGACCGCAAGTACAACAGAACAAAATGCTGTCCAGTCCTGCTCTATCACCATGATCGGTTGTGGATCAGGCCATTGTGGTCTTTGAATTTTCATTGGCTGATTTTCATAAGTAGATCACCAGTCCTCTCTTGCTAGTTCATCTTAGTCCGAAAGCTTTACCGAAACCTGTTCAGCATTATAGCAACAGGCAAGGCTCCACTGACAACCAGGTGGTGGCTGTCTCTGAGGTGCGTTGGCCGGGAATCAAACCCTGGTCTTCTGCATGGAAGGCAAGAATTCTACCACTGAACCACCAATGCCCCACACATACAAACAGACTGTTAGAGTTAGCCTGACTGCTGGAAGGTGGCCAGATCCCCGACATCCCCAGCTACACCTTGACGTCTTGCTCAAGCTTTGGGTGAATACTCGCTTCTCCTCTCTCAGGCATATCTATCTCCCTGGCTCACAAGAGGGACATTTGCCTGCTTCTGCAGTGATATTTCAGCATTTTCATTCAGCGGCATTTTTCAGTGTTTTGTCAGATTCTTTTGCAGACTCTAATCCTCCCACAGACAACAGGAGGAATAAATTGCTAGAAATGAAAACAGTGAGGCTGCAGCCGTGTGCAGCAGCATGAAATCCAGTCAGAGCAAACCTGATGGATGCTTTTCTACCTTTTATTGCTTTGGAGAAGGCGATCTCTCCAACGTCTCCACCCAGCTGTGCAACGTGCCTGTACACATAGCCCTTGTTAAGTAGCAGCTTAGTTGGTTGTTCCTAGAAAACTCACCATCAGACATTTTAGAAGCTCAGAGAGTGCACAGCGTCAGTATCTAGGATAAAACCAGTGTAACATCTGCTGAGAAGCTGTGTTTAAATGTGGGTAAAAATATTCCCTGAAAACTTCTGTTCAAGCAAAGGACACAAGTTGTTTTGGAAAAGGGCTCTGAAAACAGTGAACCTGAGGCAGTCTGTAGTCTGAAGCAGTGTCTGGGAACTTGATCAGGCAAAACAGCTTCTGGAAGCTCACATGTAAAGAATTCTTGCAAGCAAATCAGCCTAGAGAAGTTCTTGTTGAAAATACGTAATTGGAACAAAGAGCAGAAGCACAATCTAAGTAACATGAAATATGCCATCTTCTAATGAGACAGGTCCTGGTTATAAGTTTTTTTTTTTTTTTTTTTTTTAACACTCAAAGCTATATCTATCCTTAGGTAGGGGTTCTCTCTTTTCCTGTCTCTTCGAAGACAGAAAAGACAAGCTGGCAGAGAAGAGCTAAAGTCTAGGTAATTTCTTCTTAACTAGTCTTTGAAGGGAAGCCACTGCAAGAGAGATTCTCTAAAAGTTTGTAACCAAGAACTCTAAAATGAGCTGCAGTTATTTGTGAAGTCAGATTGATCTGAAGCTTCAAGTCCCAAGAGGGTTAGTTAAGGCTTTGTATAAAAGAGACCAAATACATGCTCAAAAAAAAAAAAAAAAAAAAAAAATCTCGCTTTAAGTACAAAGTAAATATTTAATTATTGTCTTCAAAAATTTGCTTTAAATAATAATGTCACCCACTGGTTAATATTGTTTGAGGTCAGTTGTTTTAATTAAGAATTAAATTTGTGTTAGTAACTAACAATGAGGAAATTCAGGATTATACATTTCTGGCATATGGGTGGAAAAGTCTGTCTGAATCTGAATTCAAGGCCATATGTCCCATGATGACACTGAACCCCAATCTGTCTAAGAAGCATTTATTGAGTGTCCTGTGTCCCAGAAAGGCACTATCGTAGGGTCTCTAGGAATATAGTGATGAACCTAACAGACATGGCTGCCGTACTCCTGAAGTTCAGAATTCATTGAAAGATACAGGAGGCAATGAGTTAACAAACCAACATAATAAATGCTAGTAATGAGAAAGACCAAGAAGACAGCAACGAGACATAAGGGACAGATGACTGCAGAAGGTGATGCCTAGTTACGGTGGTCAAAGAAGCCTTCTCTGAGGAAGTGACATTAATGCAGAGATCCTGAAGATGAGAAGGAGCCAGCTATGGAAATGGACGTGGGATGAGGGCTGCAGGAGAGATGAGTGTGTGTGTGTACCGTGTGTGCAAAGGCTCTGAGGTAGGCAGAACGCTCATCTATGTTGAGCATACACATAAGAAAGAGAAAAGACCAGTGTGACCACAGCATTGTGGGTCAGGGCAGAAGCAAAGCGGCCTGAAATAAGGCTGAAGAAGCAGCAGTAGCTTTCAGGACTTTGGACCACAAAGGCGGCTACTGCAATAGTCGAGGTAGGAAAAGATGGCCACTTGGACTAAAGAGATAAGTGGGTATGTAGGGAAGTGGACAGGTCTAGGAAAGATTTTGGGAATAGAATTGTTAGGTTTTGCTAATGCATCAGATACAGGGGCTACGGAAATGGAGGAATTAGGGATGCTATAGGGTCACTATGAGTCGGGATCGAGTTGACAGCAACAGGTTTGGTTTTTTTTTTTTTTTTTAATTCAGATTTGAGCAACTCAACTTTTGCTGAGATGGTAAAGAATGTTGGTTGCCCAGTTTTGGATGGAAAGCCAACAGTTCAACTTTGAACATGAGAAGTATGACATGGCTTTTGAAACATCTAAATGGTGATACCAAGTAAGTAGTTGAGTTTACGAGTCTGGAATTGGGAGAAAAGGTTTGGGCTGGAGATGTAACTTGGAGAGTCAGTAACATGGAGATTGTATTTAAAACTATGAGATTAGATGAATTCTTCTAGCAAAGGAAAAACATATACACAAAGAAAAGAGAGACAGTCCAGGAAAAGAACTGAGCAACCCCTTAAACCTAAAACTAAACCCTGGGGCCAGAGAATGAGATGGGGGGGCCACTTAGGAGGCCAAATGGGAGAGTATGGTGTCATGGAAACCAAGAGAGCGGAACATTTCAAGAGGAGAGCTGGATGCTTCAGAGAGGTTAAGTGAAGTGAGGAAGGGGAGGTATTTCCTGGATTGGCCGAAGACATGTCAAGGTGACCTTGGCTGGAAAGTTTGGTGGAGTGGGGGAGTAGAATCCAGATTGGTTGTGCGTTGGGGAACAAATGGGAGGTGAGGGTGGGGAGAGCAGGTGTAGACAGCTCTTTTGGACGGAGTAATGGAGGTTAAGAAAGAGGGTTTGCTTTTGTTTCTGATTTTGTTCCCCCCAGCAGAGAAAAACTGAAGCATGTTTGTGTGCCGTTGGCAGTGATTCTGTGGGGAAGGACAGAAAAACAATGGGAAGAAAGAGGAATGGCTGAAGGAGGGAGAGAGAAAGGGGTAGGCTCTAAAGCAGGGCTTGGAGCCTGGTCCGTCCTGTTAGGACTCCTGCTGAGAACTTTCATCACTAACAAGTTCCCAGGCGATGCTAATGCTGCTGGTTAGGGACCGTTTCTGAGGACCACTAGTAGAGCAGTGGTTCTCAAAATTTATTTTATGTAAGAATCACCTGGGGACCTTGCTAAAATGTGACTTCTGATTCAGTATATCTGGGGTGGAAAGGCATATTGTCAGCAGGGGTTCAAACCGGTTCAAAGCCCTGATCTAAGGTAACAAACTGGACTTTGACCTTTGACAGGGGGACACACACTTCCTCTGCTGAAGAGAAGAAGAACGTCCAGATGCAGGAGATTCAGTAGATTGGGGAGGACGAGGCAGTTCCTTCAGCTAGCTTCCATTTTCTCAGTGAAGTCTGAAGCGAGCTCATTAGCTGGGGCTGAAAGGAGAAGGGAGGTACGAGGCTCAGAGGAGAGAGAAGTATTTTGTATGCGAGTGTGTGTGTTATGTGTAGTCTGTGTGTGTAGCTTATGTATGATTGTGTGTGTGCAGTTTGTGTGTGTAGTTTTTATGTGAGGATGTGTGTGGAGTGTGTGGTTTGTATCGTTTGTGTGTGTGTGTTTATGTGGGTGTATGTATGCTTCTTGGTCCAAGATGTTAAAATCAGCAGTCTCTCCCATCAGCTTTTTCTTTCTAAACCTACTCACTTAAGCGCCCATCTATTTCTCTCTCATCAGGGACTTCTGTCAATAATAGTATCAGCTAATATCACCATGGGCCAAGCAGTGCTGCAGGCATCTTACACCTATTAATTCCTTCAGTTTTCACAACAGCCAACATCTCCATTCTACAAAGGAAAAAAGTGGTGCATAAAAACGAAACAGTTAATACCTGGTGGTGGTGAGACCTGAGACTAGGGCGTATCGAGGCTGTGCTCTTAACCAAGGCACCACACCACGTCTCTGTGTGTTTGGTCCGACATATGCACTTCCAGCCCTGCCCCTTCTGTGCCAGCAAACAGAGAGAAGGGAATGGATCCCATCAGTGCTGGGGGGCATGGGGTGAGCAGTGGGGTGAGTGAGGAGTGCCAGCCCGAGGGCAGAGCTGAAACTCCCGACATATAGAAAAGGCTCAAAGAAGAGCTAGGAGTGGCGGTGTGAGTCAGGGGACTTTGGAAAATAGGTCCATCTGAGGAGGACTCTGAAGGGTCTGCTCTGCAGGAAGCAAACCCTGTCCTCCACCCCCCATGGAACTGTCAGTGAGTCTTACATTGCTCACAATGTTGCTGAGGTGAGTGGGTTATTTTGGGGGAGGTGACCAGGTGCTGTGGTCTGTGGCAAGGCCTCCTGGGTTAGAAGCAGACTAAAGGTAGGGAGAGCTGAGTCTGGGCTATATCACCAGGATGTGGGCAACATTTCCAAGTCTCTTGCATATTTATACCATAATGATCAACAAGCTCATTAAACTCAAGAATTGCCTCTCTAATCCCAAACCAGTTTCTCTTTCTGGCTTTTAAACTCCTGACATTGGTACTAGATCTCCCAATTCCCAGAGCTTGAAATCGCAGTGCCATCTTCCAGCACAGTGCCTATATGAGAAGGTGCTTGCTTTTGATTTGGGCTGCCTTTGGATGCATCAAGTATTGGAACTTTGGGAGTTTTTTTTTTTTTTTTAATTGTGGTAAAATACACACAATGCAAAATTTTCCATTTTAACCATTTTCAAGTGCACAATCCAGGGGCATTACTCATATTCATAATGGTTGTACAACCATCACCTCAAACGGAAACTCAGTACTGCTTAGTAATAACTGCATTCTCATCTCCCCCACAAGTCCCTTTGCACAGTCTTCCATCGCTATGCATTTGTCTCTTCTAGACATTTCATGTAAGTTGGATCACCCAGTATTTGTCCATTTGTGTCTCAGTTATTTCATTTAGCATAATGTTCTCAAGGTTCACCCATGTGGAAGCATGTATCAGAACTTCATTCCTCTTTATGGCTGAATAATATCTCATTGTATGTATACAGGATCCCTGGAGGCACAGTGCTTAAGCAGTCAGCTGCTAACTAAAGGGTTGGTGGGTCGAACCCACTAGTTGCTCTGTGGGAGAAAGCTGTGGCAGTCTGCTTCTGTAAAGATTACAGCCTTTGAAACCCTATGGGGCAGTTCTGCTCCACCCTGTAGAGTCACTATGAGTCGGAATCGACTTGATGGCAGTGAGTCTTGGTTTGGTGTATGTATATACAGCATTTTGTTTATCCATTCATCTGTAGATGGACACGAGTTGTTCCCACTTTTGGGCTATTGTGAATAGTGCCGCAACGAACACTGATGTACATCACTGGCAGTTTTTTGTTTCTTTTTAATCAATGTGTCTGTAGGCTTGGGATTAGCATCAGATCACACCTCTTTAAGGCCATCCCTGAAGAGACAGCCCACTGACTGGGAATTGTCAGAGTTGGTCCTTTTTCTCAACAGTTTAACTAACAGGGTGGGAAGGTACCCATGACCAGAACTGTCATGGATTTAGACTTCATGTGCTGGGGCTGCCTCCCATTGCTCGCCTGAGCAGATTTTATATATTCAGGAGTTTTGTGAGCTGGTTATTAAATCATTAAAAAACAAAACAAAACAAAACAAAAAAACACTAAACCAATTGCCATTGAGTTGATTCCAACTCATGGCGACCCATGTGTGTCAAAGTAAAACTGTGCTCTGTAGGATTTTCACAGTTGTGATCTTTCAGAAGTAGATCACCAAGCCTTTCTTCCAGGGTGCCTCTGGGTGGAGTTGAACTGCCATCCTTTTCAGTTAATAGCTGAGCACTTAACTATTTGTACCACCCAGGAACTCCTTACTAAGCCACAACCTGTCGCTCTTGAATCGATTCCGACTCATGGCAACCTTATGGGACAGAGTAAAGCTGCCCTATAGGGCTTCCAAGGAGCGGTCGGTGGATTCGAACTGCCAACCTTTTGCTTAGCAGCTGAGCTAACCAGAGCCCCGATTAAGCCATAAGTAGTTTGGAATCAGCCATGGCGGGAATGTTTACACCACAGAAATCAGCAAACGCTATAAATGAGGGTCCCCCTTTTATTCTCCCCTCTCAAGCTGTATACCAGTACAACCTTGATTCAGTGCCTTTTGTAATAAAGTGCTGCCATGTTCATTTTTAATCTAATCCTCATTCCACCCCTGTGAATGAGCTCTCCCTGGCTGAAGGAGACTAAGTGTGTTGTCAAGGGTCACTTGGCTATGTGTAGCAGGGATGGAATTGGAACCTAGTGTTTTAGACTGAAGGTCTGAAGACACTATGGGATTAGACCCTGAGGTCCTTTTGACATCTGCCACCAGTGCCTACGCAGGATAGCGACCTCCTGAGCTTTCTGTCCAAGGTCCTTACACTAGAGGTCAATGGCTCACTTCTGAGGCAATGCAGTGCTGTGGAGATGCGAGGTCGATGGCTCACTTCCGAGGCAATGCAGTGCTGTGGAGATGCTCTGGTGTTCAGTGTAGAAAAAGATTGTTAATTCCCAGAGTGCAACCCTGGAGGGAATGATGGAGACTTAGGACCATGTTCAGGCTAATGTCTGAGATGATGTCATAACATTTAAAAGTCTGCATTTGGAGAGAAGCCCTCGCAATCTGTAGATCTCTCTCAGCTGGAACTTGGTTTGGGATGAAGATGAGAAAGAGGATTCTGAAGATGAAGCAGAGAGCTCTGGGTGAGGGAAGTTTCAAAGCACATAGCTAGAGCAGAAGACTGCCTCATGAAGAACGGGAAGGAAAACAGTTTTCCTCTCCGCACACTTAGGGAAACGTCGTTGGTGCTGCCGGTGCCCTGCAGGTTCCCTTTTCTAGGCCAGTGCATCCATCCCCCAGCACTTGGGGATACTGTCCTGGTCTGAATCAGAGCCACACTGCCAGGGGGTGGGAGTGGTGTCATATTGTCACAGGGTGCAAAAGGCTAGCAGCCCCTTTGTCTCTAGGTATGCTCAACACTGTGGTGCATTTTCCACTCCCAGGTTCCCCATGGGATCAGGCAGAAGCTAGTCTCAAGTTGAAACTCCATCTTTGCTTAGGTTTCTTCTCCTGCCCCGTCCTCCTGCCTTTACTCCCCTTCTCCTGAGAGTGCTCCATCAATAAAACACTTGTCCAAGAATCCCATCTCAGGGTCAGCTTCTAAGGAACCCAGCCTACAACTTGAAACTTTTCTAGGGATCCCAGAAATAAATGAAATCTTGCAGTTATTTGGAGCAACTTCTAAGGGCTCTCCTAGTAATGTCATCCCTAGCACTCATGGGAGGGTTTGGGAGAATTCCGGGTCCTGGTGGGACTTCACCTTCCCAGGCAGTGACATCATCATCCACTGTGGTCCATAAAGAGGGATCACAGAGCCCACGTGCTCACGTGTGTAGCCCCCTGGGCTCCTATTAAGACCAGCCCTCCTGTCCTCCTCAAAAGCACAGTTAGAGACAAGGACCTGTGTATATGTTGTTTATTTGGGCATAATCCCTGAGGTTGTGTCAAGGAAGGAAAAACAAGCCAGTATAAGGGTGTGTAACTGAGGCTGCTGCTATGGGCAAGGAAAAAAAAAAAAACCAAACCCGTTGCTGTCGAGTCAATTCGGATTCATAGTGACCCTATAGGACAGAGCAGAACTGCCCCATAGGGTTTCCAAAGAGCGGGAACTGCCAACCTTTTGGTTAGCAGCCATAGCTCTTAACCACTGCATCACCAGGGCTCCAGCTATGGGCAATAGTGGCTTGATTTTACAGGCACCTTCTGAGAAATGGGCAGATGCCTCCCGGCATTGTCTGCCTGGCGGAAGAGAAGCTGGAGCTCTTGTCCACTGACTTCTGTCCGTCTCACATTAGTTGACAGTCATCCTGGGTATATTTCTGGGCTTCTGCTGCACCTGGACTACCAAACATGAAGATGTGCTAAGACGGGATGCTGTCCTTGTGAGGGAGCCTGAGCTGATATGGCACTGTCCTCCTCAGCCGAGGCTGAAATCAGAGATGGGCCAAGGAGACGTGGTGCCAGGCAGTAGAGACGCCTGCTACAATCAGTTGCCCCATCATTTCAAAGGGGCTGAAAAAGCTATCCCAAGGAGGACACAATTAGAACTGCCTACCCACTTTCCCTTAAGAGACCCTTAGGACCAATGCCATAATACCTTAAAATCCGTTGCTGTCAAGTTGATTGCAGCTCAAGGTGACCGCATGTGTGTCAGAGGAGAACCGTGCTCCACCGGGTTTTCGATGGCTAATTTTTTGGAAGTAGATTGCCAAACTTTTCTCCTGAGGTGCCATTGGATGGACTCGAACCTCCAATCTTTTGGTTAGCAGGCCAGCACGTTAACTCTTCACACCACCTGGGGACTCCCAACAGACCTTACAACTCTGTCGTTCTTAGGCAGCACCGCCCAAGTTTTATGCTCAACCCTCATCACGATGCCCAAGTTTTATGCTCAACCCCCATCACGATACTGACACATAATAAGTTCTCAACATATGTATATTGAGTGCAGGGGATTACAAAATGAAGCAAAATGTGGAACTTTAAATTAGTACGTTATAGCTGCTGCTAGGCATGGGTCATTTTAAAGGGATGGGGATGACTGACAAGACAGCAAGACTAGATGATACCTGCCCAAAGCTTCTGTCGTAGCTGAGGTGAGTCCAAGATGATGACCAGGAGGAGGTAGGGTGCTGGTCAACCACAAAACACAAAGATGGGGGTCACAGAGCCAAAACTGGCTGTGCCCATCCAGGCCTGTCCAGGGGAGAGCCTGATGCTAGAAAACTTTCAGACCCTATAACTTCTTCTCCTAAGGAGTCCCCGTGTGGTGCAAACGGTTAAGAGCTCGGCTACTAGCTGAAAGGTTGGCGGCTCACACTCACCCAGAGGCTCCTTGGAAGAAAGTCTTGACGGTCTACTTCCAAAAAGTCACAGCCTTGAAAAGCCTATGGAGCGCCATTCTATGCTGATACACATGGGGTAGCCACGAGTCAGAATCGACTCAACAGCAACTGGGTAACCTCCCCCCTTAGTTCTGCTCTCCTGCTCATGAAGCACCCTGTTGAGATGCTTGGCTGCCTCTGTAGCTTGACTGAGGGACAAAATGTACCGCGGAGTCAGTCATGTCTGGTCAGTTTGACACTTACAGTTGTCATCACAAATAAATAAATCAGCTCTCAGGTTCTATACTTAGGTCTCCTGTGAGTTTAGTCAGTGCGAGTCAGTCTCGGCATCGGATCAGATTTCTGGATGTGGAAGACTAACACTCTAACACTCAACTCAAGAGCGAAGCGAGTTCACCAATATAGATTCCACACCGAGGGGGCTATTAGGGCCAGCCAGCCAGCCTTCCTCCCAGGTACCACTCTTTCAAACTATATTTACTTAGTGAAGAGGCACAGGAAGAGCAGGTGAAGGGACAGTCAGTAACGGGGTCTCAAGCGTACCATCTCCACAGAGGATGGAAGAGAATTCACACTGAGTCAATTCACAGAATCTGCTTGCTATGCATAGATGTGGCCTTGGCTAAAATTTAATAGATTTATGAAGCAGTTGCTCATTTAAAAATTATATCTTCCTACATTAACGGAATAAATAGAAGAAGAAATAATAGAAAAGTGCTTGGGCACATAGTAGTGATTAATAAATATTTGTTGAGTAAATGAAATATAATTGGTCAAGGAACATATGAAAATATCCAGCGCCAGTGATCAAATAAATGCCTATTAAAACACAATAAGATACCACTTTCCCCCTCTTGGGGCCCTGGTGGCACAGTGGTTAAAAGCTCAGGCTGCTAACCAAAAGGTCAGCAGTTTGAATCCACCAGGCGCTCCTTGGAAACCCTATGGGGCAGTCCTACTCCATCCTACAGGGTTGCTATGAGTCAGAATCAACTCAATGGCAATAGATCTGTTTTTTTTCCCCCTCTCAGACTGACAAAGTTTAAATATACATATAATATAAATAAGGAAAATAATGCATGCTTGTTGGGGCGAGGAAATAGTACTTTTATACAACAAATTTCTGGAAACAAATTCAATAATATGCGTCAAAGCCTTAAAAATATATAGACTATTTTACCGAGCCATTTCATTAATAGGAATGGATCCTAAGGAAATAATTGAGCAAGTTGACAAGGATATTCACTGTAAAATTGTTGATAATCACAAAAAATTGGAAAGAATGCCAGTGCCCAACAATTGCAGATTGATTGAATGAAATATAGAACTCCAAACAATAGAATGCCACTCAGCCTTTACAAAAGACAATGTAGACAATTAGCATATTTATGCCTGTTAAGTGAAAATAGAAAGTTGAAAACAATATATTAGAATATCTGATTCTTTCTTTTAATTGCATTACTTCATTGTTTGCACCAATCTGGAAGGATATATACTAAATGGTTATCTTTAAGTGTTGGGATTATTGGCATCCTTTTCATTTTTTGATTAATTCATATTTTCTAAACCAAACAATGTATTGCATTGGTCAAATCTGCTTCAAAAGACCTCTTTAAAGTATTAAAAAGCAAAGATGTCACTTCAAGGACTAAGGTGCGCTTGACCTAAGCTATGGTGTTTTCAATCGCCTCATATGCATGCGAAAGATGGACAGTGAATAAGGAAAGCCAAAGAAGAATCAATGCCTTTGAATTACGGTGTTGGTGAAGAATATAGAAAATACCACGGGCTGCCAGAAGAATTAACAAATCTGTCTTGAAAGAAGTATAGCCAGAATGCTCCTTAGAAGCGAGGGTGGCGAGACTTTGTCTCACCTGCTTTGGACATAGCAGGAAGGACCAATCTGCGGAGAGGAACATCATGCTTGGTAAAGTAGAGGGTCAGTGAAAAAGAGGAAGACCCTCAACGAGATGGATTAACACAGTGGCTGCAACAGTGAGCTCAAAAAACATAGCAAAAATTGTGAGGATGGTACAGGACTGGGCAGTGTTTTGTTCTGTTGTACATAGGGTCGCTATGAGTCGGAACCAACTAGACGGCACCTAACAACAACGAATTTGTCTACAATCTACTTATACTGTTGCAACAATAAAAAGTTACTGATATTTAAAAAAAAATAAAGTGACTTAAATTTTGTCAACTTCCAAATAGATGTGGTGATTTGACTTATGAAGTATAAACACACAGTTACAAAGTTACACGTGCAAAAAAGAACAGCAGCCTCCCCAGGAAGTGGAACAATGAGCTGCTACTGGGCTGGGGAGGTGAGCTGGTTACGGTCACTGAATGCTGCACTGGTCTATGAGTGTCCCAGTAGCTATGCCAAAGAAGAACCATGAGACGTGAAATTGGTTGCATTTACCTAAAAGGGAAGGCAGACAGATCCATCGGCAAGGACGCATTTCCCAGGCACAAAGAACAGGATGTATTACGTATTGAGGCAAGTAGCTAATGCAGTTAGTATTATTCTTCATTATATAGACCATCAAACAGTTAAAAGGAGATGAGATTTCAATAGATCTTTCTTTAATAACAAAGAGTACAGTATTACTAAGTACACTATTATTGTACTTAATAATCACTAAGTGTTTCAGTGGAAACCCTGGTGACGTAGTGGTTATGTGCTGTGTCTGCTAACCAAAAGATTGGCAGTTTGAATCTACCAGGCCCTCCTTGGAACCCCATGGGGCAGTTCTACTCTGTCCGACAGCATCACTATGAGTCAGAATTGATCGTAATGGGTAGGTGTTTCAGTTGGAAGGGAGTGACCTTGGGGATCAAATTCATGTACAGATGAAGAAACTGAGGGTCAGAGTGGTGAAATGATTTGCTCAATGAGCAGGGGAAGCAGGACTAGAATCCATGTTGCTTGATCCCTGACTCAGTGGTCTTTGTACTCCAAAGTCTCCATCCAGGACGGGACTGGCTGTTGCCAACTGTGTGTCCACAGTAGGCTCTTCTCTAAGGCAGGAATCCTGTCTGTCCTTTGCGCTGGCAGCGTAGTGCTCTGCACACAGAATGGTTTGCAATCAACAAAGGGTTTATGTACCAGATGAAAGTCTATGACATGGTTATTTTGCTTTTTTATAACCTCATTTTATATAGCTTTGAATGTTTAGATGATATTAAGGGTTGATAACAAGCATAGTACTTATCGAACATTTTATTGAGTGCTTACTAAGTGCCAGGCATGCTTCTAACCACTGTTCACACATCATCTCATCTCACAGTCACAACCTGATGTGAGGGGTGCTCTTCCTAACTCCGTTTAACAGATGAGGACACTGAGGCGCAGTGCAGGAAATTAACATCTACAAGATGGCAGAGCTGGGCTCCCAACCCAGGCAGTCGGCTCCAGAGTCCACATGTTTAGCTACCAACTACACTGACTCTCCTGTGCCAGCAATTATCATAATGACCATATGGTGAGACATTGTCATGGATCAGACCTCGAGGTCATTTAATTCTAACATACCGCTTCTTGCATAGGACTACCATCGTTTGATTCAATGACTGATGTAAGTTTTTACCCAAATCCAAGACAGCGGTAAGTGGTGAAACTTGGATTGAAAACACGTCCCTTGCATATTGGTGTGGTTTCTACTATGTCACATGCAGGGAAGAAGAGACCCCTAATAGCCTGATTCTGGAGCTCTGCACTGGAACCAGGGAGTGGAAGGATTTTAACTCACCTTAGAGTTAACCCCAAATGTGTGGTTTAGGTACTACCTAGACTATGGGGTGTGGGGAAGTTCTCGCTGGAAGCCAGCTGTATCATTTGGCTAGGTTGATTTGGTGTCTGTTGTTGCATTTTGAGGCTTTGGGAAATCCTTGTCCAGCCCAGGAACATCTTCAGCTAAAGCAGGAACAGAGGCTAATGTTTCTCTCCCACCCAGGACTCACTGACCACTTGGTCTTTGTTTAATGGGTAGACAGGTGAGGAAACAGTCACTGTGCAGGGTCCTAGTGTGAGACACAGGGCACTGTGGGAGCACAGACCTTTTGGAGGGGTAGGTGTTAGGGAAGGCTTCCTGGAGGAAGTGCCATCTAATCTGTAATATGCAGAAGGAATCTGAGGCGTGAGCCTGGGGAAAGGGGGCAGTGAGGGATGCACTGAGGGACAAGGCTTCCCGGGCCGGGAGCTCCAAGAGGCAGGGAAGATGTCAAGTCCTAGGCGTCCCTTGAGGGCCAGCTGTGCACAAAGCTTCAGGAAGACAAGTGTGTGCTTCCCTCCCCAGCTTCTTCTTTACATGCAACTTGCTCCTTTCATGTTTTCTTAACTCCACGCCCATCTCCCACCCCAAGTCCTTTCTGGACACCTGCTTTCAAACCTTCTCTTCACCAAGGTGTAGGTGATCAGTAAAACCACAAATGTTTCTCCTCCCAGGGCAATGTGGACAGAGTGTCTCTAGGACCATCGAATATTAGGAAGCTGAGCATATCTCTTCATCCTCCCCTCTGCATTCTACTGTCTTAGCTTTCTCTCTCCTACTCAAGAACAGGACATTCCACCCAACTCACTGCTTAGCACTGAACCATTGATTGTCCTCTGGGGAAAGTCTCTCTTGTGGTTTTCTTTAGTGCAGGTGTTCATTCATTTGCTTTGGTCTCTGAGTGGCAGCTCGTATGACCTAAAAGGGGAGGTGGTTTAGGAGAGGCTGGAAGGTCCAGTGCTCAGCTGTCCAGGCAGCAGCTGCCAAAGGTGAATGAGGACATCTCTGACTACCCAGTAAATGGCCCCCACAGTTAATGGAAAGGCACTTGTTTTGCTTGCACTAAGAAGAGGTAAAGCATACTATCCAGCCATGATGAGAAAGTTCTGGGAGATTCTATGACATAGGTGAACCTTGAAAACATTATGATGAGTAAATAAGTCAGAAACAAAGGGACAAATATTGCGTGATCCCACTTCTATGAAATACCTTCAACAGGAAAGACATAGAGACAGAAGTTTATTAGTGGTTACTGGGGGCTGGAGGGAGCGGGCTGCTGTTAGTTGTTGTTCGTTGCTGTGGAGTCAGTTAATGGGCAGTCATTGATTAATGGGTGCAGCGTTTCTGTTCGGGGTGATGAAAACATTTTGGAAATAAATGGTGGTGAGGGTTGCACCACACGGTGATTATAATTAATGTCACCAAATTGTACGTTCAAAAATGGCGAACATGACAAAACTTTGTTACACGCGTATCCCCCGCTTTTCGAAAGTTCACTTTATGCCACTTCGCTTTACGAAAGACCTACATTAGTACCTGTTTCCGCCAACCAAAAGAAATCCAAAGAGGATTTTTACGTTTACGAAAAAAGTGAAAAGCAGAAATAGCGTTCAGCGTTTGTGTTGCAGCGAGCGGTTAAAGAGGCAGCACACACCCTGAGCAGTGAGAGTGGCGTGTCCACAAACTCTTTCCCCGGGGACGACACTCAGCGTCTCAGCATCAAGCCGCCATAGCTTCAGGCTGTGTTTTTGAGTGTCTGTGCTTTATCTCGATTTATTTTGCGCATCCATCAGCAAGGTGTGTCCTAAGGGATCAGAAAAGCCTAAGAGAGCTTGTCAGGGTTTTATGTGTTGTTTGGTATGATTTGGTAGGTTATTTTTTAGGCTTGGAAACGCTCAAAATTTTTTCCTATGTAAATTAATGATAATTGCTTCTTCGCTTTATGCCATTTCAGCTTATGTAAGGTTTTTAGGAATGCTGTCCTTTCAGATAGTGGGGACACCTGTATGTATTTTACCAGAGTACAGCTGAAAAAAAGCGGGGTAACCTCAGGCAATTCATCGAGCTCACTGAAGTTCAAGTTTCTGCACCACACAGGGTTGTGAAAAAAAAAAAAGTTGCCATTGAGTCGGCTCTGACTCATAGCATTTGCATGTGTGTCAGAGCAGAACTGTGCTTCATCTGGTTTTCAGTGGCTGGTTTTTTGGCAATAGATCACCAGGCCTTTCTTCTGAGGCATGTCTGGGTGAACTTGACGCCCCCACCTTTTCGTTATCACCTGAGGGTGTTAGCCGTTTGCGCCACCCAGGGACTCCCTCGAGGTTGTGTTGAGGTTCAAATGAAATAACAGATGTTGAAAGTGCTTTGTCGATGGTTGTAGTTTTTTGTAGTGTAATGGATCACTTTTGTGTGGTCTTTCTAGCCATGGTCTTGTAAGTCCCATCCAAGTGATTGGGTGGACTGTGTGATAGGGTAATTGTGGCCCACCAAGGGGATTGGTCAGTTTTGCCATCCTGCTGGGCTTGAAATGAGCCACCCCAGAGGTGGGGAAGTGAGTATCCTACGACCATCAAGGAAGAACCGCCAGGAGCAGAGAGTGCATCCTTTGGACTGTGATAGCTGCACTGAGAAGCTTCTGGACCCAGGAGACAGAGAGCTGTAACAGAGGGTGGTGACAGAGAAACGGCGACAGGAGGGACCAGCAGGAGAAACTGGCAGGAAATGGTGCAGTGGGCTTCCTGGCCCATCAAGCAAGAAAGCTGAGTGTCTTTGGGCAATGGCCGAGGGCCAGGGAGAGGCATGCCTGCGAGCACAGCTGGGAAGAGGCTGTCCTGATGGAAGAACTGTATCCTGAGTGTTCCTGAGCCTGAATTATAACCTGTTACTTCCCTAATAAGTCCATTGTCTGTGAGTTCTGTGTGGCCACTGCAATGAATTATCAAACCCAGCACAGAAATAGATAGTGCCATGGGAGGGACAGTAAAGATGGCAGAGAGAGGAGGCGTGTCCAACCACCACCACCTCATAGGAATCAGCTTTAGGGTGTTGATCTTGATCCTCCTTCTGCCTTGTGAAGTTAGAGGAGGTCAGACACCACCCCCTATGCCATTCTTACAATGGCACAGCCCTGTGCAGGCATGAAGGACCAGCTGACTAGCGATGTGTACAT
The DNA here is from genome assembly GCF_030014295.1 of Loxodonta africana. Taxonomy (NCBI): domain Eukaryota; kingdom Metazoa; phylum Chordata; class Mammalia; order Proboscidea; family Elephantidae; genus Loxodonta; species Loxodonta africana. The sequence continues at coordinate 74,791,215 of NC_087359.1, read as the reverse complement.
TTTGAGCAAATTCCTTCAGACTGGGTTCCCCTGTCCCAGGATGGTTGATGGTTTTGGGGATAAAGTCTGAGTAGGAGGTTCTCATAACAGTGTCTGAGCAGCTTCTTCTGCACATTCCCAGGGTCTGCGTACACCACTAGCTGGAGAACTGGGCCTGCAAACCCTACTTTGACCTGAATTACCTGAGAGACTAAGGTGGTGTATACATGGAGTCTGAATTTCCTCCAGTGGCAGATCCTCTGAGTCAATCAGTGCTTTATGCAGTCAAAACCTTCCTGGGAGGATTTTAAGATAGTGTTATTATCTCAGTCAAATATAAAACCTCGTCCCCAATCCTCACTGTTTCTATAAATGAAAACAATTGATTTGGACGCTTAATGTAATCCTCAGACAAATGAGTGCTTTACTGAAACCTAATAAGATCACCTGGAAAGGAAATCCCCCATGAAAGGCATGAGAGAAAGGCTGCCATTCCTGACTCTCCCCTTCTGTCTCAGTCCCTCCTGGTTCCCTTCCACTTGGGTCTGTGTGTGAAGAGGGGAGGGGGTAGTAGGGAGAACAGGAAGGATGGGGTGGCCATGTGGCATGTGTTAGGACAGGCTCAGAGTTAGGGAGGACAGGGGATGGATGAGTCCAGGGGCTTCCCTTTTCTATCAAGTTGCTCAGGCCAAATACCTGGAGTCATCCATGGCTTACAACATCCCATCTGTTTTGGCTTTTGTCTTCCTCTCTGAACCCATCTCCTTCCATTCTCTCTCTTACATTTATCCAGCCACACAAGCTCATTTTATGTTTTTCAAGCACAACAACCTCATTCGCACTTCGACAAAGGTATTTCCTCCATCTGAAATGCTTTTCCCCAGGTATTCTCAAGGCCAGTTCTTGGCCTAATTTTTTTCTTTCTCAGGAAGGCTTCTCAGGCCTGCTGTCAAAAGTATGTGCCATCCCATCCCTTTTTATCCTATTGCCTTATGGCCCTTTTCACTCTCTGCATTTGCCATGCTTATTTGTGTACGTAATTATTGACTGCCCCTCACTAGAAGATAAGCCCTTTGAGGGAAGGGACCAATTCTGTTTTGTTCACTGCTTGTATCTCTAGTACCTAAAAGAGTCTCTAGTACAGAGCGGGTACTCAATAAATATTTCCTGGATGGATAAAAGGAAGCCACAAGAGCCTATAGCCAAGGAGGGAAGCAGCAAAGGAATTGGCCCTCTCGCTCTGTCTGCCATCTTGTGTATGGTGGCCACCCGTGGGCATACTGCCCAAGGAGCAGTGGGAGGGCTGAGATACGGAAGCCCCTAGGGGCTGAGTCAACAACTGGTGGACCTGAGGATTTGGCCACAGGCTCCTGGACCTTAGAGATCTTCAGGTGTAAATATGCTTCTTAGGATTTACGGGAAATGAGCCTCAGAGAGCTTCAGGGACTTGCTGAAAGTTGCACAGCTAGTGTATTTCTAAGCATGAATTAGAATCAGACCTCAACTTCCAGTCCAGAGTTTTCTCACTGTACCTTGCTGCCCCCGAAACCTTGAGGTAGAGAGAATTAAGCTGCTTTGGCAAAAGGCTGAGAGCAGGTGCCCAGGTATGTCTAAAAATAGCCACTTGAATGGTGGAAGTATAGGTAACTGGCTAGTCATCAGGAGAGGGCTAGCCCTGGAACCTTTGGGCTAACTCATTCCCCCTGACTTCATGTATCTATCCCATGTATGGGAAGGTGGCATGTGTATCACTGCTTGCAAGTCAAAGGCTAAGTGGCATTTGAGCAGATGTTTCAAAAGAAAATGTGCAAAGAATGAGAATATGATATTGGTGTGGGTGCTAAGGATCAGCAGTTAAGGAAGATGATTGATTTAAAGGAGAGATATGTTTTTAATTTAGTGGCAAGAGACACTTTAAGATCATAATGCTGAAGTTGATGGGGGTTGTTGGGGAAAGAACAGGCAAACTTGCACTGTGCTTATTTGTTTAAAATGTTCTTTCAAGTGATAAAGTTGGAAAGGTAGGAAGGCCTGTTTTATAATGTGGTGTATTTTCTGGCATCATTTCCCAGAGATCCAGGGAAGAGGAAACCAAAAAATCCAAAGCAAACCCGTTGCGCTCGAGTCAATCCAAACTCATAGTGAGGGAAGAGGAGGTCACTTGTGTTTAAGGGCAAGCATAAAAGTCAAAGGGTGGGTACTCTTTCCAGCAGGTGGGAAACATGGGACATCCCTTAATGTAAGAGGAAGCAGAGGCGCACAGACTGAAACATACCCAGGTAGTTCAGGAACGGTGGAGAGAGATGCTTGGAGGCTGGGTAGAGAAGAATGCCCCGAGCGGAGAGCAGGGGTGCTGTGGCACTGCTCTGTTCCATACACACCCGCCTGAGGCAACCAAGGCCTAGAAAGCCTGGGCTTCCCTGGGTGGCAAGTTTTATGTGCTACGTGTAAGGAAAGGGCAGACATTCTGTTCTCTGGTCCGCCTGCCCAACTCACCCTACTTCAGTACTAATACTGGTAATAATTATAATAAGCAGCAGTGGTATTAAATGCTCAATTAATCCTGCAGGGAGCTTTAGACATAGTCATATATTGGATCTTCACAACATCCTGATGGGACAGGTTTAATCACTTCCCCCATCTTACAGGCAAGGAAATGGAGGCTGAGAGGACACGCAGGTGTAAGTGACAGAGCGAAGACCTGTGCCCCTACTCTAGGCAGGTGGGCTTGGCAGCGCTCCCAGTACACTGCCTGGCCTCTCCACTGAGTCCATCCTTGGGTCAGCAGGGTGTTAGCTCCTGTGAACATTCCTCCCTGGAGACAGCAGGATGCTGTCCAAGGTGCTGAACCTTACTTTGTAAAACTTGGGATTGGATGGGCATAGGAGGAAGGGCTCGTCTGCACTAATGATTCCAGTTTTAAGTTATTTTATTTAAAAAGAAACTCAGCATATCATGGTGTCATGCTTTGTGTGGTATGGGGTCTCTGATTTTTCAAATAATAGCTAGATAAGCATGTCCCAGATGAGCTTCCCGCTCTCACTTATTAATGCACCTCTGGGGTTAGGAATGCTCTCAGGGGACTAGTTAAGTGCAACTCCCAGGTGTCATAATAATAGTATGGGTCCGTATGCACTTTTAGGCCAAGATCTCAATGAAGAACTGGCCTTGAGAATACCTGAGGGAAAGCATTCCAGGCAGAGGAAACACCATGGGCAAATGCTTTGAGGTGGGAATGATGTTGTTGTGCTTGAAGAACATAGCTTTTCAAAATTAAATCCCATCTAAGTTATCACATCATTAATTATAAGTGATTGGTTTTGAGGTATAAGGGAAAATAAGGAAAAATCCTTTATTTTCCAGAGGAGAAAGGACAAAAAGACTTGTCTAATGTCAAATCACTTATGTGTGGTACCCAGAACTATTTCTGCTATTCTGTGTCATCTCCCCAAAGTGATTATAATCAGGAATCAAGGAAAAGGAGAAAAGAGAGAGCAAGAGGACGTGAAGAGAGAAACAGGTAAAGGGAAAAGAGATGCAGGAGTCCAGAAGCACATGGGAAAGAGGGATCGATGTGTTGGGGGAAGGGAGTAGGATGCCCGACCACCACCTCAGGTGTCACTCAGACACTGAGTTTTCATTGGCTTCAGGAATATCAGTGTCTCACTCGAGGACATAATCTGCTGGATATGCTTTGCTTCCTGTCCCGTTTCAGTGGAAATCTACATTAGGAGTGGCCAATGGTAATCCCATAATGACTGATTAAGAACCAAACTCTCTCCCGAGTTCCGCTATTCCCCAAGCCCCATGAATACCCACCTACCGCACCATTTCCCCACTCATGAAACTGATTCTTTTGCCTGCAACATCTTTTAAGCAACCAGCCCTTGGTCGTGAAGCAGTCAAGAGGGCCCCCAATCTTTCCAGAGCCCATGTCCAATCCAAGATTTCCCAGGTTCTTGTACCCTGAATAAACCTCTATTCCCCTCAATTCTCCATTATCCTTAGATCACACTCCTATTCCAGCACTCACCATGGACTGTCTTGTGCTGTTAGACTCTGCACCTCTGTCTTTCTTCTCTATTTGATTATGCATCCTGTTTGGAAAGTGAGTCTTTATTTAGGCCTCTCGCCTCCCACAGCACCAAACATACTGGTGCACAAAGAAGGTACTCGATATTGTTTAAATGAATAGCATTTTTTAGTTGAAAGCATTTTTAGGATGTTTCTAGGACCTAATTTTAAAGAAGTGACATAGTCATAAAAAATAACCAATTTTCCTGTATGACTCATGGTTCAGTCTTTGTTTAACCCACTGCACCCCACTTCAAGGCACTGGGGAGCTCTGTGAGCTTGGGAGTCATTGACCTGGGTTTGCATGAAGCCACAGGGCTGGGTTCCAGGGCAGTGTTTCCAGCATATTCTAGACTATGACTAAGATGGCCATCCCAGGGAAATCTACAGTAGGAAAGCTCTTAGACAAGTACTAAGAGGTGCTGTGGGGTCTTCCTACACTAAAGCATGAGGAGTCTGGAGTTCACCGATATCAAGCTCCGTGTTTAACTCTACAAGGCCAATGGACAGGGAGTTTTCCATTTCTGGAATCCATTCGTGACCCCAGGAATGTCCAAGAGAGATGCTCCTGGCAAAAACTTCTGCAAAAGACTGTGGTGTGTAAGCCCAGCACCCTGGGAGACAAACCACTCTTCTTTAGAGGAGAGATAACAATTGTAAATTCGTTTCTAGAGGTTAAAGTAGAGGTGAGGTGGCCTGGACTTTCTGAAAGTACTGGAAGTTTTCTTCTAGTAACACAAAAAGACAAGGTTCTGGACAGAGAGTTCCAGGCCCTGGATGAAGCACCTTGGTTAGAACACACCATCCTGAGATAAGTGATTTAGAAGTTCAGTCTCAGGAATCCCAGGTGGGCACGGGCCAGTGAGGACAAGGACAGCTCCATGGCAGTTAAACACCTATCGACTGAACACCTTCATGAAGGCACAGGTGCTTCTTAGGGAAGGTTCTGGGTTTACCTTCCCAGTGTGGGTGTTCTGGTTCCAGACAAGAGCCAATGGTGTCACATCTCTGGGACCAGAAACTTCTTTTCATTCTTTGTATCTCTAGGGCCTTAGACATTGTCTCCTTCCCATGAGGAATCTGAGGGGTGTCCCTCTCTGATCTCAGTGTGGCATCACTGCTGACTTCTACCCTGATATTACAGCTCTCTAGAAGCTAGAAGATCCCTGGGTTGTGGTGCAACCACTGATTCTCCTTCGTATCATTATTTCTGTAGCACTTCCCTCCTGCTCTACCTGGACTGATCCATGTGATTTGAGAGACAGTTTCTTCCTCCATTCCTTTGAATTTTTGGCCAGATCTGGGGATGCTGGCTTCACCTCTAATCACAGGACCATGTCAAAAACTTGAGACAAGTCTCTCCCAGATGGGTTAAGTTCCCTGGGCTTTTATGATTAGAGTAGAGAGGACAGGTAGAAGGGATGGACAGTCTATTCATGATGAAAGAGCATATTTCTCAAGGTGAATTTTGTACAGTGGCTTAAAAATTCTACCAAAGACTGGGGCCTTGGAACACTCGCTGCTGCCAGGAGACTCTGCCTGCTAGTAGCTGCCTCACTTCTGGTCTGCAGTTTGAGATCTCACCCACACACCGTGAGTTAGAGCGATTCACCTGCACAGCCTGTGAGGTCAGCCTTCCTCTTCAAATACAAGCACCTTATTACCCGCCTGTTTTGCTGTTAGCTGCCTTGGAGTTGGCCCCAGTGCATGACGGCTCCATGCACAACAGGATTGTGCTGTCGTGATCCATGGGTTTTCATTTGCTGATTTTTTGGAAACAGATCATCAGGCCATTCTTCTTAGTCTGTCTTAGTCTTTAAGTTTTACTGAAACCTGTTCAGCATCAGAGCAACACACAAACTTCCACCGACAGATGGGTGGTGGCTGTGCTCGAGGTACACTGGCCAGCAATCGAACTCAGGTCTCCCGTGTGGAAGGTGTGAATTTTACCATTGAACCACTACCAAAACCAAAACCCATTGCTGCTGAGTCAATTCTGACTCATAGCGACCCTATAGGACAGAGTAGAACTGCCCCATAGAGTTTCCAGGGAGCACCTGGTGGATATGAACTGCCGACCGCTTGGTTAGCAGCTGTAGTACTTAACTAGTACGCCACCAGGGTTTCCAATTGAACCACTGATGTCCCTCTATTACCTGTCTACCTTAGACAAAGTACCAAGGGGTTCAAACATCCTTCCAAGGTCATTGAGAAGTCATTTTATCCCACCCACTGCCTTTCATTAATAACTCAGGCTTGCATCCCAGACAAGTGAATATCTCCCCTAGGTTTAAAAACCGCCAGAAGGCGTTGTGTTCTTTTGTTTCTGTTTTTATTAAATTGTGAACATCAGTACAAGGTTAAATACACAGAGACAGACATCAGAAGGCTGCAGAGAGCATACATATGAACATACTTGTACACAGAGAAGGAGGACAGAGACTGACAGAGCAGACAGATACACATACAGTACAGACAACAGCCACCGGAGTGCTGTCTACATCTGGTGTACATTCCTCCACAAAACAGAGCATAGGATACAGAGGGCAGGTGCCAGCTGATACACATCATCCATTAAAACCCAGACATTTGTGTTATATTTGACAACGACAATATACAAAGCCTTATTGCATCTCCAAGGTCTAGGGAATCTCAAAGACCTTTTTGGAACCGTCTTAGAGGGTGGGCGTGGAGGGGAGGAAAGAAGTCAGCAACCACAAAGATAATAAAGGGAGAAAACCGACAGGTGGGCTGGAAAGTGGGGACAACAGGGGCACATTCTTCAAGACCCTCAGTGATGTCAAGACGATAAGCCTTTTCTGTGGCTGTCGAGACCCTTCGGCCTCAGCTACACTCCCATTCCATAGCCCTGCTATACAGAATGACTGCCCCAGGGATTGCAACTGACCTAACAGGAGCCTTTTTTCTTTGTTTAAATTATATTTGGTGACAGAGTTCCCAGCGCTGTAGACTAGGCAAAGGAGGTAACCCCTGCATGGTGAGAGCTGGCATCGAAGACTTCAGGCTCCCAGCCTTAGGGTCTAGCCCTGGCTCTGTAATCAACTAGCTGAGCGATCTTGGACAAGTCACTTAACCTCTCTGGGTTTCAGCTTCTTCATCTGTAATATGAGGGTGCTGTCTAGATGACCGCTAGACCCTTTCCAGCTCTTATAAAGTTCAGGTGAGTTTTAGTGGTATCTTTTTCTGAAGAAGAAATAAAACAGGAAGGAAACGATTGATCAAAGGTAATACAGCTTCCCAACCACCTTCTCTGCTTGTACCCCACAGCCACGCCCAAGGACCAGACCCTGATACCCAGTGATTAGACTCCTTGAGACCTAGCTCTGTGCCTAAACCAACCCAAAAAGGCTGCCTTCTGTTTAGGTCAGTCATCTGAGGATTAGGAGTAAACAAGTATGAGCTCTCCTTGAAGGTCGGGATGACATTTTATTGATTTTTTAAACCCCAGGTCCCCAGTCCAGTGCCTGCAACTTAACGAGGCAAAGTGGTTGGACAGAAGTTCTGCAGACTTTGAGACACAAACTTATCAGCCTCTCCCTTCTTCCTGGAGGCCTAAGTAGAGGGACCAGAGTTATCTGACTCCAAGAAACAAAAGTGGAAAAGACAAAAACAAAGTGATTTGATACCAAGGAATTGTCCACTTCCTGGCAAAGCATTGGTCAGGGACACAACAATCCTGCATCTCCGTCTTTCCCTCCCCTCTCTCATTTCCTCTCCTTTTCCACCATTAACCCCCCCAAAAAAACCCAGTGCCGTCGAGTCAATTCTGACTCACAGTGACCCTACAGGGCAGAGTAGAACTGCCCCATGGAGTTTCCAAGGAGCGCCTGGCGGCTTCGAACTGCCGACCCTTCGGCTAGCAGCTGTAGCACTTCACCACCACGCCACCAGGGTTTCCTTCCCACCCTTAGAAGAGGGAAGACCAGCTGGCATTGGGTCAGTCGCACTCATGGTGACCCCACGGCACGTCAGAGTAGAGCTGTGCTCCACGGGGTTTCCAGTGGCTGATTTTTTGGAAGTAGATCACCAGGCCCTTCTTCTAAGGCACCTCTGAGTGGACTTGAACCTCCAGCCTTTAGGTCAGCAGCTGAGCACTTTAACTGTTTGCACCACTCAGGGACTCCTTAAGAGAAGGAATTAGACCCCTTTTGCTCTTGTCCTGTCTGCAGGCAAGGTACCATTGGAAGCATGGAGAGCATGCACTGGGTGTCTTTTTTTCTCTGAATATCCCTTAGGTGGCTGTTTCAGAAGTAGGGCTGTCATCTCTTTCTGTGTCTCCTCCAGGGCTCAACAAGCACTGCCCTGTGACCATCTGAATTCTCTCTGTCCCATGTCGTCCCTCATCTCTGGCCTTTAGCACTGATGGAGGGTACTGCCCACACACCAGCTTCCTATTCTTCCGGACAGGATTAAATCACCCCTCAGGCTTCTTTTCTAGTACTAGGCAGGCCTCATCAACTGCTGTAATAGGCTCTGAGCCTTTAATTGTTTCCGCCATCTCGAAATTAGCATCTGCTTGTTTGGCTCTCTAGCAGCACTAGGGTCGATATCCTTTTCTATCATTGGAAGCAGTCGAGATTAGAAATTACATACCTGGCCTCTGAAGTCAGGCTGACTTGGGTTAGAGCGTTGGCGCATCACTTACAGACTGTATGTTCATGGCGAGCTACTTGACTTTCCTGAGCTTCAGCATCATGTGTAAAATGGGGACAATGATAGTGCCCACAATACAGTAAATGTGAGGACTCAGCAAGGTAATATATGCAAAGCACTTACCCTAATGCATGGCACGTTATATCCCTGAAATTAATAGTAACTTTTAAAAAAACACAACTCTGTCTCCTTGTCTCCCAGTCTGCCTGTAGATCCAAGTATAATCCATAGTCCAGCGATGTCCAACAGAGCTTACTGAGATGATAGAAATTCCAATATGGCAGCCACTAGCTACGAGTAGTTACTAAGCGCTTAAAATGTGGCTAGTGCAACTGAGGAACTGAATTTTTAATTTTATTTAGTTTGAATTAATTTGTGTAAACAGCAACATGTACCTAGTGGCTATCTTACTGGACAGCACAGACTGCTTTCTCTATCCATGTATCTTTGCTGTCTATGAGGGAAGGGCTAGCCTTTCAAATAAACCAGGGAAAATGTAGCATAAAGTATGTCCTGGGCTGAGCGTCCGCATTTGACACTTCCATGGAACCTTGGGCAAGCCAGTTTACCTCTATGCTCAGTTCACCTCTGTGCTCAGTCTCCTTGCTATAACACTGGGTAGTTGACTCATGCTCTAAGACCCCTTCCACCCAGGCCTGTTGCACACAGGCTGTGCACAGCCCCACAGGCGGTACCATTCAGAGACTACAATGTGAAGCCTCCCTCCCCGCCCCCACCCCGCAGGTGTACAAACCAGTAGTCTTGCTCCCATCTCTAAACATTCTGGAGCTTGACAGGACTTCTTTGCTAAATTGCTTCTTCTAATACCTCCTGTAGGTCAGAATGCAGTCTGTGAGGGGAATGGAGATGGAGGGCAGGAGGGGAAGAATGCATGCATGGGGCATCAGGTCATATTTCCTCTGCCAGTGGGCCTAAGCTAAACTCCCCAACACTCCACCTTGGTCTCGGACTTCACAAACATATTTCTAATGTTTGGAGTCATTATTGAGTAGAGAATATGTAACATAAAGCATTTTTCCCCCAATTAAAGTACCTTAGCTTTGGAATGAGTATGTATTAAGGCTTAGTAGCCATTAACACCTTAGCATAAAGTAGCTCATTTGAGATGGTAACTAGCTGAGCACTGCTGTTTTACTAAGCCAGAGAGCTATTTAGAGCCTGTCACTGCCTAGAGAAGGTAGGACGTGGTGGGGGTGTGCAGTGGTTTATGCCTGTGTGTGCGTTTGTGGAGGAATGTGCAGAAGTGCTCCAGAGGGGATGAAAGATCCTGAAAAAGGTGACAGTGGTGCTCCACAGCCCACTTCCTTGGATGCCCTATTCTGCTTAGCTCACAAGGATGGATGGGTGGCAGTGCTGCTCCTACCACTTCCTCTCAGTGTCCTTCACTGTCTCTCCCAATTCAGTGATATGATAAATTCTAGGTCCTGTAAGCTTCCTGCTCCAGGGTGGACCCTGTGGCTTCCTATCCGCTCACTCTTCTTTCCAGAAGAGAAGCTGCAGTTGACTAGATGTTAATTACGCATAAATAGGAAGCCAGTCCATTTGTCACGGCTAAAGGGTGCAGCCGCAGCTGCTGTTCCCCAAATCCCTGGAGGCCCTCAGGGCCCACTGTGAGAGCAGACCAGTGACACTGTAAGAAACTTCCACCCTTCTTCCCTGCCTGCCTTTTAATAATAATGACAACAAAGTAATGATAATGAGCATTTATTGGGTGACTGTATCTATTACCTGACAGAACCCTCAAGCCAGTCCTTTACAAATGAAGTGACTTCGACGTTATGTAATGCCTACATGGCCAACATTTAATTATGTGGTGGAGCTAGACCTCTAACTCAGATCTGTCTGGCGCTCAAATACAGGCTTTTCCCTCCCTGCTTTCTTTTCTTACATGGCTTCTTCCTTGAAGGAAGCTGGCCCACAGAGGACAGACTCAGTCCCTGCCCTCCGTATGCTCACAGTCAGGTGGGAGAGACAGACACCCACACAGAAGATTGTACTTCCGCATGAGAAAGTGTGGAGCGTGGGGGCGTCAGGACACCTGGGAGCAGAGGGGAGGGAAGGCCAAGCTCAGGGAGGCAAAGGATGCCTCCTCAGACGGGGACATGCCCCTTGAGCTGAGCCTTCACCACATGCCCCTTGAGCGGAGCCTTCACCACGGGAGACTATACCTCCCTCTTTGGCTTGGAAGCTCAGGCTTTCCCAGTGTGTCCCACCTGTGGATTCAATTTGCCTAGGAAAGAAATGGTGAGAGGAAAGGTTGACTAGCTGCTAGGCTAGACTGGTTAAGATGCAATCCCCTGCTCCACTCCATTCCCCTCTTCCTTCCATAAACACTGTGTTTATTAAGCACTTCCTGGGTGCTGAGGGATGAATATATAAAGAAAGCAAAATTGAATGCCTCTCCTGAGGTCTCACAATCCAGGCTGGGAGCAGGTACACCTGATGGCTTGTACTGCAAGAGAGGGATGGGCTTTAACCAAACTCAAACGGGGTGCTTCCTAGGCCTAGCGAGGAGGAGGAGTCTGAGCCTGGTGTTGAGGAATGGGCTGGTGAGGAAGAGAGAGAGGCATGGGGGAGGGCCTTGGAGGCAGAAGGAAGGCTCAATTGAGATGGCTGGGGAGAGCTTATGAGGAGTGACAAGTTTGACAGGTTGGAGAGCTTGAGGTATCGGGGAATGTGGCTAGTGAGTTTGTGGCCAGCTTTGGGGAGAAGGACAACCCACTGATAAGGTCTGACTGGTCCCCAAAGTGGGGTTTCCCTGGTGACTTGACAAAAATTGCTGCTGTAGTTAAGGCTGCCATTCCAAAGCATGTGGGGAAAACCCCTGTCCTCACCGTGGTCCCAGCCACCCTGGCTGATGCTCCCTGATCACAGCCATCCACTCCTGCTGGGACCCTGCAGTAGCCTCTGCAATGGTTGTCCAGCTTTCACTTAGTCCCTGCCACAGTCCCCCTTTCTCCTCACAACAGCCACAGTGACTGGTTTAACTCATGAATCAGAAATACTTCCCTCCTGCCCCCCAGGTTGGATGAAAATCAGTGCACTTGAAAATGACAGTGAGCCACCAGAAGTTCTAGTAGCCATCTCAGAAATCCAGCCAGCCTGGTTTTTTACGACTACAGGTTCCTTGTTCTTGATCCGTTTCCTCTGCCCATGACAGGTCCCTTCTCTTCTCCTCTCCCAGGCTCCAGGCCTCAGGGCTTCCCCTATCAGGGCTCATCTTGAGGAAAGAATCTAAGGGGCCTGGCCTAGTATAGGGTACAGGGGAGTGTTCTGGGGCTCCTCTCTGCTACTCTCTGTGGCTCAGTGCCCACGGTTATAGGAGGCAGCATGCAAACTGAACCTGGCTACATATGCATTTGTTTAGCCTTCACTGGTTTAAAAGTTAGGAAATTATATACAAAATCTCGTTCCTGCCTTCTCTTGAAAAATCAGAATACAGTTACACAGATCTGCACTCCCACATGGAGTCAATTTGATGCAGCTCAATAATTGGTTAGCTCCTTCAAATGGGACTGTGCTTTGCAGTTTACCACAGACTCCACCACTCCTTATTGTTTTCTACCAATCCCACTTCATCCTGTTTATGCCTAGCTCCTGTAGACATTTGAGTTTGACACCCCTGGGCTAGGCAGTTTCTAAAATCTCTTTCAGCCCAACTTGTTTAGCCGACAGTGAGTCTAAATCAATGTAATTCTTGGAGAGCTTGCTTTGGTCCCACCTGGGGTGGGATGAAGAGCATTACAGGGGCCTCAAGTGGCAGAATACTGGTCGGGAGGAAAACTGTGTCAAGACAGCGGGCACCCTCCCACGGACCCAGAAATCTCAGCAGGTTGGGCAGCCTTGGTTGGCCAGTGCAGAGGCCCAGTTGGTTCCCAGGAGATTGCATCTGAGAATCTCAAGTTCTGTTTCAAGTAGACCATGAGCACCCAGAGAGCAAGCTACACCTGTCTTGCCCCCTCCCCCCCCGCCCCCACATCCCCAGCTCGTTTCTGGAACATAGTAAGCCACCCATAAATAGCTGTGGGATGAATGGATAGGTGGGTGGGTTTTTAGTTGCAGCTTCAGGCCTTGTCCTGACAGGGTCGGGGCATGGGCCCAGGGTGGATGACCCAGTAAGCAAGGTAAGTATGGGCTTACTTGGGCTTGCTTGCTTATTTATTTATGGTGCACAATTTCACTACACCTTTGATGTGGGGAAAAACAGATGAAACGGTACACTACAGATTAGTAAGTAAGCACAAGCAAGCCCAAGCTTACCTTGCTTACTGGATCTTCCACCCGTCAGGGACTGTAAATTTGGGAAGAAGCTTTGATTCTGTAGGAAGGTGCTATGGGGTTGGGAGACAGACAGATGCGCTAGCCATAGCTAGAAGCAGAAAATTCGATGTGGTGAAAAAATCTGAAATTGTTCACTGCACATTATCTGGTAAGCAAGGTATGCACTGTGCTTAGCTTGCCTATTGGATAATCTGCCCCTGCAGACCCAGATGAGACAGAGGTGCCCTGGGAGAGGTCTCTTTGGGAATCCTCCGGATGCAGACAGCCTTAATTATTGACACTGTTTTCCCCCAGCTTCTAACTGTGAGGTTGAAAAGCCTGGCCTGCAGCCAAACAGCACAACTGTTACACATTTCATAGATAAATCAACCCCCTGATGGTTCAAGACTAAGGGAACTGAGAGAATGTGAACCCCAAGCATATGTGCCAACATGCCCACTTAGTCCTCAGAGGGATGGGTTGGTGGCTGCCAGGCCTATGTCAGGAGCAGCATGAAGACATCTCCAAGTCCTGGCAGTTTGTCTTCAAAGTCATGTGGCCACTGGCATAACTAGGGGCAGAGAAGCAAGCAGCTGCTGATTCTGCCAGGTGGCACTGGAGGCAGCCGGAAGAAGGATGCCTGAGTGCTCAAAGCACACACCCAGGCCAGCACACCTCCAGGAGGCATGGCACGTATGGGCCTTCTTCCTCTCCCCTGGTCCCTGCCCCTCTCCAGTAACTTGTCTTAAAGTCCTTAGTTCTCTTGGTCTCTGTGGAACTGTTTCTATCTGGCCCCTGGACTAGAGAATGTAGCCTATGGCATGGAGCACAGCCAGTGAGCCCCAGGGAAGGTGAGAGGGAAGGGGGAAGAGAACAGGTAGTGCTGGGTGCTTGGTAGAGAACTCAGCTTGCTCAAGGTCACACAGCTGATAAGTGATGGTGCCTGGCTTTGAATACGGAGCTTTGACTCCATGGCTCACGACTTGAGAATGGGTAAGATGCTTTCATCCTAAGGTTTGTGTTTTCCCCACATAGAGTTCTGAGAAGTCTATTGGAGGTAGGGTAACCAACTCATCCCACTTTGCTCAGGAAAAGTTCCAGGCCCTGGGGAACCCCTCGGTATTGGGCAAACTCAGAATGAGTAGTCATCCTCGTCAGCAGGTAGTCCTTAGCCACCTGTGCCCCTGACTGAGACCCGGCTCCGGACACACTGAATCAGTGGGTCTAAGCTGCGGTACGGGAATCCGGAGCTTTAAACGCTTTCCAGACAGTCCTAATGCATCATGTTGGCTGGGAACCACAGGCTTAGTCTGAGGCCAGTAGCCTGATACTGGTGCCAGGTTAGCACGTCACCCGCGCAACCTCATTCATGCCCCTCCAGTGACTCCCTATTTGCTACCCAAATAAGGATAACTCCCTAGCCTGGCATCCAAGGGCTCCCCAATGCCTCCAACCTAACTTTCTAGCTCTGTCTTCATCAGTTCTCTTATGTTTTCACTGTATTCTGACCGAACTCCTCATCATTTTCAATGATTGCCTTTGGTGGTTCTTATGTGAGAGGCTCACAGACCACACCTGGAGGAACTCTGGTTTCACGGTCGCCTTCTGAAGGTCCAGGTGAATGGGAAGATTTGTGGGTGCATCGATCAGTGCTTTTGGGAAGATAGCCTTTTCTGGGTAAAATGGAAGCATTATACCTATAAACCTACACCAAATCACTAGACCAGACATGAGAAAAGGGCATCATCAAGGTAAAGGGTCAGCAGAAAGGAGGGAAACCCTCAGTGAGATAGACTGACACAATAGCCAAGGTAACTGACTCAAGCGTACCAGTGATCATGAAGATGGTACAGGGCTGGGTAACCTTTCATCCTGTTACACACAGGGACACCACGAGTCAGAGCCAACTCCATGGCAACTAATGACGACAAATAGCTATATCTACATCCATGCCCATACTTACACGTGTACCTGTAAACACCTTGGCTGTAAGTAACCAGTGGTTTAAAAACAGAGGCCAGGGAATTGGGGGTTGGGAGAAAGGGACTGTGGGTGTGGGAAAGGAGCTGTTTTGGGGAAGAGATCTGGGCAAGGTGCACTGAACACACAGGGCAGGGAATACAATGGGAGGCTTGGGCTGATGGGGGCATTAAGGCAAAGGATTCTAATGTAAGAGAAAGAGGGTATCAGGGATGAGGGGAGCCATCGGGGGGTATGGGGAGAGGAACCCTCTGTTCCTATCCCCATGTGGCTCTGACTGGGATGAAGCCCTCAGTCCTGTTCAGTAGACAGACTAAGTGTAGGGAAGAAGTAGAAGAGTACCGCATCCCCGCTGCCCCTCCCCTGCCCGCCAATGAGCCACAATCTCAAATAATGATGTGAATGAGGACTGCCTGGAGCTTGCGGTACCTGACTTAATTGGTATTTCTCCCAATTATTGGATTTAATCACCACCTCTCCGGTGAAATAATTATTGACTCAAATGAGAAATTAGTATAAAAAAAGAACAAGTAGGAAAAGACATAATACAAGGGAGAACAGAATTCAGTAAAGGATACATTTTAAAATGGCTTTTTTGTGTGTGGTGACACATTATTCCCTTTTCCATTCTATCCGTCTGACAGGCGCCTCTGAGAGACTTCAACACTCATCATGGGTCTCGGGTGGGTGGGAGGAGCCCAAGGGCTGGTGAGGCTGGAATGCCAGCCCTGACGTGGCTGTCCTTCCTTGATGCCTAGCCATGTGGTACCTCTGTGGTACATCCCAGCTCCCCTGCTGACAGGTCCCAAGGAGAAGAACCTGAGCCCCCTCTTGAACAACGGGGGTCTTGGTACTTGTGTGTGTGTTGTGGGGGGGTGGTGTGGACAGGCAGGTTCAAAGGAGTTGTTTTATTTCCTTCCAGGAGTCACATGAAGCTAACCAGCCAAGTGGCCACAGTGGCCAGGAGATGGTCCTACTATAGATGAGGGAGGTTCCAACAGTCATTAGTCAAGGCCTTCTGAACACTCTTTATATCCATGGAAAAGTTAAATAAATGTCTGTGCTACGGGGATCCAGGAAGGGGCCCCACCTGTCTGAAGGTGATTAAGGGTAGAAGAGCTGACTTTTAACTCCCCTTCCAACCAATACTGGCATCCTGTGATCAAGGTTGGGATGATGGGAACGGAGGAGGGCAGAGAGGAGTGGAAGCCAGTGGAGAAAGTGCACTGTGTGCGATAATAAGCAAACAGAGTGGGGGTAGGTGCTGGGGTTCAAATCAAGAACCTCAAGGCTGCCTGGATGCAAAGAGAGCCTGAGCTGGGGGCTGATTCTGGCAGGAGTGCATGCGGGGCTTGCTTTGACCCATCACCAGTGTAACTGTGGTGAAGGGACACCAATGCCTGACGCAGAGTGTGGTGTACTGCAAGGAAGGCAGGGGTACAGAGAAGCAACAGTGTTTACTGAGCTCTCACCAGCACCATAATCTGTGCTAGACGCTTTCATGCATTTACTCCTGACTACAACAGTGAAGTATCCATCATCATCCTAATTTTACAGATGATAAAACTGGGGCTTAGAGGGGTGAAACGGTTTACTCACAGTAAATACCCACTGCTAGTAAAAGGCAGAGCTGAGACTTTAAACTCTAGTCTGTCCGAGTCCTAACCCAAATCATTTTTTATCACCTAGGCTTAGGCAACTTGGCTGGTCAAAGCAATAATGGTTTTTATGAGTCAGTGTCAGGGTCCCTTCAACTTAGTTTTGTTGTTACTGTTAGTACAGCTGGACCTAGACTGAATAATAAGAAGCTGAGCATTTTGGAGCCTGTACCCTTAACCTTCTGTGGCCTTTAGCGCCTCACACTTCTCATCCTTCTTTGTTGGGCATTCTCGGAAAACTACAAGAAAAACATGAAGATCCAGGAAGGAGATCTCATTTGGGATTCTGATCCCATCATACTCCACTTCTCAAAAACCTTCAACTATCTCCCTTCACTTGCACAAAACTGAACATTAATTTTTTGGAGTTGGCATTTAACTCCCTGCAATGTGGCCTCAACAGGCTCTTCCAGCCCTTGCTCTCATTGCTCCTCTATACTCCAGGAAAGGGGATCACTCCTTGGGCTGTTTTTCTTGCCATCCTATTTACTCAAAACCTTTCCCTTACCAAGACCCATCTCCTCCTGGTAAAATCCCAGCTTAAGGCCATTATTTCCACAAAAGCTTTCCTGGTTCATTCTGCTGATAAAAATTCTCTCCTTCTAGGTCACGCCATAAAAGTCACGCAGCTGGGCTTGCCCCCAGGGCCTCTACCACCCTATCCTAGTCCTCTTCTAGAGACTCTTGGTGCTGGAGACATGATTCCCTAACCAGACAGTGCCATTGGACTGAAAGAACTTCCAGGAAGCCCAGGTTATTAGAGAGCCTCTTTCACCTTTCATGATCTGAGAGGCTTGGATCTGGTATGAGCTCCAAGTTGGAGTCCTGGATCTGCATTTGTCCTGCTTCTGGGCAGTCCAGACAAGGTTTGAGCCATCGGTTGGATGAAGCCCATCAAACTTCAAATGTTTCTAAGGATGAAGATTCCTTGCTGGGCTTCTCAGCCCCACACAAATTTTTCAACAAACATCCCCTTCTTCCATCTCCTGTCTGACCCCTCATACATAGTCTGAAGAAAAGCAAACAGGTAATAATAAGGGAAGATGGGAGTCAAGCTACTCTCTCCTTCCTTCTGCTGTGAATGCATCCAGGAGTCACCATCACCAAACCTCTCCAAAGTGTAGTGGAGCATGTGGGCTTGGAAACTGCTGGGGCAGAGTGTGAATAATGGGAACTGCTTCTGATTTAATTAGACTCACATTAAAATCACACTCCCTGAAGCTTGCAGAGGCAGCAGGGAGGCCCCCATCCCTCCCTCCTTCATGACCTGGGATGCTCTTCTCATTTCACCCCAATCCAAATGCCTCCTATTTCATCTGCAGTGCAATCTCATCCCCCTCCCTTTGTTTCCATTATCCTTCCCGCCCTCCCCTTCTCCTCCTCCATTCTTCCTCTTCTCTTAACCCTGCTCTTCTTCAGTTCCTCCGTGTGTGCTCTTGGAGTTTCTGCTGCTCCCATGTCACTGTTATTCACTGTTCTTCTCTCTTTCTTCCTGCCTCCACTTTCTTGGGGACCCCAGAGCCCAAAAGCTATGTGTCTGCTCAGTCTCTGCCCTGGAAGTATGAGCACAGGCCAAAGCCTTGGTAGTCTCTGGTCACAGGAACACTAGAAAGGATGGCAAGAAGAGGTGCCTGTCAGCCCTGGCTCCTTCTACCCAGGCCTGAAGACTTTGGATTCCCTTCTGAAATAGAGGAGTCCCTGGGTGCTGCAAATGGTCAATGTGCTTGGCTGCTAACCAAAAGGCTGGAGGCTTAAGTCCACCCAGAGGCACCTCGGAAGCAAGGCCTACTGATCTGCTTCCAAAAACCAGCCACTGGAAACCCTGTGGAGCGCAGTTCTACTCTGACACATGTGGGGTCGTCATGAGTCAGGATCAACTTGGCCGCAACTTTTTTTTTTAACAGCTTTCTGATATATAGAGCGGAAATAATGGTAATAGGTGGTTTTTTTTTCCTCTTCCAAATACTCCTTTAAGGAGTTTATTTTTTTAAATTGTTATAAAAATACAGTTAACACAACATTTGCCAATACAACATTTTTTCACTTGCATAATTCAGTGCTAAGGACAGAAGGGAAAGCTGTTAGGAGTTACGGATAGAAGCCCCTCTTCTTTGAATATTCAGCCAAGGTCTCTCAACTTTAGCGCTATTGACATTTGGAGCCAGGTGATTATTTGTTGTGGGGAGCTGTTCAGTGCATGTTAGGATGTTTACTAGCATCCCTAGTCTTTACCCACTAGATGCCAGAAGCACCTCCCCCACCAGCTGGGCTGATCAAAAGTTTCTCCAGATATTGCCAAATGTGCTCTGGTTGGAACCACTGTCTAAGCGTAGCTTGTCACTTAGGTGGCCGTGTGATTTAAGTTCAAGCACACTGGCCTTGGAGTTGGTGACCTGGAGCTGCCACTTCCTAGCTCCTACCCTTTGCTTCCCAGCTTCCTACCCTTACCCTTATTGCCTACTTAACAGGATTAATGTGGAGGTCAAATGTGATACAAAGTACCACATAACACTACAGAAAATATTTAAGCATAGCACTATGTTATTATTGTATGCAATTTTTTTTTTTTTTTTTTTACATACTCAAGGAAGAAGTGATGATCAGGGCATAACAAACTCAGATGACTGGACTGGGAGGATTTGAGAAGAATAGTTTAAAAAGAGGAAGGGGCTCAGCAGTTAAGGATGGAGAAAGAAAATGCCGTGGAAGTAGGTGTGAAGAGAAACAATTCCATGAAAACCAAGGTCCTGTATAAGCACTGTGTCTTAGAGGGAGAACCTTCTCCCTAAACTGGGGGAATGATTTAGGGAATCGATGATGGCCATCTCCTCAATAGCCCATCATTAAAGAGAAAGTGTTGTCGCACTGGGGTGAGAGAGAAGCCCCAGAAAGATTATCGAAACTTCTTGCCTAGCCAAGGAGAAAGAACACCTGAATATGGAGGATCCAAACCAGGAGGAGCTGACACACTCCAGATTAGGAAAATAAGAGCTTCTGAGACAGACTTGTGAAGGAGTAGCATGGATATCTGCTGTTTTTGCTTCCCAGCATCTCACTTCCCTCTATCTGGAAACAGTTACCCGAGTTTTTCTTTGGAGAACCACCCCTTTCCCATTCTCTGTCCATGTGGCTCCAGGGGTGGACATGAGTAACACATTCCTAGGCTGCAGGAACAGATTCAGGGATGAGCTCATAACTTAAGTGGGGCTATTCAGAGACAATGAACATCAGTCCCGAGGCTCCTGCATAAATTACTGGGAAGGGCACATTCTCTTTCTGCCGAGGTTGCCAAGCTAGAATTTAGACTGGCATAGTGGAGAGGATATTCACAAAAGGGTCCTGGCATTATCAAATTGCTAAATTAAGTTGTTTCCAGTTGAGGAGCCTGTCTGAGAAGGAAGCCAACACAGAGCGAAGCAGAACAGAGAAATGGAACGAGTTGGATTGCTGATGCCACCATCTACACACCTGGATCCAGCCATACCTGAAGCCTTAAAAAAAAAAAAAAAACCTGTTGCCATTGAAAATCCTTTGGTTTTCAAACTGTAATCTTACACAAGTAGATTGCCAGGCCTTTCTTTAACCCCGGCATTTTCAGTAAAAGGAGACGATAAATTTAATTTTTTCCTTAATCTAGTTTGAGTTGAACTTCTGAGTTTGAAGGAGTCCTTAGTAATATAAGGAGGCAGTGTAAGAAATTGACAAAATGGGTGACCTAGGAATTGAGAGTTCTAATCTTGGCTGTAGCAGCCAACTCACCTCTCTGAGCTTCAATTTACTCCTCTATAATATGAAGAGATTGGGCAAGATGATGTTGAAGGGCCCTTCCTGCTGGAAAATGTGATGATTCGACAATTCAATTACCTGTGATTCTTTTCTACAAATAGTGAGCACCAGGATTCCCTCAGAGCCTGGGCATTGTTCAGCCACTCTGTGTGGCTATTCATTATCTATTTGTCCAGACAGCTGAGGTCCACAGGGCTGGCATTGGACAAAACCGTAAAATCAGGAAAGTTTGTTTCCATTGGAAAGATAACCCTACTCCTTCAGTGTTACAGTGCTCTAGATTTTTAATCCCAATGCCCTCCCACCAAAACAAAAACTGACCTGATGATACCAGATGTTTGCTCTTTTGTCTGAGATTTAAACAGATGTTTCTTTACCTTTAGAAGCAACTTGGGCAAACATTTGGTTTTGTCCCTAATAGTCTTTGCTGAGAGGCATCTAGTGGTCCTCAGGGCAGCTGACCTGAAATTGAATTGCCACCAGTGACTCACTATTGAGAAGGGTCACATCCCTATGACTAGACTCCAGGTACACGGGAGGGGGTGACATAAGTTAATTTCATTCCAAGCTAGAATTTAGACTGGCACGGTGGAGAGGATATTTACAAAAGGGTCCTGGCATTAGCAAATTGCTAAATTGAATTGTTTCCAGTCTTAGAAAGAGTCAGGGGCTTTAGTACATCGTGCCCTAGGCTAATCCTATTGTTTGGAACTCTATCAGCAAGCTTTTCTGGCTCCTACCTAATCTTGGGAGTGGATTACTGCCGAGGACTGATTTTCAGCCTGCTCTCCAGGCTTTAATGATACTCCTGCGTACATGGCTGGATCAGGACAAGACTGCAGATGGTCCTTCCCTTGCCCCAACCCTCCTCCAACCAAATCCTGATACGTTCCCTCAAAACATGGTTTATGATCAATAGCGATAATCTCGTGAGAAAGATGATTTTGCAAACAGTTGAAACAACACTGAGATCTACCTTCCACCTTAACTTTCATGCTTTAATTGGTACATGGGTGAACAAGTGGCATATGCTCTGGATGCCATTGGAGAAATAGGAAGAACCTTGGTATACCAGGATCTTTGTTCAGTTTTTTGGTGCTCTTAGGTGCCATGACTTTTGGTGTCTTCTGATGGTGGAGCTGGTGAGGGTCCACCTGTATTTAGCAAACCCATGTTTATGCATGAACAGGAATGCTTGTGTTTTCCCTAGATGAGGGGTTGGCAAACATTTTTTTACAGGGCCAGAGAGTAAGTATTTTGGGCCTTGTGGGCTGTAGGGTCTCTGTTGCACTACCGAACTTTGCCATTATAGCTTTAAAGCATCCATAGACAATATGTAAGCAAATGGGTGTGGTTATGTTCTAATAAAACTTTATTTAAAAAAGCAGACAGTGGCTGGATTTGGCCCTTGGATTGAGTTTGTTGACCCCAGCCCTAGACACCACCAGCGCTTAGTACCTTGGTTTACTAATTTACACAAGTGGGTGCTCAAAAGCCATTCTCCTGGAAATACACGAAGACAGCTGTTGAAGACAAGGGGGGTAGGTGAGATAGCCCTTGAGACTCCTTCTAGTGCCTAGATGCTAGGGTGCAGGATGGATGAAGAATGGTGGAATACTGTTTTCCTTAAGTGTCTATTTATGATCTCCTTTGGGTGGTGTCTTTACTGGCACAGAACAGTGCAATCCTGAAATTTGAGAATGGAGAGAGTCCTTAAAGATAATGTGGCATGGTCCCCACCCAGGACTGGAGTCCCTGGCAGCCCACCTTGACAACTCTGCTGGTTGGGCCATTTTGTAGATGATACTTACTCATTCCCACCACTCGTCTGTCAGGTGGCGTACTGTGGTGGTTTGCGTGTTAATGTGATGCTGGAAGCTATACCACCGGTATTTCAAATACCAGCAGGGTCACCCATGGTGGACAATTTTCAACAAAGCTTCCACACTAAGACAGACTAGGAAGAAGGACCTGGCAGTCTACTTCTGAAAAAAAAAAAAAAAAAAAAAAGGCCAATTAAAACCTTACGAATAGCAGTGGAACACTGTCTGATATAGTGCTGAAAGTTGAGCCCCTCAGATTGGATGGCACTCAAGATATGACTGGGCAAGAGCTACCTCCTCAAAGTAGAGCCGACTTAATTGCATGGATGGTGTAAAGCTTTTGGGACCTTCATTTTTTAATGTGGCATGACTCAAAATAAGAAGAAATGGCTGCGAACATCCATTAATAATCACGACATGGAAGGTATGAAGTATGAATCTAGGAAAATTGGAAGTCATCAAAAATGAAATGGAATGCATAAAGATCAATGTTGTAGGCATTAATGAGCTGAAATGGACTGGTATTGGCCATTTTGAATAAGACAATATAGTCTATGCCCAGAATGACAAATTGAAGAGGAATGGTGTCACATTCGTTGTCAAAAAGAACATTTCAAGATCTACCCTGAAGTACAGTGCTGCCAGGGATAGGATAATATCCATACGTGTAAAGGGAAACCAGTTAATCTATTATTCAAATTTACCCACCAACCACTAAAGCCAAAGGTAAAGAAATTGAAGATTTTTATCCACGTCTATAGTCTGAAATTTATCAGACATGCCATCAAGGTCTATAGATGATTAGTGGTGATTGGGATTTGAAAGTTGGAAACAAAGAAGGATCATTAGTTGAAAAATGTGGCTGTGGTGATAGAACCAATGCCAGAAATTGCATGATAGAATTTTGCAAGACCAACAGCTTATTCATTGCAAATACCTTTTTTCAACAACATAAATGGCAACTATACTCATGGACCTGACTGGATGGAAAATGCAGGAATCAAATTGACTGTATTTGTGGAAAGAGACAATGAAGAAGCTCAATATCATCAGTCAGACAAGGCCAGGGGCTGACTGCTGAATAGACGATCAGTTGCTCATATGCAAGATGAAATTGAAGCTGAAGAAAATTAAAACAAGTCCACAAAAGCCAAAATACAACCTTGAGTATATCCCATCTGAATATACGGACCATCTCAAGAACAAATTTGGTTCACTGAACATTAATGAAGACCAGATGAGTTGTGGGATGACATTAAGGACATTACACACAAAGAAAGCAAAAGGTCATTTAAAAGAGAAGAAAGGAAAGACCAAAATGGATGTCAGAAGAGACTCTGAAACTTGCTGTTGAACATACAGCAGCTAAAGCAAATTGAAGAAATGATGAAGCAAAAGAGCTGAACAGAAAATTTCAAAGGGTGGCTGGAGAAGACAAAGTAAAGTATTACAATGAAATGTGTAAAACCTGGAGTTAGAAAACCAAAAGGGAAAAACATGCTGGGCATTTCTCAAGCTGAAAGAACTGAAGAAAAATTTCAAGACTCAAGTTGCACTACTGAAGAATTCTGTGGGCTAAATATTGAATGATGCAGGAATCGTCAAAAGCAGATGGAAAGAATTCACAGTGTCACTGTACCAAAAGGAAATGGTCGACGTTCAACCATTTCAGGAAGTAGCATATGATCAAGAACCAATGGTATTGAAAGAAGTCCAAGCTGCACTGAAGGCACTGGCGAAAAACAAGGCTCAAGGAATTGACAGAATACCAATTGAGATGTTTCAACAAACGAGTCCAGTGCTGGAGGTACTCACTCGTCTATGCCGAGAATTTGGGATACAGCTACCTGGCTAACCAAATGGAAGAGATCCATATTTGTATCCATTCAACAGAATGTGGAAATTGACAAACAATATTATCAATATCAGATGCAAGTAAAATTTGCTGAATATCATTCAAAAGTGGTTGCAGCAGTACATCAACAGGGAATTGCCAGAAATTCAAGCTGGGTTTAGAAGAGGACATGGAGCAAGGGATATCACTGCTGATGTCAGATTGATCTTGGCTGAAAGCAGAGAATACCAGAAAGGTATTTATTAACAATGCAAAGGCATCTGACTGTGTAGATTATAACAATTTATGGATAACATTGTGTAGAATGGGAATTACTGGACACTTAATTGTGCTCGTGAGGAACCTGTACATAGATCAAGAAGCAGTCGTTCGAACAGAACAAGGGGAGTGGTTTAAAATCAGAAGAGGTGTGCGTCAGGGTTGTATGCTTTCATCATACTTATTCAGTCTGTAAACTGACCAAGTAATCTGAGAAGCTGGACTGTAGGAAGAAGAACAGGGCATCAGTACTGGAGGAAGACTCATTAACAACCTGTGTTATGCAGATGACACAATCTTGCTTGCTGGAAGTGAAGAGGACTTGAAGCATTTATGGATGAAGATCAAAGACCACAGCCTTCAGTTTGGATTGCACCTCAACATAAAGAAAACAAAAGTCCTCACAACTGGACCAGTGATAAACGGAGAAAAGATTCAAGTTGTCAAGGATTTCATTTTACCTGGATCCACAAATCAACAGCCATGGAAGCAGCAGTTGGGCAAATCTCCTGCAAAAGACCACTTTAAAGTATTCAAAAGCAAAGAAGTCATTTTGAGGGCTAAGGTGTGTCTGACCCAAGCCGTGGTATTTTCAATCACCTCATATGCATGTGAAAGCTGGACAATGAATAAGGAAGACCGAAGAAGAACTGATGCCTTTGAATTATGGTGTTGGCAAAGTATATTGAATATACCATGGACTGCCAAAAGAACAAACAAATCTGTCTTGGGAGAAGTACAACTAGAATGCTCCTTAGAAACAAGGATAGCGAGACTACATCTGCATGCTTTGGACATGTTATCAGGAGGGATCAGTCCCTGGAGAAGGACATCATGTTTGGTAAAGTCGAGGGTCAGTGAAAAAGAGGAAGACCCTCAACGAGATGGACTGACACAGTGGCTTCAATGATGGGCTCAAGCATAGCAAGGATTGTGAGAATGGCACGGGATTGGGCAGTATTTCATTCTGTTGTACACAGAGCCACTGTGGGTCAAAACTGACTCAGCGGTATCTAAAAACGTTTTTCAGCTCCTTGTTCTTCTCTTTTGCAGCCCTTTATAGCATATAGTCGAAGTGTTTAATAGTTATTTGTTGACTGTCTGTCAATTGCATGCCAGGCATTGTGCTAGACATTGTGGGTTCAGAGGAAAAAGACATGGTCCCTGGCTCCAAGGAGCTCACTGTGTGGCAGGAAAAAGCAAAATAGACAATGACAGTATGATGTGTTAAGTGCTATGATAGTGGTAATTAAACAGAACCATGTAATGACAAGGTAGGTGCAAGCATTAATACAAAGTGAGGCAGGGGGCGATTCCCAGCCTCTGTCCTTTTCTGCAGAGTCCCTGGGTGGCACGAATGGTAGGCACTCAACTAGTAACCATAAGGTTGGTGGTTTTAACCCACCCAGTGGCGCCTCAGAAGAAAGGCCGGGCAATCTTCTCCCAGAAGGTCACAGCCTTGCAAACGCTATGGAACAGAGTTCTAATCTGGCACA
This sequence comes from Loxodonta africana, assembly GCF_030014295.1. Classification (NCBI taxonomy): domain Eukaryota; kingdom Metazoa; phylum Chordata; class Mammalia; order Proboscidea; family Elephantidae; genus Loxodonta; species Loxodonta africana. The sequence continues at coordinate 74,765,351 of NC_087359.1, read as the reverse complement.
AATGGGGTTGCCATGAGTTGGTATTGATTGGATGGCAATAAGATTTTGGGTTTTGGTCTCTTTCTGGGACAGAATTCCAGAGCACAGAGTGCAGTGAGGAGGAAGGAACTCACCTCCCAGCAGCCACTTGAGCACCACTGAGTTCTGTTCACCTGTTCAGAATCCCAGTGAACTGCAGCACAGGCCTCCGGAGCACGTTTGTAGAAATGAAGAGCAGCTCATTCAAGGGGAAAAAAAAAGACTCCCTCTATTTGCTTCTTGCAGCAGTTTTTGTTTATCTCATTATCTCCCAACCTGAAGTACGGGACCATCTGGCATGCGGGCATGTTAACAAGATCATAAATTAGGAGGAGAAATGAAGCCAGATTTCCATAATGGTCGCAAGACAGAAATCAAGAGTGCTGGGACGGAATTTGCTTGGAAGGTAGGGTGGGAGGAAAGTGAAGCAAAACGAAAATGCCTCAGCACATACAGACTGAATGGAAAACACAAACCCAGAGTCCTTTAGATGAGTGGTTTATAAAAAGGGCTGGCAAAGCATCTTGCTCGCTCTCTGTCTCCTCCTTCTTTCCCCCTTCCCGCCTTTCAGGTCTCCCCCCAGGAATGGAGCCAACTTGAATCCCCTCGCTCTCCTAGGTCATTATTGTCATAATCACGATGGAAACTCCCCATGCCCCTCTCTGCAGAGCAGGAGGCTTGCCCAGTGCAATAGCACCTGTGGGTTCACAGCTCCAGGCCTCCATTTAACAACCCCTTTTACCAGGCTGCTCCCTGGGCTTCCTAGTGTTTCATGGAACCCTGTGCCTTGGGTACAACAAAGACAACAACTATGGGTTATTCATGAGAGAGGGTGTTATGGATTGAACAGTGTCCCCCCAAAATTTATGTTGAAGTCCTAACTCCTGATACCTGTGAATGTGACCTTGTTTGGAAATAGGCTCTTTAAAGGTATTACCAGTTAACATGAGGTCATAGCAGAGCAGGGTGGGTCCTAATGCAATCCGAGTGGTGTCCTATAAAAGAGACACAGAGGGAAGATGGCCATATGACTGCAGAGTGATGCTGCAGCTGCAAACCAAGGAATGCCTGGGGCTATCAGACTCTGGGAGGGACCAGAAATGATCTTCCTCTAGGGCCTTCACAGAGAACATGGCCCTGCTGACACCCGGAATTCAGACTCAGCCTCCAGAACTGTGAGACAATAACTTTCTGTGCTCATAAGCCACCCAGTGTGTGGTACTGTGTTATAGCAGCTCTGGGAGACCAATACAAAGGACGCCACTCACGGATGGCCTGGATGCCCACGTGTCCTGACTGCCGACCACTTCCCGTGCATGTGCGTGCACACCGCAGCTCTCCGCTTTAAATTGCTCTTGGTGTCTTGGCAGAGAGAGCCTGTCCCTCTTCCCCGGAGTATTAAATGCATGATTAAATGCCCCTGCCTATGGTGGCTCTAAATACTTTCCCCCCTCTCCCACAACTTCTCTATCTCTTGGCAGATGCTGGTCTCCTCCACAGAATATCTTTTCCTTCTTTGCCACCTATCCTGGCAATAAAAATACTGCATCTGCTTTAAATTGGGCAGTGGTGGTTCGGTGGGAGAAGCCTCGCCTTCCGTGCAGGAGACCCAGGTCGGTTCCCAGCCAGTGTGCCTCACGCACAGCAACCGCCTGTCTGTAGTGGAGGCTTGCATGTTGCTATGACGCTGAACAGCTTTCAGCAGAGCTTTCAGACTACGATGGACGAGGGAGAAAAGCCTGGTGTTCCACTGCCAAACACCAGCCAATGAAAACCCTATGGATCCCAACTGTATGATCCGCAACTGATCACAGAGATTGTGCAGGACCAGCAGTTTCATTCCATCTGCATGGGGTCACCATGAGTCCGGGACTTACTTGATACCAGCTAACAACAACAAATCTGCTTTAACAATGTGGAGAGTGGAATAAGATAGTAGACAAGAACTATTTTAGGTGAAGGAAAAGACAACACACAATACAGGAGAGGTCAGCACAACTGGACTAAACCCAAAGCAAAGAAGTTTCCAATACAACCAGAGTAGCAGGGTTGGGGGTCTGGGGACCATGGTTTCAGGGGACATCTAAGTCAATTGGTATAACAAAATGTATTAAGAAAACATTCTGCATCCAACTTTGATGAGTGGCATCTCGGGTCTTAAATGCTAGCAAGTGGCCATCTAAGATGCATCGATTGGTCTCAACCCACCTGGAGCAAAGAAGAATGAAGAACACCAAAGATAAAAGGTAATTATGAGCCCAAGAGACAGAAAGAGCCACATAAACCAGGGACTACATCAGCCTGAGATCAGAAGGACTAGATGGGGCCTGGCTACAACTGACGACTGTCCTGACAGGAAACACAACAGAGAACCCCTGAGGGAACAGGAGAACAGTGGGATGCAGACCTCAAATTCTCATAGAAAGACCAGACTTAATGGTCTGCCTGAGACTGGAGGGACCCCTGAGGTCATGTCCCCAGACCTTCTGCTAGCCCAAGACTGGAACCATGCCCAAAGCCAATTCTCCAGACAGAGATTAGACTGTAAGACAGAAAATGATACTGGTGAGGAGTGAGCTTCTGAGCTCAAGTAGACACATGAGACCATGTGGGGAGCTCCTGTCTGGAGGCAAGATGAGAAGGCAGAGGGGGACAAGAGCTGGCTGAATGGTCACAGGAATACAGGGTGGAGAGGAGGGGTATGCTGTCTCATTAGGAGGAGAGCAACTGGGACTACATAGTGTGGGGTGTGGGACATAAAAATTTTGTTCTGTTGATTTTACTTGTAGAGGCATGTTAGGTAAAAGGGTCTGATCTTTTTAAATATTAAGTGCCTATTTGATAGAATGAGCTTAAAGAAACCAAACGTATGCTAATTTTAAGCTCCCTGATTAGAGAGGAAGCTGATACTGTGAGGGTAAAATAACGAATGCTTTTCTAATTAGAAAAGTAGCATCATAATGGTTTCACACTGGTGGACTTACATAGTGTAAGGCTCCAATATTGCCTGCAAATTTATTTCTGCTTAGTGTCTTTTCAGGGGCAATTCATTCATTGACAGAATTTTCAATTTCTTCCTCAATTTTTGGTCTATTCAGAATTTTAAAGTTTTTTTTCAAGTCAATTTTGATAATTTACAAAGTGGTGTCACTAGGGTTGGTGTCACCCAGTGCAGCAACTCATGGAATCACACCCCCACTGCCACCACACCCCCTCCACCTCCCACTCGCCCACCGGGGTAGATGGGCCCACCCAGTGGACCCCCTCCACCCCTGTGACACCAAACATAGTGACACCACGGCCTTGGTAGCCCCTCCCCAAGCAACACCAGACTGCCTGCTGCTGCCACCACTTCTGACTCCACCATGGACCCTGGGATCATTTTGCTGTTACCCCCTCTGACAGTGTCAGGGGGTGCGTACCACACTGCAACCCCCCCCCCGACAACTCACTGAATTTACAGTGTCCTATAAATTGCTTTTTCTGTGGATAAAAAAAAATCAATTGTATCTGTGGAGTTTTTTACCCTATTTTGGGCTTTATTTTCTCTATTCATATTTTTCTCTGTAGCCCTTTTTCATTTGTGTAGACACACATTTCCTCTGTTTATTTATATTTTGTTTAAACCACAAATCTTGAACTGGCTAATCAGTTCTGCTATGTAACTTATTAATTTCCGCTTTTATCTTTATCAGTTATGCCTTCTTAATTTATCAATATTTATTTAAGTATTTTCCTACATTCTGAAATGAATAAATCATTTGTTTTCATTCATTTTTTGTTCAGTAAGGACGTTGCAGTTTTCTTTATAGCCCATTATACGGCCAAATTTTATAACTGTCCTATGGTTAATCACAAAGAAAATGTTACTTTCTTTGTAGATTAAAAAAAAAAAATCCTGTTGCCGTTGAGTTGACTCCTACTCACAGCGACCTTATAGGGTAGAGTAGAACTGCCCCATAGGGTTTCTAAGGAGCATCTGGTGGATTTGAACTGCTGATGTTTTGGTTAGTAGCTGAACTCTTAACCACCATGGCACCAGGGTTTCCTCTTTGTAGATTAGTGATGTAAATATTGTATTATTGAATATTTATTCAGACAACAATGGCCTTATTTATTGATTCTACCCAGAGGTGCCCATTATGGATTGAATCGTGTCCCCCCAAAATGTGTGTCAATTTGGTGAGGCCATAATTCCCAGTATTGATTGACTGTCCACATTTTGTCATCTCATGTGATTTTCCTACTTGTTGTAAATCCTACCTCTATGATGTTAATGAGGCAGGATTAGACACAGTTATGTTAATGAGGCGAGACTCAAATTTACACGATTAGGTTGTATCTTGAGCCAATCTCTTTTGAGATATAAAAGAGAGAAGGGAATCTCATACCACCAAGAAAGCAGGACCAGGAACACAGCATGTCCTTTGGACCTGGGGTTCCTGCACAAAGAAGTTCCTAGACCAAGAGAAGATTGATGACAAGGACCTTCTTCCAGAGCTGACACAGAGAAAGTCTTTGTAGCTTTCTGAATTCAGACTTCTAGCCTACTAGACTGTGAGAGAATAAATTTCTGTTTGTTAAGGTCTGGTATTTCTGTTATAGCAGCACTAGATAACTAATACAGTGCCTCAGAAGAAAGGCCTGGTGACATACTTCTGAAAGGTCACAGCTGTTGAAACCCTAGAAACCCTATGGAGCATAGTTCTACTCTGACACACATGGGTGTCCCTGAGTTGCAATTAGTAACTGGTTTTTCGTTATTCTTTGAATTCTGTATTCCTCAAGAAATGATCCTCCTTACTATTCCTGTCACATTTTTCTTTAATTCAAATAAAAAGTATGTGCATGTGTGTATATATATATGTATATATCTGCTGTGGTTGAGTGGATTCTGACTCATAGCAACCCAATACGGTTTCCAAGGTTATAAATCTTTATGGATGCATACTGCCACATCTTTCTCCTGTGGAGTGGCTGGTTGGTTTGAACCACTGACATTTTGGTTAGCAGTCAACAGCTTTAACCACTGCACCACCAGTGCAAAGACCTGGAGTTAGAAAACCAAAAGGGAAGAACATGCTTGGCATTTCTCAAGCTGAAAAAAAGGAAGAAAAAATTCAAGCCTTGAGTTGCAATTTTGAAGGATTCTATGAGCAAAAACTTGAATGACACAGGGAGCATCAAAAGAAGATGGAAGGAATACACAGACTCACTGTACCAAAAAGAATTTGTTGATGCTCAGCCATTTCAGGAGGTAACATATGATCAAGAACTGATGGTACTGAAGGAAGAAGTTTAAGCTGCCCTGATGGCACTGGTGAAAAACAAGGCTCCAGAAACTGACGGAACACCAAATGACGTTTCAGCAAATGGACGCAGTGCTGGAAGTGCTTGGTTGTCTATGCCAACAAATTTGGAAGACAGCTACCTGGCCAACCGACTGGAAAAGATCCATATTTGTGCCCATTCCAAAGAAACATGATCCAACAGAATGTGGAAATTATTGAACAATATCATTAATATCACACACAAGTAATATTTTGCTGAAGATAATTCAAAACGATTGCAGCAGTGCATCGATAGGGAACTGACAAATTCAAGCTAGATTCAGAAGAGGATGTAGAACAAAGATTATCATGCTGATGACATATGGATCTTGGCAGAAAACAGGGAATACTAGAAAGATGTTTACCTCTGTTTTATTGACTATGCAAAGGCATTCAACTGTGTGGATCATAACAAATTATGGATAACATTTTGAAAAATGGGAATTCCAGGATACTTAATTGTGCTCGTGCAGAGCCTGTACATAGACCAAGAGGCAGTTGTTTGAACAGAACAAGGGGCTACGGCATGGTTCAAATCAGGAAAGATATGTGACAGGGTTGTATCATTTCATCATACTAATTCAATCTGTGTGTTCAGCAAATAATCTGAGAAGCTGGATTCTGTGAAGAAGCACATGGCATCAGGATTGGAGAAAGATTCATTAACAACCTTTGATATCCAGATAACACAACCTTGCTTGCTGAAAGTGAAGAGGACTTGAAGCAGTTCTGATGAAGATCAAAGACTACAGCCTTCAGTGTGGATTATACCTCAACATAAAGAAAACAAAAATCCTCACAACTGAACCAATAAGCAACATCATGATAAACAGAGAAAATATTAAAGTTGTCAATGATTTCATTTTACTTGGATTCACAATCAACAGCCATGGAAGAAGCAGTCAAGAAATCAAAGGATGTATTGCGTTGGGCAAATCTTCTGTGAAAGAGCTCTTTAAAGTATTCAAAAGCAAAGATGTTGCTTTGAGGACTAAGGTGTGTCTGACCAGAGCCACGGTATTTATAATAACTTCACGTGCATGTGAAAGCTGGACAATGAATAAGGAAGACCAAAGAAGAATTGATGCTTCTGAATTATGGTGTTGGCGAAGAATATTGAATATACCATGGACTGGAAGAAGAACGAACAAATCCGTCTTGGAAAAGTACAGTCAGAATTCTCCTTAGAAGCATGGGGAGACTCTCACGTACATTGCAAATGTTATCAGCAGGGATCCTGGAGAAGGACATCATGCTTGGTAAGGTAGAGGGTCATCGAAAAAAAAGAAGACCCTCAAAGAGATAGACTGACACAGTGGCTGTAACAATGGGCTCAAGCATAGCAGGAATTGTGAGGATGGTACAGGACTGGGCAGTGTTTCGTTCTGTTGTACACAGGGTTGCTATGAGATGGAACTACTTGACTGCACCAAACAACAACATATATGTATATGTATATTCATATATGCATACTTTATATATTAGATGCAACTTTATTATGTATGTGAAGGAATAGATTGATGGTATCTTTATTATGGAATATAAACCTCATCAATAAAAAATGACTCTGACCTATAAATGCTTTATCACTTAAATTTTATGTGTTGTTGTTAGGTGCCATTGAGTTCATTTCAACTCATAGTGACACCATGTGACAGAATAAAACTGCCCCATAATTACAGGAACAGATCACCAGGTCTCTGTCTCAAAGAGCCACTGGGTGGGTTTGAACTGCCAACCTTATGGTCAGTAGCTGAGCCCTTAACCATTGCGCCACCAAACCTGTTGCCGTAGAGTCAATTCCAACTCATAGGACCCTCTAGGACAGAGCAGAACTGCTCCTTAGGGTTTCCAAGGAGCCATTGGTGGATTTGAACTGCTGACCTTTTGGTTAGCAGCCGAGCTCTTAACCACTGTGCCACCAGGGCTCTGTTGTACCTCCAGGGCTCCTTAAATTGTGTGTACCCCTGCTTTTTAAAAAAAAAATTGTAGTTCAGCTCTTAACATTTAAATTTTTGGAGTGATTATTTTGTAGGTATATTCCTAATAGGTAACATATCACTAAACTTTATTTCTTGAACCATTCTGAATGTCTGTATTTTTAGTAAAGGAGTCAAATCCACTAACTTTATCATCGTACCAGATTTGTTTGTCCTAATATCTGTATTATTATTGTTGTTATTATTTTGGCTTCCTCCTTTTCATGTTTCCTTGCTGTTTGCTTTATTTAATACCATTAGCTTTATGATACCATGTTTTGTTTTCTTCCCTATAGTATCTCTTATTTTAACCCTAGTAAATTTATAGTTGCTTTGGAAACCCTGGTGGCATAGTGGTTAAGTGCTACAGCTGCTAACCAAAGGTTCAGCAGTTCGAATCTGCCAGGCGCACCTTGGAAACTCTATGGGGCAGTTCTACTCTGTCCTATAGGGTCGCTATGAGTCAGAATCAACTCGACGGCACTGGGTTTTTTTTTTTTATAGTTGCTTTTGATTTAAAAAATACTATCAAACATATGTTTTTAATATTATCAAAGTCAATAATGAAACAGTACTTAATGGCTTATATCCATATATTATTTTTCTCATTCTGATGGCATAGTGGTTAAGCACTAAGCTGCTAACTGAAAGGTCAGCAGTTTAAATATTTGCCTTTGGTTTTGTAACTATGTTTATAATACTTATTGTCATGGATTCAATCATGTCCCCCCAAGTGTATTAATTTGGTTATGCCATGATTCTTGGCATTCTGTACTTGTCCTCCATTTTGTGATTGTAATTTTATGTTACAGAGGATTATGGTGGGATTGTAACACCCTTACCAGGTCACATCCCTGATCCAATACAAAGGGAGTTTCCCTGGCGTGTGGCCTGAACCACCTTTTACCTTACAAGAAATAAAAGGAAAGGGCAACAAGCAGAGAGTTGGGAACCTGACATCTAGAAAGCAGTGCCAGCATGAGACATTCTCTAGAACAGACCACATATTAGGCTATAAAGCAAGTCTTAGCAGAATCCAAAACACTGAAATTTTACAAAGCATCTTCTCTGACCATAAGGCCATAAAAGTAGAAATCAATAACAGAAAAAGCAGGGAAAAAAAATCAAACACTTGGAAACTGAACAATACCCTGCTCAAAAACAACTGGGTTATAGAAGCCATTAAGGATGAATAAAGAAATTCATAGGATCTAATGAGAATGAAAACACTTCCTATCAGAAACTTTAGGACACAGAAAAAGCAGTGCTCACAGGTCAGTTTATATCAATAACTGCTCACATACAAAAAGAAGAAAGGGCCCAAACCAAAGAATTATCCCTACAACTTGAAGAAATAGAAAGAGAGCAATAAAAGAAACACTCAGGCACCAGAAGAAAGCAAATAATAAAAATTAGAGCAGAATTAAATGAAACAGGAAACAGAAAAACAATTGAAAGAGTTAACAAGACCAAAAGCTGGTTCTTTGAAAAAATCAACAAAATTGTTAAACCACTGGCCAAACTGACAAAAGAAAAACAGGAAAGGAAGCAAATAACTCAAAAAAGAAATGAGATGGGTGATACTACAACAGACCCAACTGAAATTAAAAGAATCATATCAGATTACTATGAAAAATTGTACTCTAACAAATTCGAAAACCTAGAAAAAATGGATGAATTCCTAGAAACACACTACCTACCTAAACTAATGCAAACAGAGGTAGAACAACTAAATAAACCCATAACAAAAGAAGAGATTGAAAAGGTAATAATAATAATAATAAAACCCAACAAAAAAAAAAGCCCTGGCCCGGATGGCTTCACCAAACTTTCAGAGAAGAGTTAACACCACTACCGTTAAAGGTATGTTAGAGCATAGAAAATGACGGAATACTCCCAAACTCATTCTATGAAGCCAGCGTATCCCTGATACCAAAACCAGGTAAGGACATGACAAAAAAAAAGAAAATTACAGACCTATATCCCTCATGAACTTAGAAGCAAAAATCCTCAGCTAAATTCTAGCCAATAGAATTCAACAACATATCAAAAAAATAATTCCCATGACCAAGTGGGATTCATACCAGGTATGCAGGGATGGTTCAACATTAGAAAAACAATTAGTTTAATCCATCATATAAATAAAACAAAAGACAAGAACCATATGATCTTATCAATCGATGCAGAAAAGGCATTTGATAAAGTTCAACACCCATTTCATGATAAAAACTCTCAGCAAAATAGTAATAGAAGGAAAATTCCTCAACATAACGAAGGGCATTTATACAAAGCCAACAGCCAACATCATCCTAAATTAAGAACGGGAACCAGTCAAGGATGCGCTTTATCACCACTCTTATTCAGCATTGTGCTGGAGGTCCTAGCCAGAGCAATTAGGCTGATAAAGAAATAAAGGACATCCAGATTGGTAAGGAAGAAGTAAAAGTATCTCTCTTTGCAGAGGACATGATCTTATACACAGAAAATGAACTACTGAACTACTGAAACTAATAGACGAGTTCAGCAGAGGATCAAGATACAAGATAAACATACAAAAATCAGCTGGATTCCTCTACACCAATAAACAGAACATTGAGGAGGAAACCACCAAATCAATACCATTTACAGTAGCCCCCAAGAAGATAAAATACTTAGAAATAAATCTTACCAGAGATTCTTAAAGACCTATACAAAGAAAAGTACAAGACACTACTGCAAGAAACTAAAAGAGACCTACGTAAGTGGAAAAACACACATTGCTCATGGATAGGAAGACTTAACATAGTAAAAATGTCTATTCTACCAAAAGCGATCTATAGATACAATGTAATTCTGATCCAAATTCTAATGACATTTTTTAATGAGATGGAGAAACAAACTACCAACTTCATATGGAAAGGAAAGAGGGCCCAGAAAAGTAAAGCATTACTGAAAAAGAAGAACAAAGTGGGAGGCCTCACTCTATCTGATTTTAGAACCTATTATACTGCCACAGTAGTCAAAACAGCCTGGTACTGGTACAACAACAGATACATAGACCAATGGAACAGAATTGAGAATCCAGACATAAATCTATCCACACATGAGCAACTGATATTTGACAAAGGCCCAAAGTCAGTTAAATGGGGAAAAGATTGTCTGTTTAACAAATGGTGCTGGCATAATTGGATATCCATCTGCAAAAAAATGAAACAAGACCCATACCTCACACCATGCATAAAAACCAACTCAAAATGGATCAAAGACCTAAATATAAAATCTAAAATGACAAAAATCATTGAAGAAAAAATAGAAGCCCTAATACATGGCATAAACAGTATACAAAACATTAATAAGAATGCATATGAGAAACTAGATAACTGGGAGCTCCTAAAAAATCAAACACCTATGCTCAAACAAAGACTTCACCAAAAGAGTAAAAAGATTACCTGCAGACTGGGAAAAAGTTTTTAGCTATGACATTTCCAGTCAGCGTCTGATCTCCAAAATCTACATGATACTGCAAAAACTCCACTACAAAAAGACAAGTAACCCAATTTAAAAATGGGCAAAAGATATGAACAGGTACTTCACTAAAGAAGACATTCAGGTAGTTAACAGATACGTGAGGAAATGCTCACAATCATTAGCCATTAGAGAAATGCAAATCAAAACTACAATGAGATTCTATCTCAATCCAACGAGGCTGACGTTAATCTAAAAAACAAAATAATAAATGTTGGAGAGGTTGTAGAGAGACTGGAACACTTATACACTGCCGGTGGAAATGTAAAATGGTACAACCACTTTGGAAATCAATTTGGCGTGTCCTTAAAAAGCTAGAAATAGAACTACCATGGGATCCAGCAATCCCACTCCTTGGAATATATCCTAGAGAAATAAGAGCCTTTACATAAACAAATATATGCATACCCATGTTCATTGCAGCCCTGTTTACAACAGCAAAAAGATGGAAGCAACCAAGCTGCCCATCAACACATGAATGGATAAATAAATTTTGGTATAGTCACACAGTGGAATACTACCCATCAATAAAGAACAATGATGAATCCGTGAAACATTTCATAACATGAAAGAATCTGGAAGGCACTATACTGAGTGAAATTAGTCAGTTGCAAAAGGGCAAATATTGTATGAGACCACTATTATAAAAACTCAAGAAATCGTTTAAACAGAGAGGAAAATATTCTTTGATGTTTACAAGAGTAGAGAGGGAGGGAGAGGAGTTTTCACTAATTAGTAGATAAGAACTATTTTAGGTGAAAGGAAAGACAACACACAATTCAGGAGAGATCAGCACAAATGGACAAAACCAAAAGCAAAGAAGTTTCCTGAATAAACGGAACGCTTTGAAGGCCAGCATAGCGGGGGGGGGGGGGGGGAGGGGAACAGAGGGAGGTTGGGGACCATGTTTTCAGGGGACATCTAAGTCAACTGGCATAATAAAATCTATTAAGAAAACATTCTGTGTCCCACTTTGGAGAGTGGCTTCTCGGGTATTAAACGCTAACAAGCAGCCATCTAAGATGCATCAATTGGTCTCAGCCCACGTGGAGCAAAGGAGAATGAAGAACACCAAAGACACAAAGAAATTGTGAGTCCAGGAGACAGAAAGGGCCACGTGAACCAAAGGCTACATTAGCCTGAGACCAGAAAAACTAGTTGGTGCCTGGCTATGGCCGATGACTGCCCTGACAGGGAACACAACAGAAAACCCCTGAGGGAGCAGGACAGCAGTGGGATGCAGACCCCAAATTTTCGTAAAAAGACCAGACTTAATCGTCTGACTGAGTCTAGAAGGACCCCGGAGGTCATGGTCCCCAGACCTGCTCTTAGCCCAAGACAGGAACCATTTCCAAAGCCAGCTCTTCAGACAGGGGTTGGACTGGACTATGGGATAGAAAATGATACTGGTGTGGGGTGAGCTTCTTGGATCGAGTGGATGCGTGAGACTATCTGGGCATCTCCTGTCTGGAGGAGAGATGAGGCGGTCAGAAGCTGGCTGAATGGACACGATAAAAGAAAGTGGAGGGAAGGAGTGTGCTGTCTCATTACGGGGAGAGTAACTAGGAGTATATAACAAGGTGTATGTAAATTTTTGTATGAGAAACTGACTTGATTTGTCGACTTTCACTTAAAGCAAAATAAAAATTAAAAAAAAAAAAAAGAAAGCAGTGCTGGGAGCAGAGTGCATCCTTTGGACCTGAGGTTCCTGCGTTGAGATACTCCCAGAGGAAGGGAAGACTGATGACAAGGACCTTCCCCCAGAGCCAAAAGAAAGAGAAAACCTTCCCCTGGAGCTGGCACCCTGAATTCTGACTTCTAGCCTACTGGACCGTGAGAGAATAAATGTCTCTTTGTTAAAGCCATCCACTTGTGGTATTTCTGTTACAGCAGCACTAGGTGACCAAGACCCTTCCTCAGATTTGTAAGTTTGCGAGACTTCCACGTTCACCACCACCGAATGTTGCCTTTTGGGAGCCCTTTTGGTTGTGATGTATACATCTTAGCATATTTTTTAAGGAAAGAAAATCTGTGTGGTGTATTTTTGGAATTTTTCATGTCTGAGAAAGTCTTTCTATAGCCTTGAAAAGTAAATGATCCCTTAGTTAGCTGGCGTGTCCTTGGATCATCACCTTTTCCTCCACTGTGTGTCTGCTGTCCTCTGGAGTTTAGGTAATATTATGTTATGGAGATCTCTGCAGCAAATCTGACTTGTTTAAGTTTTCCCCAAGATAGGGCCAAGTTGTAACCCCTATTACTTGTGCATGTGAGTCTTTGCACACATAATCAAATTAAGATTAGGTCATACTGGATTATGATGGGCCCTAATTAAGTGACTGGTATCGTCATAAGAGGAGGGAAATTTAGACGTAGAGACAGAGGCACTGGGGGAATGCCATGTGACGACAGAGGCAGAGATTACAGTGAGGTGTCTACAAGCCACAGAGCGCTACAGATTCCTGGCAAGCAGCAGAAACTAGGACTAGGTAAGGAAGGCTCCTCCCCCAGAGCTTTAGAGAGAGGAATGCTCCTGCTGACCCCCTGATGTTGGACTTTTAGCCTTCAGACTGTGAAAGAATACACTTCTGTTGTTTGAAGCCACCAAGTTTGTAGTACTTTGTTACAGCAGCTTTCGGAAGCTAACACAGGTAGCTTTTTTTTTTTTTTTTTAATTGATTTCCTAGTGCTTTGTAGAATTCTTCCTTTATCCTTGAAATTTATAAGAAAATCACTAATAAATGTCTGTGTACTGTTACCTTTAAATTTATCGTGCCTGGTGAGTCCATTCCGTTTATCCATTCAAGTCTTTCTACATTCAGGAATATTTTCTTCTATTCTGTCTTGCTCTTTCTATTGATTCTGTTCCTCTTCTTGAAATGTCATGTCTTCACAAGAACTCTTTTTATCTCTATGTTGGTTTTCTCCTCTCTGAGCTAAAATTCCAAGGTCCTTTCTCTGGCCACTTTGATCTCTTAGTCCTTTTTGTTCCAGCATCTGGAGAACAGCTTGTCCTTCACATCATGTTGATATTTCTTATGGAATCTGCTTTTCTCTTTGTTGCTCCCACTGCCATTTCATGTGGCATTATTTGCTACCTTCCATTCTTTCCTTAACCTATCCTGCCCTTAAAGATATCTTCAGTCCGTTGTTTTACTACCTCAGGTTGCAGCTCACATTTTATTAAGTATATGGTCTTTTTTATTTCAGTTAAAATAGATCCCATCTGACATTTATATATGTTTTTTAAGTACTTTTTGGAAAGTAATTGTCTATCTCTATTCTTGGAGTGCTATGCTTACTTTTTACATCCTCCATGTTCAACTCGACGGCAATGGGTTTTTTTGGTTTATGTATTTTTAAGTATACTTCATTTCCTCCTTCCGTGAACTGATGTCTTTAAATGAGAAGAAATCCAACTCAATTTGGAATAGCCCCAGTAGTAGAACAGTTAGGCCCTCCTTAGAAGACCCTCCGTGTTCCATCCTGGTTGCTGATTCCCACTCAGGTCCTGAGTTGGTGTAAGTTTATGTGACTAGTTTGGTGACTAGGAAGCTAAAGGAGGATGTGACATTTCCCTGTCTTCCAAGCAATCATGTCGGGAGTGTGGCCGCCTTCTTAGCACCTATGAGGGAATCACATTGAAGGAGAGCACCGCCATGTAGACAACACTCCTCAGAGTCAGGGAGAGCCTATGGCCAACGGGAGCCCTATGACATCAGGCTGAACCTGGCTATGTCATGCTTCTCCTGGCCTTCTGTCTGGTGTGGCAGCACATCACCTCACCTGGATAACTCCTACTCATACTTCTGATTTCTGTTTCACTCATTCGTTCACTCAAAGTCAGTTTATTGATCCATTCAACAAGTGTTGAGAATATATGTCTGGCACAGTGCTAGTTGCTAGAGGTACAATCAAGAAAGAGAAAAGCAAAGTCCCTCATCTTAGAGGCTTATATTCCAGTGGGTCATAAAGATCCAAGTGTCCCAGTCTAGAGACAGACCGTAGATGAGTAACCAAGGAACAAACAAGTGGGTTACAGATAGTGGTGAGTGCTATGGAAGCTACCATGAGGGGCAGTGCAGTTACTCTAGTTGGAGAGGTTGGTGAAGGCCACTTCTAAGGAGATGACGTTTGAGCTAAGACATGAAAGTCAAGAGGGGGTTTGGCATGTTGGAGAACAGAAAGGAGACCAGTGTGTTGGAAAGTGAGTCTGCTGGTACCTTCCATCAGCTTCTCCAAATCCCTCTCCACCTTCTCCACTCTACACCCCAAGCTTCTTGGGCCTCTGGTTTCTGGCGAGAGGCACCATCAGGAGATGGCAGCGTCGGTGAAGAAGGAAGCCAGGCAGATACGTATTCTCCTAGCTCACGCCTGGAGTCCCTGGGTGGTGGAAACCGTTAACGCACTTGGCTGCTAACCGAAAGGGTGAATTTTTTAGGCCACTCAGAGGCACCTTGGAAGAAAGGCCTGGTGATCTACTTCCAAAAAACCAAAAAGCGAAAGCCTCACGGAGCACAGTTCTCCTCCGACACGCGTGGGGTTGCCGTGGGCCAGGGTGACTCCGCAGCCCGGGGAACCTCCTCTGGGCCCCGTGGCTTGGCCCCAGCTCCTGTCAGGCGGCCCTCTCCATGCCTTCT
Source organism: Loxodonta africana (assembly GCF_030014295.1). Classification (NCBI taxonomy): domain Eukaryota; kingdom Metazoa; phylum Chordata; class Mammalia; order Proboscidea; family Elephantidae; genus Loxodonta; species Loxodonta africana. Next base: position 74,749,883 of record NC_087359.1, on the reverse strand, counting down.
CGGGGTTCTGGAGCTCTCCCCTCCCGTGGCCCTTTAGAGTCAGGGATTGTGACAACTCCTCACACTTGGCAGCCCCCGGAACTGCACAATCCTTGTTAGAGTCCGTAATCTCTGCTCGCCCCTTCCTCAAGTGCTCATTTCAGGGGAGACGTTTGTCTCCTGCCAGGAGAGAGTGGTGGGAGATACCACGGCCCATTTGTCAGGGTGAAACGGACGACTTCCCCCTGCCTGCCCCACGTGCCCTGCAGGTGCCCAGCCGTGACCTGAACGCTTCCTGAACTCCTGTCTCCCGCAGCTTTCCTTGCTGGTCCGGTTTCACCGGCCTGCAGTCGCCCTGGGGCGGAGCCTGCAGAGGGGCTGCTGCTCCTCCGCAGGCCGGATCCCAGCAGGTCCTCAGGGTGTGTATCATTATCCTCAAGGAAGAGAATCAAAACGTTGGGGCTCGGGGTGACCTTTGGGTTTCCCTGAGGGGGAAACTCCTGATAAACAAGAGAAGGTGAGGGCTTCAGCAGGTTTTTGCACACACCTCTGGGACTGATACCTGTAAGGAACCTGCCTGTCTTAGTTATCTAGTGCTGCTATAACAGAAATACCACAAGTGGATGGCTTTAACCAAGAGAAATTAATTTTCTCACAGCCTTTCAGTAGGCTAGAAGTCCAAATTCAGGGCATCAGCTTCAGGGGAAGGCTTTCTCTGTGTCAACTCTGGAGGAAGGTCCTTCTCATCAATCTTGCCCTGGACTAGGAGCTTCTCTATGAGGGAACCCCAGGCCCAAAGGATGTGCTCTGCTCCTGGCACTGTTTTCTTGGTAGTATGAGGTCCCCCTGTCTCTTTGCTCACTTCTCTCTTTTATATCCCAAAAGAAATTGGCTCAAGACACAATCCAATCTTCTAGATTGAGTCTTGCCTCACTGACATAACTGCAGCCTATACCCCCTCATTAATATCATAGAGGCAGGATTTACAACACAGAGGAAAAACACATCAAATGATAAAATGGTGGACAATCACACAGTACTGGGAATCATGGCCTAGCCAAATTCATACACATATTTTTAGGGGACACAATTCAATCTGTGACACTGCCCCTGACCTCCTTCTCGCTGGGTGTTCCTAATCAGTTGTTTGTAATGGAGAAATGCAGAGTGGAGAACAACAAAGATGCTCAGAGTTGGCCAGGCCACAAGAGCAGAGCTAAGGGCAGCAGGGCTTCGCTCAGCAGAATCATGGCAGCTGTGGGGCCCCAGAGAGCTGGAGCTGTTGAGGCCAGGCGGGTACACTTAGAGGAGACAGTTGCTTCCTCCTGGGGCAAGTGAGGCTGGAGCTGCAGCTCTGGTAGGTGGTGGGAGAAAGAGGGAGGAGGAGGAGAAAAGGCCAGAGCTGGAGAGGGAGCCATGAAGGAGGAATTCTGAGATTGCCTCCTCTGAGGCCCTTTTAGCTCATTTGAGCCTTGTCTATAAGATGGGACATCCCCAACCCCTACTCTGGTTTCCTCCTCCTTAAGGGGTGTATTAGTTTCCTAAACCATCCTGGTGGCGTAGTGGTTAAGCACTCAGCTGCTAATCAAAAGGCTGGCATTTTGGATCCACTAGCCGCTCCTCGAGAGAAAGATGTGGCAATCTGCTTCCATGAAGGTTTACACCTTGGAAATTCTATGGCGCTGCTATGAGTCTGTCCTGTAGGGTTGTCAGAAGCAACTCGACAGCAACATGTTTGGTTTTTATTTTTGCCTTTAATGGCTGCTATAACAAATTATCACCAAATTAGTGACTGAAACCAACACCAATTTATTACCTCACAATTCTGGAGGTCGGAAGTCTAAAGTAGGTCTCACCGGGCTAAAGTCAAGGTGTCAACAGCGCTGAGTTCCTCCTGGAGGCCCTTGTCCTTTCCAGCTTCTAGAAGCTGACTGTATCCTGGGCTTGTGGCCTCTTCTTCCATCTTCAATGCCAGCAGCACAGCATCTGCCAGTCTGTCTCTGTGACTGATTCTCACCTCCCTCTTATAAGGACCGTTGTGGTCACATCAGGCCCACTTGGGTAATCCAGGCTTATCTCCCTATTGCAAGATCCCTAACATAATCACATCTGCATAGTCCATTTTGCCATGGAAGGTAACATAGTCACAGTTTTGGGGATTCGGTCGTGGATATCTTTGGGGAACAATAATTCCACCTAACACAGGGATCATTCTGCTTGTTAGCTCTGCACGAGAGACAGTTTCTGTCCTTGGGAGGGCACTGGGGACAACAAGTTACTTCAGAAGAAATGGTAGCAGCAGCGATGGCCAGCGGACGACAGGTGATGGTTGAGGCCTCTGCAGGGAAGCCTTTCTTGGTCATGTTGTTGTGTTAGGTGCCATTGAGTTGTCTATGACTCACGGACCTTATGTACAACAGGAAGTAATGTTGCCTGGTCCTAGGTCATCCTCACAGTCGTTGGCATGTTCAAGTCCATTGTTCTGGCTGTCATGCCAATCCATCTTGCCAAGAGTCTTCTTCACCCTCATTGGCCCTTCTCTTCACCAAATATGATGTCGTCCTCCAGTGACTGATCTCTCCTGATGACGAGTCCAAAGCAAGCAAGTTGTGATCCATAGGGTTTTTGTTGCCTGATATCCAGAAGTAGATCATCAGGCCTTTCTTCCTAGTCTTTCTTAGTCTGGAAGCTCCACTGAAACCTGTCCACCATGTGTGACCCTGCTGGCATTTGAAATACTGGTGGCATAGCTCCCAGTATAACAGCAACATGCTAGCCACTACAGGATGATAACCTGACAGATGGGTGATGGCTTCTTGCTCATAGGGGGTTGGACAGGAAGGACACACTGACCTAGTAAGCTATGACCCAAGACTCGGTGAATGGGGTGCTACAGCAGCCTGCTCTCCTCTTGCCCAGGTTTAGGCAAGGTCTCTTGGAGAAGGTTGGCACCCATAGTAAAGCCCTAAAACTCAAAGTGTGGGGCAGGATCTCGGGCTTCCCTGGCTGGGGAAGTTCTGACCCTTGTGGGCCCATACAGAGGAGTGAGGCCCGTGGTGGTGGACACAGGGACACCCTGATGCCCCCTCCCAGTGACACTGACCTGTACTCTAGACAGGAACCTCAGGGGTAGGGGAGTTTGGGTAGCTTTGTGGTTGCAACTCATGGAGTCACCCTGTGCCTTCTCCCTTTAAAAGGAACAGGAGGCTTCGAGCTTCCCCCTTTTGAGAATCGGGCTTGAATTAGCCTCTGTGGCTGACAAATCCAGGTGCTGTCCTGTTATGTCTCCAAGAATAACCTTGAGGTACCATGGTTCCCTCCCTCCTAAGGTCCCTGGGTGGTGCAAACGGTTTGCACCTGGCTACTAACCAAAAGGTTGGCAATTGGAACCTGCCCAACAATGCCATGAAAGAAAGCCCTGGTGATCTGCTTTCATAAAGATTACAGTCAGGAAAGCCCTATGGAGCCCAGCTGTCCTGTGTAACACGTGGGGTCACCATGAGTCAGAACCAGTTGATGGCAGTGAGTTTGGTTTGGTCCTGTTATTCCAAGAATAACCCTGGTATATCAGGGTTCCCTCTCTCCTAGTGGTGCAGTGGTTCAGAGCTCAGTTGCTAATCAATAGATTGACAGTTCAAGTTCACCAGCTGCTCCTTGGAAACCCTATGGAGGGGCAGTTCTACTTTATCATGTAGGGTCGCAATGAGTTGGAATCTGCTTGTTGGCAACAGGTTTGTTTGTTTGCTTGTTGGTTTGTGCTGTCCTAAGATTGGTGTTCAGAGGAACATGGGCCTCAAGCCTGCCTCAGATCTCACTGGACGTGCAGAATCAGGCCCAGTAACCCACTTTCTCAAAAGCCCTTGCATCCAGGCTGCACCCTGGAGGATGGCCCTGGTTGGGTTCTGTCCCCATTCACTTATTAAATCTCGGCCTGGTCTGTACCCCACCTGTCCCTTTGTAACCCAGTTACAATGCTGGAAGCAGACAGAAGTCATGGCTGTGTGTAAGGATAGGAGAGAGGACCGATGGACCACGTAGACAGTGTTTCAGGAACTCAGGAAGCCTCACAGATGGTTTTCAAGGCGAGAGCTAGCTGGGAGAGTGGGGTAGGGAAAGAGCAGCGAAGCAGCAGTGGATGCAAGCCGGCCAGGGAAACGCAATGAAGGAACTCATCTCCCTGGCGCTAAAGATATTAATTAAATAATTAAATAATCTGTCTATTCTCCGAGGTTCCTTCCAGCTTTAACGTTTTATGCCTCCATAAGCTTTTGGAAGAAAACATAAACCACCCACTCATATCACAGAGATTCTGGAAGCTTGGAAGATTTTAGAAGCTGTGTCTAAGAGGAACAAGGATATCTGCTGCACACAGTGGACGGTGGGATATGGGGGGAGGCGAACCCTCTCTCCTCTGTGATCTGGATGGGGGGCACCCAAAACACACCTGCCTCTGGGCACTAACCCTGAATCTGTTCAGCCCACTGCGCTCTGGGAACAGGGTATTGTTCCCCAACAGGAGCTTCAAGAAGAGGCCCTTTAACCCCTGGGAGATTCCCACTCCCCGAGAGCAGAGACCCAGCCAAGGCAGAGAGAAAAGAGGTCCCTGTGAGAGCCCTAGGGAGTAGCTGGGCCTGCCTAAGCTGGCGGCTCTAAAGTGCATCTGGTTTGGCTACCAAGGCCGCAGGGACAGGCGCTGGCCTGGCCCATCTTCCTCTAACTTCGCTTAAGCAGAGATGAAGTCATGCTGGCACACCTTTTTGCCATCTGAGAAGTGATAGAGGAGGCAGAGTAGTCTTTGAGAACCTCTGTCATATCATGGTCAAGAAGACAGAAATTAGAAGTGATATTGGAAATTTAGAAATGGGGGGAGGGGTTATATTTAAATTAAATTAAACCTGAACTCTCTCCTGAGTGTGAATGAGTTGTGCGTGTGTTATGTGTATGTGCCTATGTCTGTGTGTTGTGTGTCTATGTGTGTGTCTGTGTGTGTCTGCATGTGTGTGTGTGTGCATGTGCATTATGTGTCTGTGTGTGTGTGTTATGCGTGTGTCTGTGCGTGTGTGCCTGCATGTGGACAAACACACGTGTGTCTTCCTTGCTGGTCCATCAGCTCTCTAGAGACCACCTCTAGCTTGTTCATCGTTACAACCCTGGGGCCAAGAACAGTACTTGGACATACTAGATGCTCAGTAAATACTGAATGAATGAAAAATTAGAAGTCCCAGGGGCGCTAACTCTGGACAACTTGAGAATACATCTTGGTAACGTTCCCCATAAGGTTACTGACACTAGTGAGAGGGATATTCCAGGTTAAAGAAAAAACCTGTCATTTCAAAGCTTCTCGTGTTGCTCATGGCTGCTGAGCCTGAAGGCACAGACCTAGGGCCCATTGCTGAGCAGGCGTTTAATGACCTTTAGGACTTGCAGAAAGTCGGCCTAGGCAGGAGAGATGGGGGTTTGTCTAGCAGCAACTTTATCTGCTTGAGGGTGATACCTGCGCAGAGAGGAGGAGCTCAGCCACACCACAGTAGAGGGAAATGGGGCTGTGAGAAAGTCCCCGTGGAAGGCAATGACAGGAAATTCCTAGGACAGTGATGTCTGATGTCAAGTTAGAAGCTGTTTCCTGCTCTCCACTTGTATTTGCCCCTGTGGACCCCAAATTCTCAGAAAAAGCACTTAGGAGACCTCGAGTAAGCAGGGCTTTAGAGGAGGAGCAGAGAAGGGAATGGATGGGTGGGTGGTCCAGGGAAAGAGAAGTCTGACTGTGGACAAAGACCCACAAAGACGGGCGTGGGGAGGTGCAAGCTGCAGGGTGGGTCAGGACTGGTGGGTGCCCACACACAGGAGGCAGGCCGAGTGATGGCCCCCAAAGGTGTCTCCAATATGCTATGCTACCCTACCAGGCCAGGAACTTTGCAGCTGTGAGTAAGTTGAGGATCCTGAGGTAGGCAGACGGTCCTGGGTTATCCCAGTGTCATCACAGGGGTCCTTAAAAGAAGAAGGAGGAGCCTAGGAGTCAGACAAGGGAATGTGACATGAGGAAGGGGCCAAGAATGAGGGCAGCTGGGAAAGGCAAGGAAACAGATCTCCCCTAGTGCTTCCCTGAAGGAATGCAGGACTGCTGACACCTTGATATTGGTCCTGTGACCCCAGTTTAAACTTCTGACCTCCAGAACTGTAAGACGATAGTTTTGTATTGCTTTAAGCCACTAAGCTTATGAGAACTGATTACAGCAGCCATAAGAAATGAATGCTGCACTTTTACACAGAGAGCCAACAAGAAGACAGCCCTTGAAAGGGGGGATGCAGACACCAGAGTCTGGATGACTATGGTGGTGGTATGCAGTGAACTCTGATCACCCAAACATTCTGGTTCAGTAAACGTGGCTTCCTTTCCCCCACTTTGTTACACACTCAGTTCTAATGCACTAGTTGTTGTGATTGTTACCTGCTGTCCTATCGGCCCCTGCCTCGTGGCAGACCACACACAGCAGAAGGAAACACTGCCTGGCCTTGCACCATTCCCATGACTGGCTGTGGATCAGACTGTTGTGTTCCAGAGGGTTTTCACTGGCTGGTTTTTGGGAGTAGATCGCCAGGCCTTTCTTTCTTGTCCATCTGGGTCTGGAAGCTCTGCTGAAACCTGTTCAGAATCATAGCAACACCCAAGCCTCCCTGACAGTGGGTAGTGGCTGCGTACAAAGTGCGTTGGGTGGGAAGGGAATCAAATCCAGGTCTTCTGCACTGAAGGCAAGACTTCTACCACTGAACCTACAATGTCCTATACTAAAGACCCCTGAAAAAGCTAAGATATGGACATGGTAGAGTTGGGAAATTTCCTTCAATCGCAGCAAACGCACAATTCCTGTTCTCTCTGTCCCCCTCCAAGATCCCAGTTATGAGAGGACTGACTGGCAGGTCCTAGAATTGAAAAGCCAGCAGGATCTTCATCCAGTCTTGCCAGTTCGTAGAGGAGGGACTGATGTCCACATAACCCACTTGCCCAAGGCCAAAGAGCTAGTAAGAGGCAGAAGTGGAATCAGAACCTCAGACTTCTGATTCCAGGCGTGTGCTCTTTGTTTTAGAAACACACTCGCAGGGACTAGGAGGGCGCTGTGTGGCAGCTCAACTGAAGGCAGAGTCTTGGAAAACAGACAGGTGAGCGAGTCAGTCAGGAACACCCATAAGATTATACAGTCTAGTTTTCTAGACTGTATAATCACGTATCAGAAATACTGCAGGGGGGGTTTAAAGAACAAAAATTAATTTTCTCTAATCTCAAGAGGCTAGAAGTCCGGATTCTGGGCACCAGCTGTAGGAGAGAGCTCTCTGTCTGCTCCCAGGGAAGATCCTTGTCTCTTTCAGCTTCTGTAGCCCCAGCGTTCCTCGGTTCCTTGGCGATCTTCACGTGGCATCTGTCATCCCCCGCTTGTGCTTGTCTCTGTATCTAATTTGCTCCTTATGTCACTCAGACAGGATAAGGTTTAGGACACAGGCTACACTGACATGGCGTCATTAACATAATCCTAGTCCCAAATGGGATTACAGGCACAGGTGTGAGTTAGGATTCCAACGCATATTTTGGGGGGGCATAATTCAATCTAAAACAACTGTGATCACAAGGCCATTCAGTTATCTCTTCTCCATGGGGACAGACTGTGGGGACTTGAGGTTGTACGTTTCCATGTCTGAGCAAGCCACTTCAGAAGAGGTGGTGCTAGGGTTGTGGGCCTTGGGTTCCCCACCCTTCTTTATAAAAAGCCTTTTCGGCCAGTGCTGCCACCATGTAGGGCTTAGGTAGGCGGAGATAGGATGGCAGAGAGAACAACGGGGGGAGGCGGGAAGGGATGCAGTGTGTTGGGAAGGTGGGAGTGGATCCTTTGCAGAGACCCTTTCCAGAGAACAGGCACTAGAGGCCAAGTGGTTGCAGATGAGTGCTTGTGTGAGCAGTTAAATCTTGTGGTAAGTAACATGGAGCGACTGAATGTCCCAGAGAAAGGAGAAACATACTCAAGGTGGTGGCTTTTTGATTCCTTAAACAAAGAGCGTGAACATGGTGCCTATGAAATGAGATGTATTTTTTGCTTGATTGTTTTCTTTGCCTCGGGGCAGGATGGGACCTTCTTCCACAGCAGGACTGTGAGCGTTCTGGGCTCTTTCTCCAGGGAATATAAACTATTTCAGGGAAATGAGCCTGTGAAGGGTGCCTATGTGGGAAGAAAAGCTGGGATTGGGCTGAGGTGGCCAGTTTTACCTTCTGCCATGCCTTTCCTAAGGTGATGAGGCTTGAGGGTCACTCAGGCAAGATAAAAATGGAGCCTCTCTCCCCAACACCCAAATCTATGAAAAATGTGCTCTTTGGGTGATGGGCCCAGGGTGGGCATGGGGACTGAGCTGATTATGATACTGATAAAAATTGATCCAAACAGAAGGAAACAAAATGAAGTCTCTTGATCATGTATATGGCTTATGGTGTATTGTAAATTTAGGCAAATTCTAAAATAACAACTCTGTCAACCCTCTGTTGAATCTTCAATAGCCTTTCTCAAATGTGCTTAATGTGTTTTTCCAAAATGTGTAAACAAAAGGTTTTCATATCATATCCTATCACACTTGAGATGCATGAGAATTACAACCTAAGTGTCCATCAACAGGGGACAGGCTAAAGAAACGATGGTGCGTTTATACTGTGAAATACCACGTAACTATTGAAGAAAGAACACAATAGATCTGGATGAGCAGACCAGGAGACATGTTGGCTGGTGAGATAAACCAGTTCCAGACCAGTACAATGCAGACAGCATGATCTCACTTCTACATAAAAAGATACGTTATAAACCAACCAACCAACCCACCTGTTGATGTCGAGTCAATTCCGACTCATAATGATCCTATAGGACAGAGTAGAACTGCCCCATAGGGTTCCAAGGAGTACCTGGTGGATTCGAACTGCCGACCTTTTGGTCAGCAGCTGTAGCTCTTAACCACTATGCCACAAGGATTTCTGTATGTGTCATATACGTATATAAAAAACCAGTTTGCTGTGGAGTTGACTCTGACTCCTGGCAATGCCATATCTGTCAGGGTAGAACTGTGCTCCATAGGGTTTTCAACGGCTAGTTTTTTGGAAGTAGGCCACCAGGCCTTTCTTTCAGGTGCCTCTGAGTGGACTGGAACCACCAACCTTTCGGTTAGCAGCCAAGCACGTTAACTGTTTGCACCACCCAGAGACTCCTGCACACATATACGGATATATAATAAAGCATAGCAAAATGTTGGAACCAATTCTGTTAAAAGCATTTAAGAGCTGGAGGGTGGGATTGGAGGAGCAGGGGCTGTAACTTCGTCTTCTTTCCTTAAAGCAACTCATTTTCACCTTCCTTTTCTTCATTTTTGTTAAAAAATAAAAACCTTTTAAAAGAGTCATAAAGGCTTTTCACTACTTAAAGGAGCTGGGAATCATCTAGAAAAGTGAAGAATAATAACAGCTATTATTGCTAAAAGCCAAACCCTGTGTAAAAAGCTTTACAAGCATCTCATTGGTTCAATACCCTTTTTGAAGTGGATACCATTATTATCTTCACTTTATGGATAAAGAAGGAGTCCCTGGATGGTGCAAACGGTTAACGCGCTTGGCTGGTACCTGAGAGGTCGAAGGTTTGAGTCCACCCAGACGTGCCTTGGAAAAAAGGCCTGGTAATCCATTTCTTAAAAAATCAGCCATTGGAAATCCTATGGAGCATAGTTCTCTTCTGACACACATGGGGTTGCCATGAGTTGTAGTTGACCTGACAGCAGCTGGCTTGACTGGTGTGGATGAGGAAACAGGCTCACAGAGGTTAAGCAACTTGTTGAAGGTCCCAGCGGAGCCTGTGTTCCATCCGCAGTCTCATGTCTCCATCAGCTATCCTGAATGGTAAACCTCTTCTCAACAATCCCTTGAAAAAGTGAATAAGTCCATGTTCCACATCTAGATTTTTCATTAGGCAGATTTTAAAGTCATAGTCATATGATGCTATGATTTATAGACACAGTCAGCTTCATAAGAAAAAAATCTAAGTTTGTATAGCTCTTTACTCTTCACCTTACATGTCTGATTAACAAAAAATCAAAAAGAAGAAACTATATAATATCTCACTGGTGTTTCATAAAAAGTCCAAATCTTGGTTGCATGATTTCTAATGGGATTTTATGAATTGGCAAAGTGAGTTCAAGTAGGGCAAACGATCTGTAGTTTTCTTAATGTGTCCTTCCTTTCCTCCTCCCTTCTTCCTGTTCTTCCTTCTTCCTTCGTCCCTCCCTCTCTCCCTTCCTTCCCTCCTTCCTTTTTCCCTCCCTCCCCCTTTCTTCTCTCCACCTTTCCGTCCGTCTGTCCATCCATCCATCCTCGAGCTTCCTATTCATCTTTCCATCTAATCATTGAGTTAGTAAACATTTATTGAATTTGATAGGGAATTTGCTAGGAACTGTGGAGCCCTGGTGGTACAGTGGTCAAGAGCTCAGCTTCCAACCAAAAGGCTGGTAGTTTGAATCTACTAACGGCTCCCTGGAAACCCTATGGGGCAGTTCTACTCTGTCCTATAAGGTCGTTATGAGTTGAACTCAAGCACAAAATTCTATCAGGCCAGGAACTTATAGAGTAGCCCTTTCTCACTGTGATGCGGTTTGTGGACTGGATCGGGTTGAAGATCACTGTGACCAAGTGAGAAAGCCAATGCCTTCACATCCCTTGAGGAACTGAGCCCGGGAACTTCTGACAAGACCTCAGAGGTGCGGGCCTGACTTCCCAGTGAGGTGGCAGTCTGAGTATCTGGGGAGGAGCAGGGTGTGCTTGCAATTCTTGGAAGGGGGAGCATCTCAGGAATGAAATTATGCTCGTATAACTGTTAGTAAGGAAGCCCCAGGCTTTAATAAGTCTCTGAAGAAAGCTTGATGTGTTTAGCTCGAAAGTTGCTGTCTTTTAATAATGGTGTGACTGTGCTTTTGTGAGGGACCTGGCCTGAGAGGATGTGAAAGGCTGCTGGTGGGGATCGTGGTGGTGGTGGGTGGTGGGTGGAGGCTGGACAGCAGCCCAGAGACCTCTCCAATAAAATGTCCCACGAATGACATGCTGAACTTCATCAATGAGTCCCCGCAGGCTTGGACCAGAGGTGCCAGCTGGGAGAACAGGGGTGTAACTGGAGGCAGGAGAAGGGGTCACAGATTTCCACATTTCTCCTTTCTGAAGCTGTGGCATCCCCGGACACAGCTGCATTTCAAGTCGTGTCACAGTCCCCAGCAAAGGCAGCTGCGACTACCAGGGAAGAGTGCAAGGCCTGGTGTCAAAGACCTGAGTTCAAACCCTGCCTCCAGCACTCGGTGACCTCATCATCACAAGCATGCAACTCGGTCTCTGAACGCCTCTGCTTCCCTGTGTGTAAAAAGGGTGGTCATGGGGATTAAACGAGAAAAATCAGGAGGCAGCACCTGGCATGAGTCCAATTTATTTTGGTTCCCTTTCTTTTGCTGCTGAGTGAGGCCATCTCCCAGTCCCCACCTGTCACTCCCAGGCTGCACTTTGCCCAGAAGCTGCAGGATATGCCTTGATTCAAGAGATGGACAGATCAGAGAACTTCCACGCAACCATCAGGCTGTTCTACCTAAATAAACACATCAGTGCTCTTCCCAGCTCCCATGCCCCAGATCTATCCTTCTAGAGCAATAGTTCTCAACCAGGGACAATTCTGTCTCACAGAGGACAACTGTCCATGTCTGGAGACATTTTTGATTGCCATGACTTGGAGGAAGGGTGCTACTGGCACCTAGTGAGTGGAGGCCAGATTGGTGCCAAACATCTGATGATACACAGGACAGCCCCAACCACAAAGAATTACCCCATCCAAAATGTCAACAGTGCCGAGGAAGCTCTAATCTGGAGTCAGGAATGAGAACTCCAACGTTCAGGAAGAGAGACTGTGGTACAGAAAGAACAAACCCGAAGCTGATACTAATAGTACCCCCTTTCTGAGACCTGAGTGTGTGCGGGGAAATCATTACTAATAATTATGGTGATGAGTATGATGCTAATAGTAACAACGCTTCACTCCCAAGCACATTCTTGCCCCAGTCTTTCTATTTCAAAAATGGCACCACCAACCAACCAGTGTCCAAAGCCAGAGACTTACAGGTTAGCCTTGATTCTTCTTCCCCTCACTATAACCCTCTATAATGCTCTTCTGTAGCCCTATTCAACAGCCAGTTCTGTTTCTCCAAAACACACCCTGAATCCAACCATTGCCCAAGGTGCTGTCACCTCTCTGGACCACACCACCGCAACACCCTCCTAGCTGAGTGCTCTGCTCCCTGAATCCAGTCTTCACATAGCTGCCAAGCTGATCTTTTCAGAACATTAATTTGATCCAGTCACACCCCCGCTGCAAACCATCCCACTGCCCTTGGAATAAAATCCAAACTCCTTGATGTTCCTCAGCCTTCATTGCCCAGGACCAGTCATGTTCTTCCCTCCTTGGGGCCTCTGTGCTTCTTGTTGCATCTGTGTGAGGGGCTCCTTCTCTACCTTTTCCCTGCTGGCTTCCTACAGCTTCCAAATCTCAGTTTAAGAAACTTCTCTGAGAGGCCAAACCTGATCTCTCTAAAGAGGCCAACCTTATTATTCTCCTGCACACATCTGTTCATCTCTGTCACTGCATGGACACAATGTGTAATCAACTAAACTAGTCATTTTGTTTACTTATCATCTGTCTAAATAAACAGGGACATGGCCAGCGTTTCGTGTATTCACTGCTGCATCCCCAGCACCTGGCACAATGCCGAGCTCTAGCAGGTATTCAAATGTTTGTTAAATAAATGAAATGTCTCTTAAAATTATATAGGGGGCTGTAGTTGACAAAACACTGTCAGCCATGTTTATCATCTCAGGAAGGAGGAAGTAAAGGAAAATGCACTATGAGCTGCACTCATCACAAGTTGCTCTTGTTGCAAGCTGCTAACATCGGTCATAATGCTGGTGGTTCCCATAGAGAAGATCCTGCTAATAACTTGACCTCTTGGCAGCCTCAGCAGTGTTCTATCTTGGGCTCAGTGGAAGTGAGAGTGTTCCCTCATCCATTCCCACTGGCTACACACACATGGTTGTCATCTGGGTTAAGACTAGAATTGGTGGTCTTGGGACATAGATAAGTCTTGTGGCCCACTATGGGGAGAAACCCTTCCCAGTGCCATCGTTAGCATGCCTTCTAGTTAGGTAAGCCTTCCAACCTTCGGGGCCTGTGTTACTGATCATAGATTCACACTGACTTTGCCTTCGTCTTTAGGGGCTTGGGAGCGGAAGGAGGGAAGGAAAGGGAGTGTCGTTGCTGCTAGTTGCCGATCAAGTCAGCGCCAACGAATGGCAACCTTATGCATAATGGAATGAAACGTTCTCCAGTCCTGCACCGTCTTCATGAATGTTAAAATGGTGGAGTCCATTGTTATAGCCACTGTGCATTTTGAGTGCCTTTCAAGCTAGGGGGCTCATCTTCCAGCACTGTATTGGATGTTATTCTGTTGTAATCCATAGGTTTTCATTGGTTGATTTTCAGAAGTAAATCGCCAGACTTTCTTCCTAATGTCTTAATCTGAAAGCTCCACTGAAGCCTGTTCACCATGGGTAACCCTGCTGATATTTGAAATACTGATGGCAGAGCTTCCAGCATCATAGCAACAGACAAGGCACCGCAGTACAACAAACTGACAGATGGGTGGTGGGGGGATGGGAGCAGCAAACTTTAATCTCTGCTCTCTGTCCCTTTGCCCCATTTCTCTCACTTCCTCTCATTCTTAGTCAACTGATACTTTTTTTTTTCTTTGTATGGCTTTGCATCTCTCTAATACCCAGTTGTCCACCAACATCAACACAACTGTGAACTGTACCCACATTCACACCTTTGGATATAGAGTTTGTGTGATTTAAATGTACATCAAAAGATGATTTTATGTTTATTACACATTTTTATTTTAACAGATTCAGTAATTTTTAACGGATTTGAAACACACTCTCTGGTATACTAATAACTCCTGATGAAGACAGAAACCATTAGAAACATCAATTAATTGACAAGATTCTATGTTGGAAAGAAAATCTGTGTTGCAAGCACAGTTGTTATCATAGGCATAATCCATTAATTATGGCTTTTGTTGGTTGCTAGTTGATTAACTGATATTCAGGAACTTGTCACCTCTCTGCAGGCTCAGCCATGCCCTGGGGCCAGTGACTGGATCCATGCCGAGCGATGGGGCTTTGCCTAGTAGAAGACTTGATGATGTCCAAGGGTCAGGCTGGCTCCTGGCTCCCACACACCCTGTCTCTTGGATATCCAAGAGTCCTGGATCTATTCACAAGGGAGAAGTATAAAAGCTCATGACTGTCTATATTCCAGCACCCAGGTAAAAAATTTCTTGGAGTTCTCTGGTAGAAACCCAGGGGAGTCTCTGGTTGGTGCAAATGGTTAACATACTCTGCTGCTAATTGAAAGGTCGGAGGTTTGAATCCACCAGAGGTGTCTCGGAATAAAGGCCTGGGACCTACTTCTGGAAAATTGTCCACTGAAAACCATCCAGAGAACGCTTCTACTCTAACGCACAGGAATTGCTATGAGCCAGAATCAACTCGATGGCAACTTTTCTCTGCCAGACTGGGGCCCATCACTCTTACCAAGAAAACCTGATTACGAAGCCTCTTCTGGGAGCCCAGGTTCATGCCTGCTCGAGCCAGTTGCCAGGCAGTGGCAAGTCCTTTTGGACGTCTGGACGAGATCCCTTGTGCGGCGGTTCATGCCCCCTCTTCCTGTGCTGTCCTTACTGAGCTGAACGCCGCCATCTTTCTTCCAGCAAATTTGTACCAACTTGAGCATCGTTATTTGTTATCCACCGCAGTAAATCAAACCAATTGCTTCATCCTTCCCTCGCAGGTCCTATTTTCTGGCCTTTAATCCTGTTTGCTGCCTAATGTTGGGCAATCACTCGGTAGCCATTTGTCTGAGACCTTTGCATTGGAGACTGTCAATGGTCTCTCTTGAAGGCGGTTGGGTTCTGGGGTTTGATGAACAATCGCTCCTATCAGCAGGCTGGATATTAAACCGCTGGGGCTCTCAGAAGCCATTTGAGGGCCTTGCCCAGGAGACAGGGAAGCAATTTCAGAGACAAGAAGCAATTGCTTCAAAGCCTCCAACCACCTGCCTTGATGTGTTCTGTGGTTGAACACCGGGAAGTGGTAGAGGGAAGGAGTGAACTCTGCATTTCCCACAGGGGCTCCGCACTGCTCCTGTTATTTCCCACTCCCTCACCAGCTCTCTCTGCGTGGACCTGACCCTCAGGCTCACCAGAACCTCCTTCCCCGACCTGCAGATTTGAGCACCACATCAAAGAAAACATGCTGGCTGAGTCCAGCAGAAAAGGGCCTATGTTGCTTCATTCATTTGTCATTTATTGAGCATCAAGCAGGTGCTATGGTGAATGTGGAGATGACTAAGATACATACCCTGCCTGCCTGCCCTCATAGAGGTTATGGTCTGGCAGGCAAACAGATATATGGGAATCTTCCTTATTACCCAGGGCAGCTGCCACCTAACAGCATGGATGACTGTCACGAATACTATGTTATGTAAAAAGCCAAACACAAGACAGTGCATGCCATATAATTCCATTTATAGTAAGACCAAGAACAGACAAAGCTATTTGATGACGATAGAAGTCAGAACAGTGGCTACCTCTGGGGGTAACAGGCAGACTGGGAAGGGGCATAAGAGAACCTTGTGTGCTGATGGAAATGTTCCATGTTTTTATCTAGGTGCTGGACATAGGAAGGGGGGATTGATGGAAGGACAGAAGGATGAATAGATAGATAGACAGATGTTTAAAAACTCACAGAGTTATATACTTAAGATTAGCGTGCTTTTCATATTTTAGTACTATATCTCAATTTTGAAAATGCATGCTTTTAACCCTTGCACTATATTGGCTCTCATTTCTTCCCCAGTGATAATAATACCATGAGAAAGGCAACTATTAGTATTCTGGTCACCTAAATGCCTGTATTTTATTAAATTTACAACCCAAAGCCACCACCCTTCTATCGTACTATGATGGCTTTTGTGTTGATATGATACTGGAAGCTATACCACTGATATTTCAGATACTAGCAGGGTCACCCATGGTGGACAGGCTTTAGCAGAACTTCCAGACTAAGACACTAGGAACAAAGGCCTCATGATCTACTTCTAAAAATTGGCCAGTGAAAACCCTATGGATCATAACAGTATATTGTCCAATATAGTGCTGGAAGATGACCCTCCTGCACTGGAAAAACTGTAATGTACTTAAAATACACAGTGGCTGTAACAATGGACTTGAGCATACCCATGATCATAATAGTGCAGGACCGGGCAATGTTTTGTTCTGTTGTGCATGGGGTTGTCATGAGTCAGAGCCGACTGGACAGCAGGGCAGACCATGAGAAGTGATGTAACGGGCACGTTGTTAATACTCAAGAGTCAGTGCACAGCAATGCAAGATTAATTCAGCTTGCGGGGGGAAGACGAAGGCTTCACGGAACGAGGGACATTTGAAGTTCATCTTGCCTTCACAGTCTTGTATAGCCATGACTCCATTTAATTCTCACGACAACCCAATGAAGTGGACAAGGCAGAGATTATGCCCAAATTGCCAAGTGGGATACCAAGGCTCTGAAAGGTTGGGTGACCTACTGAGAACCACATAGAGGGTGGGTGCAGATCCAAATAGAACCTGCCTGAATCTAGGACCAGTGCTGTGTCATCTTGCTTCTCAGGAGAGTAGGTGGGCCAGGAAAAGGTAATGTGTCTGGGGTTGGGTCTCCAGGTAATGTACAATCGGTAGAAAGGCCACAAAGGTGGTTCTGTGCACTAAACAAGGGGCCTGGTCCAGCCCAAGAGTTCACAGCAGGACCACTCATCCCAGCCTCCAGACTGTCTGCGCCCATGGGCTGCCTCCTCCGGGAGCGTGGATCTGTTCCAGCACACAGCCTCATTCATCCTCATTAGCACATGGGCTGCTACCCTAAACAGGGCAGCCACAGAAATAACTGCTCCTCCTCCTGTGTCTCATTCCATAAGGCTCAGAGCTCACTCCTTGGGTCACTGAGCCTTCCCTGTTCCCTGACAAAGAACCCAGAGGAATGGAGAGGGAAGAACAGGCGAGGGGGAAAAAGGAGAAAAAACTAATAATGGTTTCACTGACTAGCTATCAAAGCTTATTTCCTTTCATTGCTTCATCCATGTCACAATACGACAGGGCAAATATTTATACATCTTACAGATGAGAAAACTGAAGCCTGAGAAAGTGGTAATATTACCCAGGAGCTACTCACTGGTCTGACTTGAGGAAGACAAGACCTGTGAAGTATTTATTACAGTTTTTGACACATCATAAGTGAGCATCGTAAGTGCTCAAAAAAGGCTCTTGTTGACTGCTGTGAAGTCAGCTCCCAACTTATGACAACCCCATGTGCAACGGGATTGGACTGTTGTGATCCATAGGTTTTCATTGGCTGATTTTCGCCAGTTGATCACCAAGCCTTTCTTCCTAGTCTGTCTTAGTCTGGAAGCTCTGCTGAAACCTGTTCAGCTTCATAGCAACATGCAGGCCTCCACTGACAGACGGGTGGTGACCACTCACGAAGTGCACTGGCTGTGAATTGAATTCTATCACTGAACCACCAATGCCTCATCAATAAAGGCTAGTTGTTATTATTTTGTTGTTTTTGTTAGGAGTTAGTATCTATCTTTGAGGACCCAGTGGAAAGTTGGGATTTCCCTATGGAGAGCTTAGCCTCCTAAAGGTCACGGGAAGCTTCTGTTCTGAAAGAGGGGTTTTAAGTTATGTTGTAACTGTCATCTGAACAGGCGGGGATGTCATCCAGAAAAGGCTTCTCTGGACAACTGAGGCAGGCTGAGCTTTAGAGGACTGACGGGTGGGATTGATGGGTGGGGTGGACAACCGTGGGGGAGGGTGCAGTGAGTGGAAAGCAGGGTCAGCGCTGGGGGTGACGGAAGGGGCACCAGCCACAGTGTAGGGAAGACACGGGCATTAGCAAGACTGCTTGTAGGTGGGGGAGAAGACAGGACAGTATGGAGTGTTTTTTTGGCACCATAAATATTCACTTGATCATCATGGCTATTCAATTAGGCAGAGATTCACAGATAGGTTCTGAGAGAGCTGGGACTGACAGGGGGCTGACTTCATTTGGGCATCTCCTGTTATCGAGAGACAATACGCCACAGCAGAGACCTGGATGGATCAGAGGTGGAGGCAAAGAGCTAGAAGCTTCAGTGATCAGAAGGGGCTGAATGACAACTAGCAGGAGCTGAGGGCCCACCAGAAAGACGTGGTCCTCATCACCCTTGAAAGCCTCATCCAGGTGAACTGTAAGGTCACACGATGGAACTGGGTGCAGCTCTCTGCAATCACTAGGAGATGTGTCTCTGCTTGGCAAGTTCTATAAAATCATAGAAATACAGGGCTAAAGGGAACGTTAGAGACAGTCAACTAATCCTGCGGTTCTCAAGCCATGTGTGGAGGGGTGTGGCGATGGCCATGGTGGAGGACAAAGGGTTCACCTCTCCGTGCCCCTCATGTCCAGTTCCAGCCAGCACAGCCTCGAGGCCATTTGCTTCACTTACCGGCTTATGAGAACAGTTCATTCAAGGACATGGCTCTACAGCTCCAAAAAAAAAAAAAAAAAAACCAAGGTATGAAAAACCGCCCTCTCATCCAAGCTCATCGTTTGACGAATGTGGATGCCGGGAGCCACGGAGGTGAAGAGTCTTGCCTAAGTTACTGGCAGCATCTCGAACTTGGATCTTCTCACTCCAGCCCAGGTTTCTGCTGATTCCTGCCTGTGAAGGACGGAGGACATGCAGCAAGGCTGCTGCCAGCTCATCCAGTGCCTTTGGGTGAATTTGAAAAGGCGGGGATCCTCTGGGGGGTCACGGCCCCAAGTACGTTTGACTCCATGAGCAGAAAGGCCCCTCTCCAGGCGCCTCTGCAGAGTAAAACCTGTGGAACCACATCTGGTGGGGTCGGTAGTGTCCTTTATGTTCCTCCTCCCTCTCTCCAGTCATCTTCCTCACACTCATTCACTTTTAATAAAAAATACATTTATTAAATGCCTCCTGCATGCACAGTAACACCTTCATGACTTCTCTGGTGAAGAATACCATTGGAAAGGTAAAGCAATGGGTTTAAATTTACAAAGGAGGTTTCTGACAGTTCCCATTTTAAATGGCTAGAATGAGGGTAAGACCCTGGGAGAGGCTCTGATGCACCGAGCGGGGTGAATGAGGGTGGGGGCCTTTTAAGACAATATGGATTTTATGAATTTGGAACCCCCACCATCAAACCTCAGTCCTTCATGCTCAATGGGAGAAAACCAGTTAGTTTTAATTCAGAGGTGATTCCGAGAATATCTGAAAACGATGTTTATTGCTTTGAGTGCTAAGAGACTCCTAAGAGATTTTCAATGACTAGAAGGATCTGTAAGTGGCACATCCATTGCAGACACTGACAGCACCCAGCTCAGCACCCTGGGCCGCTGAGATAGAATGCAATCCCCCTGCCCCCCGCCCATAGTTTCTGTGGAGATTGGGAATGCTGGGGAGAGAGCGCTCCCGGGTGAGGTGAGAACCTCAACTTCTGGGCTGTTCTTGGAACAAACTGAAGGGTTTGTGTTCTGTTGTCACAAGGAATGCTATTGGTGTGATGCTTCCATTCATGCAAACACATTCATACAGACTCAGTAAATATTTTGTTGAAGGAATGAAGTGATTTTTTTTCCTAAGAAAATTAAAACTCCCCTTTGTTCACAATTTGCTCATGCACTATCATTTTTTAAGCTCAAGCTTCTATTTGCTGAGTGTGAGGCATTGTTGTAGGTAGTTACATCATTAACTCATTTGATCCTAAACCTACAAGGTAGGCACTGGTATCCCATATTAAATCTCCACAAACTCCCACTCCTTTATTTAAAAAAAAAAAAAAAGTAATATAGGTCCTCATTCTGCATTCATTCATTCATCTTTTATTCATTCATTTGTCGAATAGCTTTAAGACATCTGCTATATGTCAGGAGCTGCCCCAGCTGCTGAGAATGCACTGGTCATGGTCAAGAGTTTCCTGCTCTAAAAGTGCTTCCATTTCAGTTGCAAAGAGATGGAAAATAAATGAGTGAACAGATAAATATATAGAGATATAAATAACCAATATGGATAAGTGCTATGATGGAAATGCCACCCCCTCCACCCTTTAAAGAGGTGACATTTAAAATAAGACCTGGAACGTGTGAAGAAACACCACCACCAGAGTTCAGAGAAGGGCGTCTCCCAGTGGAAGCAGCATGTCCACAGGCCCTCAGGTGGGAAGGGTCTTAGCTTGGAAGAGACCTAGGAACTCACTGAAGACCAGCTGACTGAGCAAAGAAAGTGAAGAGTTGAGTGGAAAAATGTCTGAGATGTAGACAGGGGCCAGATCATGGAGCTCTCTGAGGGCCAAGTTGGAGAGTCTGGAATCTCTTCCAAGGGCAATGGGAAGCCATTGGAGGCTTGAAGAAGGGAGTTATCAGATTAATGTTTTAAGGACCACTTTGGCTGCTCTGGAGACTGGTTTGTAGAGGGTAGGTGGCAGAGAAGATGTGGGACATGACTTAGGCAGCTCTTCCAATAGCCCAGACAAGAGATAATGATGACTTAGATGAAGGTGATGGCAGGGAAGATAGAGGAACAGCGCCATTTGAAGCTATAGTTTGGAGGTAGAACCATGAAGACTTGCAGATAAATTGAATATGAACCATTATGGAAAGACAGTAATAATGTTTTCTAGTGGATGACTTGCAGTTTCTTATAAAGTTAAACATAGACATACCAATGAGCCAGCCCTAGATCTTTACCCAAGAGAAATGAAAATTTATGTTTGCACAAAAATCTGCATATGGATGTTTATAGCAGCTTTATTCGTAATCTCCAAAAACTATAAACAACCTATACATTCTTCAGTGGGTGAACTAGTAAATTATGGAACATCCTAATCTCTAGCCCCTGGCAACCACTGATCTGTTCTCTGTCCTTGTAATTTTACCCTTCCCGTATGTCATATTAATGGCCTCATACAGTATATAGCCTTTTGCCTAGCTTCTTTCACTCAGCATAGAGCCTTTGAGATTCACCCATGTTGTTGTGTGTTTCAACAGCCTGTTCCTTTTTATTGCTGAGTAGTTTACCAATAATAAAAGCCAATTTTGATGTATGAAAATTAAAAAAAAATTTTTTTAATAGAAAATGAAAACAGCAAACTGCGGTAGAAAATCTGAACAGATCCATAATAAGAGATTGAAAAGGTAATAAAAATAAAACAAAAAAAAGAAAACTCTCAACAGCAACAACAACAACAAAAAAAGCCCTGGCCCAGATCGCTGCACTAGAGCATTCTACCAAGCATTCAGAGAAGAGCTCACTGCGGTGCTACTAAAACTATTTCAGAATATAAAAAAGGAAGGGATACTTCCAAATTCATTCTATGAAGCCAGCCTAACCCTGATACAAAAACCAGTCAAAGACACCACAAAAAAAGAAAATTACAGACCAATATCTCATGAATCTAGATGCAAAAATTCTCAATAAAATTCTAGCCAGTAGAATTTAGCATCATATAAAAACCTAATAAAGCACCACCAAGCAGGATTCATACCAGGCATGCAAGGATGGTTCAACATTAGTAAATCAATCAACATGATCCACTACATAAATAAAACAAAAGAAAATAATCATATGATCATCTCAGTTGACTCAGAAAAGGCATTCGATAAAGTCCAATACCCATTCCTGACAAAAACTCTCAGTAAAATAGGTATAGAAAGGAAATTCCTCAACATAAAAAGAACATCTATACAAAACCAAAACAGCCAACATCATTCTCAATGGACAGAGGCTGGAAAAATTCCCCCTGAGAATAGGAACAAGAAAAGGAGGCCCTTTACCACCACTCCTATTTAACATTGTGCTGGAAGTTTCAGCTGGAGCAATAAGGCAACAAAAGAAATAAAGGGCATCCAAATTGGTAAGGAAGAAATAAAACCATCCCTATTTGTGGATGATATGATACTATACATAGAAAACCCAAAACGCCACAAGATAACTACTGAAACTAAAAGAAAGATTCAGCAGAGTATCAGGATAAAAGATAAACATAAAAATCAGTGGATTCGGTCATGGATTGAATTATGTCCCCCAAAAAATGTGTGTGTCCAATAACTATGAGCCCAAGAGACAGAAAGGGCCACAGGAAATAGAGACTTGAAGAACTAGATGGTGACCGGCCACAACCGATGACTGCCCTGACAAGGAGCACAACAGAGAACCCCTGAAGGAGCAGGAGAACAGTGAGATGCAGACCCCAAATTCTCATAAAAAGACCAGACTTAATGGTCTGACTGAGACTAGAAGAATCCTGGCAGTCATGGTCCCCAAACCTTCTGTTGGCCCAGGACAGGAACCATTCCCGAAGACAATTCATCAAACATGGAAGGGACTGGACAATGGGTTGGAGAGAGATGCTGATGAAGAGTGAGCTACTTGTATCAGGTGGACACTTGAGACTGTGTTGGCATCTCCTGTCTGGAGGGGAGATGGGAGGGTAGAGAGGGTTAGAAACTGGCAAAATGGTCACAAGAGGAGAGACTGGAGGGAGGGAGCGGGCTGACTCATTAGGGGGAGAGTAAGCGGGACTGTGTAGTAAGGTGTATATAGTTTATATGTGACAGACTGATTTGATTTGTAAACGCTCACTTAAAGCACAATAAAAATTATTTTTAAAAAATGTGTATGTCAACTTGGTTAGGCCATGATTCCCCGTACTCTGCAGTTGTCCTCCATTTTGCGATTGTAATTTTATATTAAAGAGGATTAGGGTGGGATTGTAACACCTTTTCCAGGTCACATCCCTGAACCAAAGTACAGGGAGTTTCCCTGGGGTGTGGCCTGCACCATCTTTTATCTCTTAAGAGATAGAAGGAAAGGGAAGTGAGCAGAGAGTGGGGGACCTCAAACCACCAAGAAAGCAGCACCAGGAGCAGAGCATGTCCTTTGGACCTGGGGTCCCTGCGCCTGAGAAGCTCCTCAACCAGGGGAAGATTGATGACAAGGAATCTTCCTCCAGAGCCGACAGAGACAGAAAGCTGTCCACTGGAGCTGACGCTCTGAATTTGGACTTGTAACTTACTAGACTGTGAGAGAATAAATTTCTCTTTGTTAAAGCCATCCACTTGTGGTATTTCTGTTATAGCAGAACTAGATGACTAAGACAGATTCCTAAGCACCAATAAAGAGAACTATGAAAAGGAAATCAGGAAAGCAATACCATTTACAATAAGCCACTAAAAAAATAAAATAGGAGTAAATCTAGCCAAGAATGTAAAAGACCTATACAAAGAAAACTACAAAACACTACCACAAGAAAAAAAAAGAGACCTATATAAATGAAAAAACATATCATGCTCATGGATAGGTAGACTCAATATTGTGAAAATAGCAATTCTACCCAAATCAATCTACAAATACAATGCAATTCCGATCCAAATACCAACAGCATTCTTCAACGAGATGGAAAAACTAATCATTAACTTTATATGGAAAGGAAAGAGGCCCTGGACAAGTAAACCACTATTGAAGAAGAAGAATAAATAGGAGGCCTCCTACTACCTGACCTCAGAACCTACTATACAGGTACGGTAGCCAAAACAGCCTGGTACTGGTACAACAAAAGACACATTGGCCAATGGAACAGATCAAAAACCCAAATGTAAATCTATCCACCTACAGTCACCTGATCTTTGACAAAAGCCCCAAGCCCATTTACGGGGGAAAAGACAATCAGTTCAACAAATAGTGCTGGCAAAACTGGATGTCCATCTGTAAAAAAAAAACAAGACCCATACATCAAACCATACACAAAAACTAATGCAAAATGGATCAAAGACCTAAATAAAAAACCAAAAACTATAAAGATCATAGAAGAAAAAATAGGATCAACACTAGAGGGATAAACAGGATAAACAGAGATAAACAGGATAAACAGGATACAAACCATAACTAGCAATACACAAACACCAGAAGATAAGCTAGATAACTGAGATCTTCTAAAAATTAAACACTTATGTTCATCAAAAAAAAAAAAAAAAAAATGTTAAAAAGCAAAGATACCACCTTGAAGACTTAAGGCGTGCCTGACCCAGGCCATGGTGTTTTCAATTGCCTTCTATGCATGCGAATGCTGGACAATGAGTAAGGAAAACCGAAGAATTGACGTCTCTGAATAATGGTGTTGGTGAAGAATATTGAATATATCATGGACTACCAAAAAAACGAACAACTCTGTCTTGGAAGAAATACATCCAGAATGCTCCTGAGAAGCAAGGATGTCAAGACTAGGTCTCACATACTTTGGACATGCTATCAGGAGGGACCAGTACCTGGAGAAGCACATCATACCTGGTAAAGTAGAAGATCAGAGAAAAAGTGGAAGACCCTCAACAAGATGGATTAACATAGTGACTGCAACAATGGTCTCAAGCATAACAAGGGTTGTAAAGATGACGCAGGACTGGGTGGTGTTTCATTCTATTGTACATAGGGTTGCTATGGGTCAGAACCAAGTCGACAGCACTTAACAACAACAAAAGTCTCATCAAAAGACTTTACCAAAACAGTAAAAAGAGAACCTACAGACTGGGAAAAAAGTTTGAGCTATTACAAATCTGACAAAGGTCTAATCTCTAAAATCTATAGGGAAATCCAATACCTCTACAACAAAAAGACAAATAATCCAATTAAAAATTGGGCAAAGGATATGAACAGACATTTCACCAAAGAAGACATTCAGGCAGATGACAGACACAGGAAATGCTCCTGGTCACTAGCCATTAGAGAAATGCAAATCAAAACTACCATGAGATACCATCCCACCCTGGCATTAATGGCATGAATTAAAAAAAAAAACAGAAAATAACAAATGTTGGAGAGGCTGTGAGGGGCTTGGATCTCTTATGCACTGCTGATGGGAATGTAAAATGGTACAACCACTATGGAAAACGATATGGCTCTTCCTTAAAAAACTAGAAATAAAAATACCATATGATCAAGCAATACCACTCCTAGGAATATATCCTAGAGAAATAAAATCCGCCACACAAATAGACACATGCACACTCATGTTCATTGCAGCATTATTCACAACAGCAAAAAGATGGAAAGAACCTGAGTGCCCATCAACAGATGAATGGATAAGCAAACTATAGTACATACAGATAATGGAATACTATGTAACGATAAAGAACAATGAGGAATCTGCAAAGTATCTTATGGCATGGATGAATCTGGAGGGTATTATGCTGAGTGAAATAAGTCAATCACAAAAGGACAAATACTGTATGAGACCACTAGTATAAAAACTCATGAAAAGGTTTACACACAGAAAGAAACAATCTTTGATGGTTACTAGGGAGGGGAGGCATGGGGAGGGAAAAACACTAACTAGACAATAGAGAAGTGATATCTTTGGTGAAGGGTAAGACAGTACACAATACTAGGGAAGTCAGCACAACTTGACCAAGGTAAGGTCATGGAAGCTTCATAGACACAAACTCCCTGAGGGACTGAATTCCTGGGCTGAGGGCTGGGGACCATGGTCTTGGGGGCATCTAGCTCAGTTGCCATAACATATTTTATAAAGAAAATGTTCTACATCTTACTTTGGTCAGTAGCGTCTGAGGTCTTAAAAGCTTGTGAGCAGCCATCTAAGATACTCCGCTGGTCCCACCCAGTCTGGAGCAAGGGAGAATGATGAAAACCAAAGACACAAGGGAAAGATTAGTCCAAAGGACTAATGGACCACAATTACCACAGCCTTTATCACACTGAGTCCAACACAACTAGATGGTACCTGGCTACCACCACTGACTGCTCTGACAGAGATCACAATACAGGGTCCTGGACAGAGTTGGAGAAAAATGTGGAACAAGATTCTAAGTCACGAAAAAAAAAAAAAGAAAAAACCAGACTTACTGGTCTGACAGAGACTGCAGAAACCCTGAGAGTATAGCCTCTGGACACCTTTTTACCTCAGCACTGAAGTCACTCCTGAGGTTCACCCTTCATCCAAAGATTAGATAGGCCCATAAAACAAAATGAGCCTAAATGGCACACCAGTCCAGGGCCAAGGATGAGAAGGCAGGAGGGGACAGGAAAGCTGGTAATGGGGAGCCCCAAGGGGAGAGTGTTGGGACACCATGGGATTGGCA
Source organism: Loxodonta africana (assembly GCF_030014295.1). Lineage (NCBI taxonomy): Eukaryota > Metazoa > Chordata > Mammalia > Proboscidea > Elephantidae > Loxodonta > Loxodonta africana. Next base: position 74,723,545 of record NC_087359.1, on the reverse strand, counting down.
ACCAATGTCACAAAATAGTATGTGTATCAACTGCTTAATGAGAAACTAATTTGCTCTGTAAACCTTCATCTAAAGCACAATAAAAAAAAATAAAAATTATGCATATCTGTAAAAAAAGGAAAATACAGAAGTGAAAAAAATGGGTAGACAGTTGTACTACTTTCTGAGATGAGGAAGATGGAGAAAGAAACGTATTTATGGGGCGGGGAGGGAGATAAAGAAGTTATATTTAAATTTCCTAAGTTCTGGTTTGGTAGGCTTGAATTAAGCTGAACTGTTTTTTTTTTTGTAGGTTAGGTTAGGTGGTAGAAGGCTTTGGCCCTCTGAAGGTCTGTGGGAGGGCAGGGGGATGAACCGCTGGAGGCAAGGGATTGGGTGGGGCGAGGGGCCGGCTTCCCTGATGCTGCTGCTGCTACCTGGACCCCGGGTTCTGTTTCATTGAGTGTCTGCTCCGAGACAGCACGACGCATGGAGACAGCCCAGAAAGGTGACCTTTTAGCGCTCCCGTCTGATCATCTCTGATGTCCCTGTGCAGGTCTCCCCGTTTGGAGCCTGCTTTCATTATCTCTGGGTCTTTTCCAAAATGATTAGCCTAGGTTAATGAGTCATTACAAGAGGAGAGGAAGAGCTAGAAGGAAAAGGATGCTGCTGCCTGTCTGTGCTCTGGTCCCGGAGAAATCTGAGGAGTGTTTTCCGGAGAGCTGAGCCCAGATGGAGGGGAGGAAGGAAGGAGGAGATGGAGGAGGAGGAGGAGAAAGAGGAAGAAGAGGAGGAAGATGCTGGCTCCCTTTCAAATCTAGCTTTAAGGCTAGAATCCCAGGCCTCCAGTGCGTTTAGCCTACCTAACTGAAAACTAGTTCTGGAGGCAAGACTCCAGGTAGAAATCCTGTTTTCTGAATGGACAAACACGAATGTACACACTTAACTGCTCTTGAAATGTTTCCGGAACTAAGGCTAGAAAGGAAAATAGTAACATGTGAACAGTGATTTCCTTTAAATGATGCGATTATGAGTGATTTTGGAGGAAAAAAACCCAAACTATTAGAAACAAGAAAAACGTCGAGGACCCTAGCCCACCGATTCCACATAGAAACAGGGACGGCATGAGAGTGTCCTGTTCCTCAGCCCACGCCTGAGCTCCCCGGACCCCTTTCGCTGCCTAGCCTTCTTCTGCTGTTCCTGTGTCGTCCCTTATCTTATAATATAGCTCTTTTATGAATATAAACTTCTTGAGTCTTGTGAGACCTCTTAGCAATTGAGCGCTGAAGGTGATTTCTGTGTAGTTAATGTGTACCTGTATCTGTGCCGCTCTGCCCGTGAAAAGCCCAGCCTGTTTCTCCCTGCCATCCACCCTACCCTTTCACAAGGTCTCTACCACTGTCTTACCACCTTTCTCGTCCTCAAGGACCTGGCCTCGTGGGACTTTGGCATTCATTAAGTTTACTCTGTTTCTGGGCATCGCAGTTTATTATTCTGTTTCTGGGCATCACAGTTTAACGGGAAGACCAGTTCCAATTCAGCCACTTATTAGTTATGTAAAAGTTGGAAAGTTACTTAACCCTTGTGAGCTTCAGTTTTCTCATCAATAAAATTGGATACTAATGCCTATCGCAAATGGAATCCTGGTGCCACAGTGGTTAAGCACTTGGCTGCTAACTGAAAGGTCGGCAATTCAAACCCATCAGCTGCTCCATGGGACAAAAGACCTGGCAATCTGCCTCCATAAAGATTACAGCCTTAGAAACCCTATGGGGTAGTTCTATTCCATCCTATAGGGTCACTATGAGCCAGAATCGAGTCAAAAGCAACAGGGTAACGCCTGGCACAAAGGACTGTTGTAAAGTCTAAACAAAATAATATAGGGAAAGCGCCCGACATTCATGACCAAAAAAACCAAACCCATTGCTGTTGAGTCGATTCCAACTCATAGTGACCTTACAGGACAGAGTAAAACTGCCCCATGGAGCTTCAAAGGAGCACCTGGTAGATTCCAACTGCTGACCTTTTGGCTAGCAGTCAAGCTCTTAAACACTAAATCTCTCTTCTTCCCTTCCTTTATTTTCCTTCTTTCCAAAGAAACTGTAAATTCCTTAGTAGAGAGAATAACTTATTTTTATATTTGCATGTATCCGCCAAAGACATAAGCCCTAAACCAAGCCAAAACCATCGCTGTCGAGTCAATTCTGACTCATAGTGACTCTAAATGGCAACTGGTTTTTAATGACATTTTGGACTCTGTGACTTGAGGGTCTATTTTGTGCCCCCTAGAGCCTCAGGCACAAAATAGACCCTCAAGTCACAGAGTCCAAGTGTCATTTAAAAAAAAGGTTGTCGTTGAGTCAGTTCTGACTCATGGTGACCCCATGTTTGTCAAAAGAACTGTGTTCTATTGGGTTTTCAGTGGATGATTTTTCCGAAGCAGATCTCCAGGCCTTTCTTCTGAGGCACCTCTAATTGGATTCAAAACCACCAGCCTTTTAGTTACAAGCTGAGTCTGTTAACCATTTGCATAACTAAGGGATTCCAAGAATGTCATAAGAAAGCAAAAAGCAGAATTTGTGATGCATAAACCATAATAGAGGTACACACACACTGGCTTGGCTTGAGATGGCTTAACTCTTAGGAACCTTCATTTCCATAACTGTTTAATAAAAATAGTAAAAACTACCTCAAAGGGTTCTTGTGAGAACTAAATAGAAATGTCAGCAAAGCTCCAAGTGCTTAGGAGGGACCCCATAAATGTTAGTTCTCGCCTTTGCTTCATTTTTCTCCTTCTGCTCCCAAGGAGATTATAAACTGCTTAGAAGAGGGAGCCATGTATTGTATTTCTTTCGTGTGCCCTAACACACCAAGTCCTGGGGAGACACACAGTAGACTGTCACACCATAGAGTTTAAGGGCGCCATTAGGGAATGGGCAGCATAGTTGGGGTGGGTGATAGCTCCTCGATGGAGCTGCCCGAGCCCACTGCTGATGTTAGATAGCCTTCCTCCTCCTGGCTTAGGAGTCCTTCATCTTCAAAGCAGGCCCCCTTGCACACGAGGGGGGTGTCTCCATGAGGAAGAGAACACGCCAGCCATTAAGGACTTGGACTTAGAGGGGAAGAAGGTGGGGAAAAAGAAAACTACATGGAGGGGATCATGATAAAGCTGGTGATAACAGCTTTAACGAGGCAGCTCCATGAATCCATCATCAAGGAGCCCAACTAGGAATCTGTCAGCCCAGCAATATGGAGGGATACGAAATTCCTGCCTCCTCGCTGAAAAGGTTTAGTTGGAAAAAACCTGCAGAGGCCGGAGTAGGGAGAGCTGTTAATGAGTCTGGCATTAAGAGATCTGAGCTAACTCAGGAGAGCTGGCTCCATCCCTAGGCTTGGTGCAGCCAGTCCTACAGAGCCGCAGGGGTCTTCTCTAAGGTCAGCGGCAGTTAAGCTAAAATGGTCAATTGTTCATTATTCTTACCGACTACGCCACTTTCTCCAGAGTATTTTGGAAATCGGATAATAGCCCACATTGGGTGAATTAATCCCGCCCAAATTTCTGAGGAGATCGTCCTGAATTCAGGGTCCCTTCCTTCTTCGGAGACTGGGTAGTACAAACAGTTAACGCACTCAGCTGTAAACCGAAAGGCTGGAGGTTCAGATTTACCCAGCGGCACCTTGGAAGAAAGGCTTGGCACTCTCCTTCTGAAAATCAGCCATTAAAAACCTTGTAGAGCACAGTTCTACTCTGACATACATGGAGTGGCCATGAGTCAGATCAACTCAATGGCATCTGTTTTTTTTTTGTTTTTTTTTTTGTCCTCCTATTTCTTTCTCACCTTCTTTGTCTGGTAACTAAAAATGCTGGAGGTCACTCCAGTTCTGAATGTCACCACAAGGGCATTTCTCATGCTTGAAAATATTTTTGTTGTTGTTTAACACACATATGGCTTTATTTACATCTGCAGGGTTCATTGTTATTAAGGCAAAAACGATGGCTCTCTGCTTTTGTTGGGAGAAACAACATGGCGCCTAATCTGAGAGGAGGCAGGCTCAGGAGGGGACCGTGGAGACTAGATAGGAGGATGGGCACAGGGTAACAATTTTTAATTAGGCACATGTGGGAATGAGACAGTATTTGCTTCTTCAGATGGTGACAATGTTGGATTTTACCTGAACCCTGTGACTCTGGAAAACAGCAAAGGTTAATAAAATTCCCCACCCTTTGTGTTCCAGAAAATGGCTTACTGCAAAGAACCACCCTTCCACGTTTGACTTAGACAAGACTCATGGATGCACCCTTGCTCACCTATGACAAGACCAGACACAGATCCTCCAAATTCCCATTCTTTGCCTCATAAATGATTAACTGAACTGCATGTCCCCAGCGATCAATTGGTACAAAATGCTTATTAACCAAACTTTGGTTAAACTTCTCTCCTTCTCCCAAGTCCCTGGACTTTGGCCCACCTTCAGCCTGAGCCAACATTAAGGGCCCCTCCTGGAGAATTGGCTTCCCTCAGTGTAAAACATTCTCAAATTTACTATCTGGTTACACCACCCTTTCATCCCACTTACCCACGCCTGGTTCTTTCTAGCCTTGTTTACTCTTGTCTCTACAAGAGAAGCCCCTTTTTTGCCTAACTCTGGAGACGCTTGCTGACATTATGGTCGGAGTGTTCTCCCTATTGCCGTAGCCTCCCTTCTCCTATTGCAATAGTCCCTTTCCCCTCCTCGCAATAATTCCTTTATAATAAAGCCTCTCCCCATCCAAGTCTGAACTGCTTTTTATTTGACAGTGGTCGGACCGAAAGAAGAAGAAGGTTCTGCAACCATTACCACTGGCTTCTCGTGTATCAGTGATAGATGAGCAGACACACATCACTCCTAGTTCAGACAAGGAACCAGCAGCTCACAGTGTGACCTGCACAAGATCACAAAGGCAAACACAAGTTGAGCAATTCCCCGGGCTCCACGCAGAGGACACTGGGCCAGGAATTGGGTGGCTGGTCAGGGATTCCAGTTGGAAGGGGACAATAACTTATCTCCTGGGCAGGGCACAGTAGGAAACTACAACTCATCCCACACCTCTGCCTGTGTGTAGATTCATCTTTTCCTGTCTACTGTGATTTCCTGTCACTCAATGTTTGTCTAAAAGGGCTTTGCTGACCGCAGCCTTTCTGGGGAGGAGTGTTGCAGAAGTGGATTAGGCATGTTAGATCCTAAAGGTCAGAGCTACAGTATTTAGCACAAACATGCTTGAATAGGGGGAGCCACAGCAGCAAGGACCAACTGCTGCGTCTCCACAGTTCTTAAGGCCTCTGAGTCTTTGTCTTTGAAGACGGTCACACCAAAGTCCCAACTACACCAAAGACTCGGTCCCACGCTGTCCCCGCTGCCTGCAACATTCCCCGCTCACTGGCTCTTCTTTGGCTTCGCCAACTCCTGCTCATCTTTCAAGGCTCAGCCAAGACATCCCTTCTTCAGAAAGTCTTCACTGGTCTGCTGTCAAGTTGTGGAGTGCTGCCTCTGGACCACCAAGCTCCTGGTGCTCATCTCATTATACCCTCACTGCTTGTTTCTTAGGAGTCCCTGGGTGGCACAAACAGTTAAGCACTCAGCTACCAACAGAAAGTTGGCAACTGGAAGAAAGGGCTGGCGATCTACTTCTGAAAGATCACAGCCATTGAAAACCCTACGGAGCACAGTGCTACTCTGACACACATGGGGTCACCATGAGTTGGAGTCAACTCAATAGCAACTGTTTTTTTGTTTTGTTTTGTCTGTTTATTGTTATCTCCCCCTCAAAGCCAGCGTCTCTGCCAGGTCTGCATCCCCAGTACTTACCATAGCATCTGGCACATAGTAGGGGCTCAGTCACGTTTTGCTGAATGTAATTGGCTTTTCCGATTATTCGCTCATGGGACTGGGAGTCCCTCTAGACTCTGAGTCCCTTGAAGGCGGGCAACATGCCTCATCATCTGTGTATTCCATGGGTCCACCCCTAATAGTTGGTGTTGTTAGCCGCCATCGAGTTAGCCCCTGATTCACAGTCACCCCATGCACAATGGAACAAAATGATGTTGGTCCTGGCACCTTCATGATTGGGTAGTTGCAGACTGGACTGTTGTGACCCATAATGCTTTCATTAGCTGATATTTGGAGGATCACCAGGCCTTTCTTCCTGCTCTTAGTCTGAAAGCTCTGTTGAAACCTGTACAGCACCATAGCAACACACAAGCCTCCTCCAACAGATGGGTGGTGGCTGCAAATGAGGTACACTGGCTGGGAACTGAACTTGGGTCTGTGGCATGGAAGGTAAGAATTCTACCACTGAGCCACCACTGTTCCTACCTACTCTGAATAGAGGTGTGGTTTGGAGTAAGTTACATATAGTTTTTATGCTTCAGTTATCTGAAAAATAGACATAATATTAGCACCTACCCCGTGTGGTGGTTGTGAGGATTAGAAGAGATAAGCCAGGTAAAATGTTTTGAACAAGGCCTGACACACAGTGTAGCCACTTACTGAACGCCACCTTACATTGGCATTCTTATCAGTAATGGTACTACTATAACTATTATTTTTAAGATTCCCAGTGCTTGGCAGTGCCTAGTACATAGCATAAAGCTCAATAAACATTCATGGAATAAATGCAGACTGGATGAATGTATTCAAATGTGTTTTCCTTCCCTCCTCGTGGGGGCATCACACTGCACACCTTGGAGAAAGGGATATGGAGACAGTCCTGAGAAAGGCTGGAGCTGCAGCTGGGCTCCAGGTACGCAAACTCCTACCATGAAGATGTGCGGTCTTCGCCAGAGGGTACAGGCTGCTGCAGGAGAACAGAAACTGCAGATCCCAGGGGCGTCCATCAAGAATCCAGAAGACAAGGCTTCTCTGTCCAGGTCAAGCGAGTGTGTCAAAACTGTCATATGCAATCTCCACTCAAATACCCAAAACTGCGGGAGAGCAAGAACTGCTGAGCTCAGTGTAATCACTGGCCCTTCAATTTCCAGCCCAGCGTTTATCTTCTCCTTTGCTTTCTTTCCTGCTAAGAAGAACCATGATGGACAGAGTGATCCCCATCTCCTCCCTCTTCCTTGCCTGCGCCCAGTGGCTTGGCTGAGAGGAAGGCCCCAGACACTGGATGCTCAGCAGCCCAACCCAGCCCAGAGCAGCTGTCTGCCCAACGGCCTGCAGCCTCACATCTCTCGGGCTCCTCCATCACCCCATGGGCCAGCGAGAGCCCTGTCTCTAGTACGTTCCTGGCCAAAGGCAAACTCCGATCATGAGAATCATTAGTATAATAATGGTAACTTGTATACCAGGTACTTGGCTAACTATTTTGTACGTGTTATTTAATCTGTGCAATAACCCTATGAGGAATAACTATGATTAGCTCCATTTTCAGGTCAGGGAACACAGGCATGGAGAGGTTAAGTATGTTGGCTGAGGTTACGCAGCTAATGGCAGTCACTTGGGCCCAGAGTCCCTGCGCTTCCATGCACAGGGCTCTCTCTGCTAGGCTCTGATGGGAGGACAGGGAGGGTAGGTAGGCTTTTGGGAGAGGGGACATATGGGAGGGGACAAGTCCAGAACCTTGGTGGGCTACACTGGTGGGCAGATCCTAAAGGGTCAGGTTCAAGTTGACCCCAGGCACAATGATTTGATGCAGTCAGTTCAGCGTTCACTACCATCTATGTGCCCTTGAGTTGGAGGCTCCATTTCTTTAGCTGTGAAATAGGGATAATAATACTAAGACATAATAGTATTCCAAGCATCAAGAGCCAGAATGTTGGTGAGCAAATCCAAAGCACGGTACCAGGGTTGTGAGGGTGATGATCGTGATGAAGAAGGCACTACACACTGAGAAAGGGGATGGCAGAAGAAGGGAGGACTTCAAATATGGTAGTTTTTCCTGCTTGGCTTTGTCCATGGTCTACCCCTGAGGAGTTGCCCTGGGCATTCAACTTAGTAGGAACAAAAAGCCTCTAGCATGCTCTCATTTAGCTAGTGAGACATCTGCAGCCTGCTCCCTCCTCACTGAAGGCTCCCTCAGATGTTTCTAAGAAGTGGTTCCCCAGTACTGGGTCAATGCCATTCATCTGGGGACAAGACACAGCTCATAGTCCACCCAAAAGAAGTTTGGTGTGAAAACGTGGTGGGGTGCTGGATGTAGATCAACTTAAACCAAAAAACCAAACCAGCTGATGCGGCTGACTCGTGGCAAATGGACGTGTGTCAGACTAGAACTGTGTTCCATAGGGGTCTCAGTGGCTGATTTTTCAGTAGACTGCCAAGCTTTTCTTCCAAGCCACCTCTGGGTGGACTCGAGCCTCCAACCTTTCAGTTAGCAGCCACCGTATTAATCATTTATGCTACCCAAGGACTCCCTGTCAACTTAATGTAGGTGAAAATGTCTAACAGAATGAGACTCACGGTGGGTATGAATACATATATATATGACTACACTTTCTTCCCTGCTCCCCACCAAAAACGTACCCATTACTGAGAACATTTTGGAGAGTTAACTTTAGTCTTTCTTTTTTTCTGATCACAAAAGCTCAAATTAGAAGTGACTCTTGAATGTTTAATGTCATTGGATTCTCACTAAGCTTATGCTCTAGCACGTCTACAGAGGAGGGCTTCACTGCCGAGGGAGATGGCCACTCCACCTGAGGACAGCTTAGATGACGGTTTCACACCTTCTTTAGGTGATATAGTCCAAACACTTTCATGTCCCTATAATTCTAGATGAGTCATTTTAAAGAAATGTCCACTCTCTTCCAAATGGAAGACCCTCAGGCTTATATCCCCATAAAGTCCTCTCTATACAACCTTTGCTCACTGAGGGTAGTTTGAAATCTTTTCTGTTTGCTTCACTCAATTTATCTTAAGTTGGCTATTTCGGGGAAGGAAGACTTTTGGACTGCCAACCGTTTGTCATACAGTGGTGGCTTGTGTGTTGCTATGATGTTGGAAGCTACACCACCAGTATTTCAAACACCAGCAGGGTCGCTCATGGGGGACAGGTTTCAGTGGCGTTTCCAGACTAAGACTAGGAAGAAAGGCCTGGTGATCTACTTCCAAAAATGAGCCAATGAAAACCCTACAAAGCACTACAGAGCACTGTCCAATGCAGTGCTCGAAGATGAGCCCTTAGGTTGGAAGGCATTCAGAATAAACACCTGCTGCAAAAATGAGTTCAAGCATACCAACATCGTTAGCATTATGAAGATGGTGCAGGACCGGGCAACGTTTTGTTCTGTCATACATGCGGTCACCATGAGTCAGAGCTGACTCAATGGCAACTCACGACACCACCACTTTGGGAGGCCCTGCTCAGCGCCTTCAGCCTAGCTTCTTGAGAGCAGAGGAATTGGCAGGGATCTGTGATTGGTCCAGAGTTGTAAAAATATTTAAAATCATTTAAAGCACAACTTAGGGAGAGAAGAAGCACCTCTGTTCATCAGAACAGGCAGCATGTATGTGGGAAGATGGCAGTGAGGGACGGGACTTCTTCCTTTCTCCTTCACTCCTCCCTCTCTCTTCTTCCTTTCTACTGCTGTCCTCTCTACCAAGTCTTTTGCTTCTCTCCCTTCCCCTTGATTGATTAGTCAACCCAGGTTATCTTTATCCCGCCTCCCCTCTCCCATCTCTCACTGGAGTTGTGAGAAGAACATGGCAAGGAGTGTCTGAGACAGGAAAGGGCCAAATTCAAACCTCCAATTAGTAGCTGCGTCTGAATACTGGCTAACAGTAGCAGAGGTAGCAGCAGGCTTGCCACGGCAGTGGTGGTGGATGGAAGCATAACACACCCTTCATTCATTAGGTGGCCTCTACTACTGCTTTTCAGGCGTTGGCTCTATATTATCTCAAGTCTTAGACCCAATTTTGGTGAGGAAGCTGATGCTTAGAGAAACTATGGCTTATCCAAACCCAGAGAGATAGAAGAAATATAGTAAGATTTAACCCCAAGGTTACCTAGATTCCTGTGTTCAAAGGTTTCAAACTGGTTCATTCTGGTTTGAACCCTTGCTGAGAATTTGCATCTCCACCCGAGATATGCTGAATCAGATACTACAGTTTAACAAGATCCCCAGCTGATTCTTATGTGTAATAAATTTTGAGAAGCACTGCTCTCAGTGACATCACTAGGGTTGGTGTCGCCCAGTGTGGTAAGTCATGGTGTCACACCCCCCCCATGGACCTCCTCCCATACCAGACCACATAGGATCCTTAGGAATGTTTTTCATACTAATGTTACTTGTATATCGTAATTCCCATATATCCTTCTTTTCCTTTATTTACTACTTCATTCTCAAAAAAGTTATTGATATAAGGTCACAGACACTAACCATAATATTGTAGCTAAAGCACCAGGAAATTTGACAAAATCGGTGACTACAAAAACAGTGGCAGCAACGAAAACAGCACGTGCTTGTAACAGTGCCGACGAAGCCACGAGTCAAGGCGTCGCTGGAATTAATAACGACAGCACTGACCAGAGCGCATTAAAAAAAGCATATTAGCATAAAGTTTTAGCTTTGTAGGTATACTGATACAAGCTGGGTTTACGAAAAATGTTTTTGTCATTACCGCTAGCTATGGAGATGTTTTTATAAAAAATACCACATTTCTGCTGAAACACTACACAAAAATTTTATAGCTAGCCATTCTGGTGTCACCCCTTCTGACAGCGTCACCTGGTGCAGTCCGCACCCCTCACAGCCCTCCTAGTGGTGCCACTGACTGCCCTACTAGTGGTTCTCAGAATTGGTGCCTAACCAGCAGCCTTAGCATCACCTGGGAACTTGTTAGACATGCATGCAAATTCTCAGCAGGGGTTTGAACCGGAACAAACTGGGTGGAAGCCCTGCTGTAGTCTCTCTACCAGGCTACTTTCACTCACTCTTGGACTAAGTCCAGATTCAGCAGGAATCTAGCAAACAACTTCAATCTGCAAGGCATGGCTGGAAGGGCTGACTGAAGGCTTCCCGGAACACTGGCTCCTCCACCGGTGGCTCCTGCCCCTTGGATGTATGTATACTTTTCTTCTAGGAGTTCTGCAGTGGACTCTGTTGATGTTCCTCCCAGATTCCTTGAATCCCCTTTACTGCTTCTGTGTAACCTCTCCCCCAGGTTAAGTACGCTTTTGGATCTAATGGGCATACTTGCCTCTCTTCTTTACAGGATTGTCTTGGGTGCAAAGAACCAGAAATGCCTGGGAATTCCCATCCCCCGAGGCAGGCCCTTAGCCAATGACTGTTAGGCTCAAGAGTATGGAAGCCGCTCCCCCAGGTCAGCCCAACCCTGAGGTGTAACCGACCCTCCACAGTCCCTTTCCAGGATGAGACCTTTAGGCTTTGCCTAAGTTTGCTTATTTGCTTTGCCTCTTCTCCTTCCCTGCCCTGTGTCCCCCACTCCCTTGCCAATCTCTTCTCTTCTAGAATGTTTGGAGAACGTAAGGATTAAAAACAGGGACAAGACCGTATGTGAAAATAATGCTTAATGCAAACCAAATCACTAATTAATTAATTAATTAAACAAAGACTATGTACCAAGTATCTACCTTGTATCTACCTGGGACAGGTGATGCAGAGATGAATGTTACACAGTGCTTGCTCTCAGTGGGGAGTTTAGCATGAGGGGACCTTGCAGAAAGGCTAGAAAAACAGGTGACCTAAATCTTTGTCCACGCTAAGTCAACCTGCCGTCATGAGTGACATCGTGGCCGGAGTCACCTCAGCCCCATTTCCAGCCTGACCATCACCAGCCCCACCTTCGGTGGCAGCAGCAGTAGCTACAGCCCCAATATCAAAGAAAAAACCCAACCAGTTGCTGTTGAGTTGATTCTGACTCGTGGCAACCCCAAGTGTGCAGACAGAACTTCTCCACAGAGTTTTCAAGGCTGTGACCTTTCAGAAGCAGATCACCAGGCCTTTCTCCTGAGGTACCTCTGGGTGGGTTTGAACCAGCAACCCTTCAGTTAGTAGTTGAGCTCTTAACTGTTTGCACCACCCAGGGATTCCCATTATCAAAGAGCCACTGTTAAATTCCCCAGGGTCACTATGAGTCGGAATCCACTCAATGGCAACAGGGTAAGTTGTGTTGGTTGTTCTTCATACCAAATTCATCTTCACAGCTGTTCACAGGGAGCTGATAAGCTTAGGGACTCGCTCACAGAATCTGAACATAATAAGAGACACACAGGGAACACCAGTATTAAAAAATGCCAGCACGTGGTGTGGAATGCATTTGGGTGCTCTGCTTTGAGGGCCGAGAGAAATTACCAATTGCTTTGCTACTCGTTTTCGGAATAATCTTGCTAGCTGGCTACTGAAAAGCCCCACTCACAGCTCTACCCCTTAGTGCCAAGTATGCTTACGGAATAGGAAACAGTTCTGTCATCATTTTGAGCCTAAGGAATGAGCAACTGCAAAAAGAAAAATGCCAGGCTGATGTTCACCATGGTAGCGGCCGCTTGTGATGACAGCATCACGTCCTCTTTGACCCCCTGTGATTTCAGGGCAAACTTATGGTGGACAGTTCCACAGAAGCTTAGACCCATGCTGAGCCACGTCCTGCTCCAAGGCTGCACAGTGTGTCTTCCTGCTTCCTGCCTTGAGCCCTGTCTGAGCCTCAGGGAGACCTCTCAGTCTTCACCCAAATGCTCCTGGGGCAATCTTTTTTTTTTTTAGTTGTACTTTAAATGAAGGTTTACAGAGCAAATTGGTTTCTCATTAAACAATTAATACACATGATTTTGTGACACTGGTTACCAACCCTATGACACATCAGCACTCTTCCTTTCTAGAACTTGGGTTCCCCATTACCAGCTTTCCTGCTCCCTCCTGCCTTCTAGTCCTTGCCCCTGAGCTAGTGTGCCCCTTCAGTTTCATTTTGTTTTATGGGCCTGTCTAATCTTTGGGTAAACAGTGAACCTCTGTACTGAGTTAAAACGGTGTCTGGGGGCCATACTCTCAGGGTTTCTCCAGTCTCTGTCAAACCAGTAAGTCTGGTCTTTTTTTATGAGTTAGAATTTTGTTCTACATTTTTCTCTAGCTCTGTCTGGGACCCTCTGTTGTGATCCCTGTCAGAACAGTCAGTGGTGGTAGCCAGGCAGCATCTGATTGTGCTGGATTCAGTATGTTGGAAGCTGTTTTTTTTTTTTTTTTTGTGGTACTTGTGGTCCATTAGTCCTTTAGACTAAACTTTCCTATGTGTCTTTGGTTTTCTTCATTCTTCCCTGCTCCAGATAGGTTGGGATCAATGGAGTATCTTAGATGGCCGCTCGCAAGCTTTTAAGACCCCAGACGCTACTCACCCAAGTAGGATGTAGAACAATTTCTTTATAAACTATGTTCTGCCAGTTAAGCTAGATGTCCCCCGAGACCATGGTCTCCTGAGGCAGTCTTTGGCTGATGGGGGGCAGATGCTGGTGGGTAAATAACCCAGTCTCCTGCCCTTCTGGCACACATTGCTACCATACTATATGCTTTCCAGATGTACCAAGAGAAACAAGCTTCTGTTGCCTAAAGCAGCGACCTTGACAATGCAATGTTGCACCTTGGATCTACCTGGGATGGGTGATACAGAGATGAATACCGCACATATTTTCTCTTTCCCTCACACTCATCTCCGTCCTCCTTCACTGTTGTTCCCTGCACCCACGTTCTCTCAGACTCTGTTCTCAGAAAAGCTCTAAGACAGGCACTACTAATACTTGGCAACACACGTACTATACCCAGGAGGCTAATTATTTTTTATCAGTCCTTTTAGCTTTAGTTGGATGGCTGCCATAATGTGGACAGTCATTTACAAGTTTGACCTTATGGATGGAAAAGCCAGATTTCCAACAAGAGTATCACTAGGGTAGAGATAAAATTTTACAAGCTCAATAAGCTCTTAGAAAGTCTAAAATAGAATCATATACTAAAATGACTAAGCAAAAAATAAATAAATTACTAATCAGTATATTTAGTAGTTGTAGAGGGTCAGCGAAAAAGCCCCACTCAATAGATGGACTGACACAGTGGTTGCAGCAATGGGTTCAAACACAGCAACGATTGTGAGGATGGCACAGGACTGGGCAGTGTTTTCTTCTGTTGTACATTGGTTTGCTGTGGGTTGGAGCTGACCTGATGGCACCTACCAACATATTTAGTATCGTGAAGATTCATTCATTCGTTTATACATTCAACAAATATTTCTCAATACCGTCTGTGATAAGTACTGAAGATACACTGGATTGAATGGCAGTGTCCCTGCCCTCATAAAACTTATGGTCTGGCAGCATAAACATACTACATGATCTAGCAATTCTATTCCTAGGTATATACCCGAAAGAATTGAATGCAGGAATGCAGATATGTGTACATCAATGCTCATTACAACGTTATTCACAATAGCCAAAAGCTGGAATCAATGTAGATGCCCATCAACAGATGAATGGGTAAACAAAATGTGGGACATACACGCAATGGAATATTACTCAGCCATAAAGAGAAATGAAGTTCTGACACATGCTACAACATGGATGAACCTTGAAAACACCATACTGAGAGAAATAAGCCAGTCGCAAAAGGACAAATATTGCATGATCCCACTTATATGAAATATCTAGAATAGGAAAATACATAGAGACCACAGTTTATTAATGATTACCAGGGGTGGGTGGGAGGAAGAGAGAAAGACGGATTCATTGCTCTGGGTGTAGCTGTTAAAGGTGATGGAAAAATTTGGATATGGGTAGTAGTGACGGATCTAGAACATAATGGACATAATTAATGTCACTGGTCATACATGAAAAAAATGCTGAAATGGCAAATGTTATATATATATACTTACAGTGAAAAAAAAAAGAAATTAACAAATTGGTTAAGTACAACCAGGGACAAATACAGATATGTATTGCTATGAAAGTGAATAGCAGGGATCTGACCAAGAATGCTGCAGTGGTGTCAGAAATCTATAAATAAGGCCAAGCACCATTTACAAGAGAATAGTATAGCTGTACAACTTACTGCCAATCACATGGATTTATAAACATCTAGGTATAGTTTGGTGTCCCTTTCATAACTTTTAACTGTTTTCAATCTTTGACACCCATGAAAGAGGCTAAACCAAAAACCAAACCCAGTGCCGTCGAGTCAATTCCGACCCATAGCGACCCTATAGGACAGAGTAGAGCTGCCCCAGAGTTTCCAAGGAGCGCCTGGCAGGGTAGGAAAATTCAAAAAATGTAGTGATAGGCTCCTCCCTCCTCCTCTGCCTTGGATATTTCATTTCAAGTTAAAATACTAATTGTACTAGATAACTAGACAGTAAAGCAACATATTAAGCCCAGAACAATTTTAAAACGTAGCAGAAAATGACACTGTTGTTCTTGCTAGTTGCCATTGAGTCAGCCCCCGACTCATGGCGACCCTATGTGCAACGAGACAAACCTCTGCCAGGTTCTGCACCATCCTCATGATCAGTCGCAGACCGTTGCGATCCATAGAGTTTTCATAGACTGGTTTTCTAAAGTAGATCACTAGGCTTTTCTTCCCGGGCCATCTTAGTCTGGAAGGTCCACTGAAACCTGTTCGGCATCAGAGCGACACGCAATCCATCACTGATGGCAGGTGGTGGCTGCGCTCGAGGTACACTGGCTGGGGATTGAACATGGGTCTCCTGCATGGAAGGTGAGAATTCTACCACTGAACCACCAATTTCCCATTTAAAAAGGAAAAAGAGAATGGTACTAGGTACCAGTTAGAAAAACATAAAAATATATGCACGTGTGTGTGTGTGTTTATGTAAGTTTCTCTTGTACCCAAAAAAGAAACTCTAGATATGGCACCAAGAACAACTGAAGACACCGAAGATGGATTTAGCTGAGCCTAGTTACACTACTGCTTTACACGGAGGAACATTTCTTATAAGCCTGTAAAAAGAATTGGGGGTGTGGTGGTTAAGGCTGTGTGTCAACTTGGCTGGGCCATGATTCTCAGCAATTTGGCAGTTATGTAATGATGTAGTCGCCGCCATGATGAGATCTGCTATGAGCAGCCAACCAGTTGAAAGGGAGTTTCCTTGGGGGTGTGGCCTGTGTCCAATATACACGGACTTTCTGGCAAAGCTCACTGGCTTTTGCTTACTCTGGAACCTGCATCCAGCTCGTCATCATCTGACCTCCAGTTCTTGGGACTTGAGTCAGCAGCGGCTTGCTGTATTGCCTGCTGATCTTGGGATTCACTGGTCTCCGTAGTCTGTGAGCCAGCAGCCTGCCATCTGACCTGGCAGTCTTGGGTTCATCAGTCCCTGCAGCTACGTGAGTCAGAAAAAGCCTTCAGCCTTCAGCCTGACCCACGGACTTGGGACTTTCCAGCCTCTACAACTATGTGAGCCATTTCCTTGATATAAATCTGGTTTTGCTTCTCTAGAGAACCCAGCCTAAGACAGGGAGGGAGGTTCAGATAGCAGAGGCACTCAAGCAAATGTCAACCTGCATTGTATGAGACACTGCTGCAAATACGGAAAGAATACAGAGTTGTGAAAAATCTACAGAAGAACAATATTTGGGCTGTGATAAATCTGGACTCAAGTGACTGAACAAACCAAAACCCTAAACCTGTTGCTGTCAAGTTGATTCCGACTCATAGTGACCCTACAGGACAGAGTAGAACTGCTGCCCCATGGGGTTTCCAAGGAGTGCCTGGTGGATTCAAACTGCCGACCTTTTGGTTAGCAGCTGTAGCTGTTAACCACTATGCCACCAGGGTTTCCAAATGAACAAAAGTATTCCAAAATAAGGATTCTCTTGTGGAGGGGGTGGGTACTGATGTTGGCCTTTTATAGCTATTACCCCTTCTTTTGGTAGCTGCCCCTTGACTTCTTTTAAGGAAATCACCTCTTTTGCATTGGGTATATTGTGCCTGAACTGCAAATCCCCAGGCAAGGTCAGTATGATGCTCTCCTGAAACTGTGAATCTTGGGTGGAATAAGCAAGCATGGGGAGAAAGGCTGGTTTGAAGTCATTCGATCCATGGAAAGTGCCGCTAGAGCAGACCTGGTTGCTGGGCATTTCTAAGCCAGGTCCTTCTGTATTTATTTTTCTGAAAGTTTTCTGAATGTAACTTTTTTAACATAGCACCTATACTGAGATACAGCTCACACATATAGTTCGCCCATTTAAAGTACACAATTCAATGTTTTCAGTATGTTCACACAGTTGTGCACCCATTGCCACCATCAGTTTAAGAACATTTTCATCACCCCAAAAAGAAGCTCCACACCCGTTAGCAGTCACATCCCATCTTCCCTCAAAGCACCAGGCTGGGGAACCACCAATCTGCTTTCTGTCTGTATACATTCTCCTATTCTGGATTGTTTATGGAAAGGCAATCGTATAACATGTGGTCTTATGTGACTGACTTCTTCCATTTAGCATAATGTTTTCAAGCTTTGTACATGTTGTAGTATGTTATGAGGACTTTACTCCTTTTCATGGGTTGGTATGGACTGACTTATGTCCCCCCAAAATATGTGTTGTAAATCCTAACCTGTATGCTTGTGGTTATAATTCCATTTGGGAATGGATTGTCTTTGCTATGTTAGGGAGGCAGGATTAGTGTAGAGTGTATCTTGAGTCAATCTCTTTTGAGATGTAAAAGACTAAACACAAGGCAAGCAGACATGGGGGAAGAGAGATGCCAAGCCACGTGAAGATCACCAAGGAGCAGAAGTTCAGAAGAGACAAGGACTTTCCTCCAGAGCCAACAGAGAGAGAAAGATTTCCCTTAGAGTTAACACACTGTATTTGGACTTCTAGCTTCCTGAACTGTGAGAAAATAAACTTCGGTACATTAAAGCCACCCACCTGTGGCATTTCTGATATAGCAGCAATTGATAGCTAAGACATGAGTGAATGGTATTCCGTTGGATGGATAGCCTACATTTTTATCCATTTGTCAGTTGATAGACAGTGGTGTGGATTCTCTTCTTTGGTTTTATAAGCTACCCAATGGCTTCCCAATAAATTACTTCTCTATTTAAGTTAGCAGAGTTGTTTTTCATTGCTTGAAGCTAAAGAACTGTAACAGACACAATTTTCTCTATAATTGTCCATATATTACACCTATTTCAGACACAGGTCCCCAGGGTTCAGGTTGGTTCACGCCTCATGAAACTGTGGCCTTTTCTTCACAGGACTCTCAGTGAGGTAGGCTGAGCCCAAACATCAGGGCAGCAAACTGGAACTTACAGACAAATGAATTTTGGGGGTATCTCTTCAACTGTCCCACCCTCACCAACTCAGAGGGGTTCACCCTACCTAGTGTCCCAAGGGAGTCCTGGGTGGTAAAAATAGTTAACAGCTAGGCTGCTAACTAAAAGGCTGGCAGTCTGAGTCCACCCAGAGAAACCTCAGAAGAAAGGCCTGGTGATCTCCTTCCAAAAATCCAGCCATTGAAAACTCTGGAGCACAGTTCTGGTCACACACACACATGGGAGCGCCACGAGTCGGAACTGACTCGACAACTGCTGGTGGCGGTGGAGTCGGTGTCCCAGGACATGGCCCACGGTGGAACCTGCCCATGCGGAAGTGTGAAATCTTCTTCTAACTTTCTCTCAGTGAACCACGCCCGTGCCCCACCCCAGGCCTTTATGGTCTCTCTTCTCCATCTTTCACATTCCCTTTTCCTGGAAGAACTTAATACTGTCTGTGCAGACCTTCAGCGTGAGTTTGCATCTTTTTATTCCCTCTTACATCAAATTTGCATCAGAACTCTTTCGTAACCTGAAGGGTACTCTATCAGGGACAAGGCACCAGGCTTGTTTGCTGTATCTGTAAAATGAGAGCATGGGGGTGTTGGACTGGTCAGTGATATTCCAAAATTCATTAACCCCAGAACAAGTTATTCAAATACCATCATATGTAGAAGCCTAAAACACAGAGAAGGTCAAGGAAGTGCTGCCTTGTTACTATTTTTTTTAACATGGACCACTCAGGTACCCACCTGCTGAAGTCCCTACCCCATCCCTCGGGTATGTCTGTAGACTGAATAGCTTGGCCTTAAGGAAATCTGCTACCACATGGAGACAAACAGGGTACAGGTCGATGGAGGGGTTTTCTGCAGGGCGGGTACAAATGCATGTGTGGAGATTTGAATAAGGAATCACTCAGAAAAAAAGTCTTGGACCTGAGGGCCATGAAGCAAAATTAGGAACTGGAGAGGTCCTTACCGTGATGCTCAGGAAGGGCTCTTTCTTCCCTGGACCATGGGAAAAGATAGACTTAGTCTGTAGTTGAAAATGTTACTTCTTTTACCCCGTTTATATATCCCCATCTCTGAGCAAAGTCGGATGCAGCTATGCAACCCTGAGTGATGGTAGGGCGGAAAAAAGGGACAGAGAAAGAAGTGTATTCTGACCCTGGGTGGTATAAAAAGTTAATGTGTTTGGCTGCTAACTGAAAGGCTGGAGGTTTGAGTCCACCCAGAGATGCCCCAAAAGAAAGACCTGGCAGTCTGCTTCCAAAAGGTCACAGCCTCGACAACTGTATGGAGTACAGCTCTACTCTGACACACGTGGGGTCGCCATGAGTCGGGACTGATTAGGCAGCCTGCAGTGGTGATGGATCCTGCCCTATAGCTTCCCCTCTGCTGCTGCCTGTGGGGAGGGTGTCATGGCCTAGCAAGGGAAGTGTCTTCAGGAGTGTCACGTGGCTCTATATGGCGAGCAGCAGCTGGTGACCGAAGTCCTCAGTGGTGCTGAGTGCAGAAAAAATAATAATAATAATAATAATTACCATAGAGTCAATTCCCCCTCATGGCAACCCCATGCCTGCACAGTGGACTGCTCCATAGGATTTTCAAGGCTCTGACCTTTCAGAAACAGATCACCAGGACATTCTTCCAAGGCTTCCCTGGGGTTCAAATCTCCAACCTGCTGTTCAAGCACTTAACTGTGGGAGCCACCCAGGCACTCCTGTTGAGTGGAGCAAACAGCCCAGATAGAGGAACTGCTGGGTTTACGACTCAGGCAGGACTTGAGAAAAGCACCCCACCTTCCCAAGAGAAGAAGGTGGGGAGGCTGGCGCTTCAGTTACATAAAAACCTGTGCTCAGTCCCTCCCCAAATTGTCCCAATCCTAGGCCCCCCAGCGCCGTATGAACCAGTCCCCAGCTTAGCTGACAGGAGCCTAGCTTAGCATATGCCCATTCAGACAACAAAGGCTTCTCAGTGAGGAGTCTGACACCGGGAAACAGAGGGTGTTGCTTCTTTCAAAAGCCTCTTGCTGTGCGGTCTGTGTCAGAACAGGCTTGGGAAGGAAGAACACTTGCTCAGCTCTGTGTGTGCTCTTTGCTCTTCTGAAGCAAGAGTTGTTCAGAGTGAACGAGGTGGTGTGGTGGGTACACAAGCCTCCTCTGGTTGTTATTCCATCCCACTGTATTCAGAAACACAGTCAGTTGGTATGAAGACCCCATAGAGTCCAGGTCAGCTGAGATGAAGCTGAGCCCTCCCATGCTCTCATTCCAGCCACGGACATCAACAGGGTCCCACTTGAGGCAGCCTCCATAACCCATTACCCCTGCCCTTTCATACTGTCTTCAGTGGCACATCAGTCATGGTAGGCTGGGTTCTGCTGTCCTAACAAACACCCCCAATATCTCAGTGACTCCGAACAAGCAAAGCTTATTTCTTATTCATGCTACATGCTCAGTGTGGGTTGGTAGAGGGTGGGGTGGGAGAGTCAGCTCATCATAGTCACTGAAGGACCCCGGGACACAAGATTTCCTGCCAGAGAGAAAAGAGGCCTTGGAAGGGCCCTGCTGGCAATTAAGCCCTTGGGCCTGAAAGTGATACTCGTCACTTCCACTCATAGTACATTGGCCAGAACTAGTCTCATGGCCCCTTCCAACCATAAAAAAACAAAAACAAAAAAATAACTCAAACTTGTTACCATGGAGTCAATTCCAACGTATGGTGACCCCATGTATTAGAGAACTGCACCACAGGGTTTTCTTAGCTGTAATCTCTATGAAAGCAGATCACCAGGCCTTTCTTCCGTGGCACTGCTGGGTGAGTTAGAACTGCCATCCTATAGGTTGGTAGTCAAGCACAAACTATTTGCATCTCCCTCCAAGGCCCTTTCCCAGCCACAGTGGACTAGAAAACGCAGTCCTATGGGTTTTTGGGTATGGGTCCACAGTGGGCAGAAGTGGGTATGTGGCAAATGCACTAACGAGTAATTGGACAAATGTGATTTTAGGATCAGGAAAACCCGTGTTGTAATCTTAACTGCACCCCTTCCTAACTGTGCAACCTTTAGCAAATTACTTAAGCTTTGGTGCTTCAGTTTCCTCATCTGCAGAGGTGAGGAAGATAATAGCTTTCTCAAACATCTGCTAATGTTTAGCAAAGAAAATAGAGCATCGACAAATATCAGTTCCCTTCCTTCTCCTGTTCAAATACCTGATCTCACTTAACTATCTTAATGAGTATCATTTAATAATCACTTTTGCCCTGAAGGATAAGTGGAAGATAACAACTTAAGTTTATTGATTATTTTGTTTTCCATTTCCAACTCCTATGAGGGGTGTTTGCATTTTAATGGACAAAGTTTAGTTGGACAGCTAGACTTTGAACACTGTGGGAAGAAGCTTTCTAAAATGGCTCCCAGTGGTCTCCACCCTGGGATTCATACCTTTGGGGAATCTCTTTCCCTTGAGTGTGGGCTGGACCTCACCACTTGCAAAAGCAATGGCATGTCACTTCCAAAATGAAGTCCTGATACACAAAACGACATGAATGAACCTTGAAAACATCATGCTAAGTGAAAGTCCATATTTTTACACAAATAACACACACTTTCTGTGTTTGTTTGCCAGCTGGGCCCTCCCCTTGAGAGGCACCCTCACAAGCACCACCATGCCAATCCTCTTCTACATGTTGCCTTAAAAAAAAAAAAAATTAGCATAGCGCATTTACGAAAATACCTACTCAGGGGAGGGGACAGCTGGCAAACAAACGCAGAAGGCACACGTTATTCATGTGAACATATGGTTAAGTCAGTCACAAAGGAACAAATATTGCATGATTCCACATAAACAAAATATCTGGAATAATCAAGTATATAAAGACCAAGTTTATTAGTGGTTACCAGGGATGGGAGGGAGGGATGGGGGAAGGGGGGTTCATTGTTTAGCGCACACTGAGCTTCTGTTTAGAGTGATGGCAACATTTGGAAATGGATAATGGTGATGGTCACATAACATGGTAAACACAATGTCACTGAATTGTAACATGAAGAATGTTGAAATGGCAGGTGTTCTGTTACGCGTACATTATTTACCCCAAAAAGGAAAAAAAGAATAACTTGATAGGGGCTGGGGCTACGCAGGGGTATGCCTTTGTCAAAACTCAGCTACTGTATACTTAAGTCCCTACAAGTTACTCTATGTAAGTTTTACCTTGAAAGTAAAAATAAATGTTAAATTCTGGTTGATGATGTACCTGTTGAAGTATTTAATGGGAACTGAACTGATGTCTGAAATTTACTTTGGAATGAGTCAAAAAATAAGATGGATTAGTGGGGGGAGAGAGAGATGGGAGGATATGTGATCCAGCAAGTGTAGGAAACGTGAATGGTAGAACTGAAGAAAAAAAAAAAAAGAACTGAAGTGGTGGGTAAATGGATCTTCACTGTAAACACCTTTAACCTTTGTTACATGTTGGAAATTTTTCAAAATAAAACATTACCAAAACCAAACCTGTTGCCGCCGAGTTGATTCTGACTTTGAGCAACCCTATAAGACAGAGTAGAACTGCCCCATAGGGTTTCCAAGGAGCGGCTGGTGGATTCAAACTGCCAGTTTTGGTTAGCTGCCGAGCTCTTTTGGGGGCGGTGGGGGCAGGGGGAGAATGTGACTTCAGGCTTGCTGGTAGTCTCTCTCTCTCTGACCTTCTCTCTTACCCACTCAGATGGTGCAGGCTGCCATGTTGGAGAGGCCCATGTGGACTGAGAGTGGTACCCGGACAACAGCCAGCCAGGAAATGAATCTAGCCAACAAACACTGAGTGAACTTGGAAGCAGATCCTTCCCCAGCTGAGCCTTGGGATGACGGCAGCCCTGGCTCACGCTATGACTGCAGCCTTGTGAGAGGCCCTGAGCTGGGGGCACGTGCTAAGCTGTGCCTAGGTTCCTAACCCAAAGAAACTGCCAGCCAATAAACGTATGCTTCTTTAAAACGCCAAGTTCTGGGATAATTTGTTACACAGCAACAGATAACTATTACAAACCCAAATGATGTGCCAAGCATTTTGCTATGTGGGCAAACCACTGATGGGTGGACCATATCCTTCCCTTGAAGAGACAGTCTCACTGCCACCACCTAGTCACCACACTTAGCCTCACTCCTGTACGTGAGGACAGCACTTACATTAAATCCAGCCTCTGTTTTACAACACACATGGGCCTCTTTCCCTCAGACATCCTCATGCTTGATTAACTCTACGTTAGCTGTTTCCAGAGACTGAGCACATCTCTGCTTACGTCCCCATTCCATTTCTTCATTGGGAAGTAGTTTGGTGCTGGAGCCATATTGCCTGGGAGTCCAGCCTGGTCCCAGCGCTCGTGAACTGTGTGCCTTTAGGAATGTTATTTCACCTCCTTTGTGCATCAGTTTTCTTACGTGCAGAATGGAGTAACAATAGCACTTGGGGCTGTGGGAGGGTAAGATGAAGGCTCACATGTAGAGAGCACAGACTAGTGGCTTGGTAATGGATGAGTACTTGATATGTTTGTTGTTACTGTTGTTAGCTGCTGTCAAATTGGCCCCTGGTTCATGGAGACCCCATGCACAATGGAACAAAATGCTGCTCAGTCCTGCACCATCCCTACGAGGGGTTGTGAGTTGGACTGTTGTGCTCCACAGGGTTTTCACTGGCGATTTTCCAAAGTAGATCCCCAGGCCTTTCTTCCTAGTCCACCTTGGTCTGGAAGCTCACTGAAACCTGTGGAGCATCATAGCAACGCACAAGCCTCCACTGATGGATGGGTGGTGGCTGTGTATGATCAAGCCCGGGCCTTCCACATGTAAGGTGAGAACTTTACCATTGAACAATCAATGTCCCCTATTTTTGATACGTTAGCTATTATTAATCTCAGATTTCTGCCTCCACTTATAGGTTGGGTATTTGTGTCTGGTGAGCATCTATATTCTCTCAGTGCTGCTTTAGGTTAGTGCAGTTACACTCAATCTAAATTAGTAAACTGGGGTCAACAAGAACCCTGGATGGCCACAATTCAGCTCAACTGTTTTTATGTGCTGTACCTTCTTGCCCACTCAAGGACATGGTGCCATAGGACACTTCATACTGATGGTTTTATCCTCCTCATGTATGTGGTGGACTGGGGTTGTCTGTCTTCTTCATGCCCAATTGGCCCTTAGACTGCTCACCTGTGGTGGGAAAAGAATCGTGTAGATTCCATGAGCACAAGCCGTGAGAGGCCAGCCTTGAAGAGTGGTTTTTAAATTGACTGACTGGCTAAGTAACTTAAAGGTGTTTCACGCCGAGACACGAAGCCTAGGCGGAAGCGGGACCTGTAAATGCAGCTTTGATGGTGGTCAGTGTAATGGCTGGGATGGGAACTGGCAGAAGAAAGCTTGGATGTGGGGGACAAGAGGAGGAGAAAAGGAAAGAGGAAGGGAGATGAAAAAGGGCTTCTTTGAGGTGTTTTAGACTGAAAGGCAGAGAAAAATCTTGGGAAATACTGAAACCACCCTCAGGGCTCTGAGCTTATTCCTGGTTTATAAGACATGGCACTAGCTTGTTACTGGTGATTTCTCCCCAGCACTGGCTGGAAAATAAAGGATTGCAATATGGCTGTTGTTATTTGTCTGGGTGCAGAAAAGGAAGATGGAGAAGGTGGGAAGATGAAGATGGAAGATCTGGAATAAAGTCAACAGACCAGGGAAAAAGGAGAGAGAAATGCTCCCTCAATCCTACCCTACTTCCCCATGCTTCTTGTTCTTAGCTGCCACAGCCACTGACTCATGGCGGCTCCATGAACAATGGAAGGAAATGCTGCCATCCCCACACTGTGTTGTGGATTGGACCATGCTGATCCACAGGCTTTTCACTGGCTGATTTTCAGAAGTAGATCACCAGGCCTTTCTTCCTAGTCTTAGCCTGGAAGCCCCTCTAAACGTGTCCACCATGGGTGACCCTGCTGGTATTTGCAACACTAGTGCATTGCTTCCAACATCATAGCAACAAGCAAGCTACCAGAGTACAACAAACTGACAGATGGGTAGTGGTTGTTGGTTGTAGGAGATATTTATTTTTGTTATGCCATAGCCATTCATCCTCTTGCTGGTGGCCATGCCCTGGTTTCTCTCTGGGAAATGACAACTCCTCCACTCTTTGTCTATACAGTGGAAGTATGTTCTATAGTGAAAGTGTGTTCAAAGCTCAAGCGGATTACTACACAGCCCTCCCCTGTCCTCAACGAGTGGTTCAGTGCTGCGCTCAGGACTCTTATCAAAGCTAATGAGACACAATGAGGTTTCATTGGGACTACAGGGAAAGAAATTTTGCTTTTCTTGCAGTACAGAAAACTTAGAGGATTTAGGGCTAGAGCTGTCATCACCATCTGGCTATAGCCACCATCTGGCTTATCACATGATAGCTGAGAAAAAAGCCAATATAACTAAAGACACAATTAAAAAAGAAGGAAAAAATACCTGGGGCTCATGATATTATTTTTGATCCCACAAATCCAGCTATGCCTAAAGCAAGACCTAGCCCTGGGTTTTTCATCCACATAAACCAACAATTTTTCACTTACTTAAGCCAGTTTGATCTGAGTTCTCTGTTATCTGAAGCCAAAGGAATCCTTACTAGGTGCATTCGTCTAAGCTACTTTCAATGCCTTTTTGAAAATGTCACCATTTGAAAAATCAAAGGCAGCTGAACAAAAGAATGCTGGAAATGCAAAGGATCTTGTACATTAAAAACTCCAATCCTGTTAATTAAAAGATGAGGAAGCTGAGGGTCAGGGACGGGAAGCCATGTGCATGTGTTCACTTAATTATTTAGTGGTGGAGTCAGGGGCAGAGCCTCTGGGTGGTGCAAACAGTTAAGAGCTAGGCTGCTAACCAAAAGGCTGGCAGTCCCAGTCTACCTGGAGGGGCCTTGGAAGAAAGGCCTGGTGATCTACTTCCAAAAATCCATCCCTTGGAAACCCTCTGGAGGGGGGGGGGGTCGAGATGGTGGAGTAGTCAGGTGCTTCCTGTGGTCCGTCTTACAACAAAAATGTGAAAAAAGTGAACCGATTATATATGACAATCTTGGAGTCCTGAACATCAAAGACAAACTTGAGGAGTAGAACTGAGCGGCAGGCGGAGGGAGAAACAGTTCAGAAGCAGCAAGGATTTGTCAGCCCTAACCTGACCAGCACCCTGCAGGTTGGATCGGCCAGTGCATGCAGGCTAAGGCAAGCAGTAGTGTTCGGGGCATGTTTTTGACATTGAGAGAGATCGAGTGGTGGAGAGTCTCCTCAAGCCTCTGAAATCAGGGGGAAGAGGCTCTGAATCAGCAAAAGATAAGTACAAGCGTCTAACCTAATTCTCAGATCAAAAAAACCCTTCCTCCCTTTGGGAAGTACACCTCTCCCATTTACCTGCCCCGTTCCCACTCTGCTCTGGGTTCCAGTCCAGCTTTGGCAATTATTGTGCCCCCTGGTTTGTGAGTAGGACCCATTGTACACTCCAAGCCATTCTCCTGGCTTTGGAGAGGGAACAAATTAGCAAACAGGAAAAAATAACCGGCCAGGCTCCCCTAAGCTGGGAACTCAGGGCTGGCACGCCCTTTTGCCTAGGAACAGGCATAAGGGGCCCACGGACGTGAATGCCTGGACCCCTGCATAGACCTGTGTGGGCCTATTTCAACAGCATAGGTCCTCATTAGCACAGTACGACAGGGTACATACCTGAAGCCTATTTCCAACTGCAACAGCTACAAGGGAGAGTGGCAGATTCGTGACATTTGACACCGTCCTGCCCATTAAGCAGGGTATTCACCTACCCACATCAGGGGCCTGAGGACTGGTGGCTCCACCCACTCAACCTAGCCACCCATGACAGGGGCCCAAGAATAAGTGATGCCTCCCAGTCCTTATAGCCTATAGCACTGGGTGGCCAAAGTCAGGGTGCAAAACTCACCCACCTATGCACTCTAGGGAACAGGGACTCACTTTCCGCCCAGACACTCAGGCAGCCATCAGCCCCCTGCCTTGCTCCGCACATGAACCTCTACTGCAGCTAGATACCTGTGCCTACTCCAATCATCCCTGCCCATCTAGGATTGTAGGTGAGGGCCTGCATCACACACTCAGTAACTGACGACCTGGACACCTAAGCTGAATCCACACAAGAAAAGTAAACGAACTCCTAGGCTCACATACTTAGTAACAGATCTAACCACCTGGCTCCAGGACATTAGAGCTTAAAAGATGCCAATAATCAAAGTACCTCATAATACCAGCCTATTTGGGCATGTCAAAACAAAACAAGAAGCTAGGACACAGTAAGCAAACATAAAATAAATAAATATAATAACTTATTGGTGGCTCAGAAACAACAGACAATATCAAATCACATAAAGAGGCAGACCATGGTGGCTTCAGCAAGCAACCAAACAAATAGCCAAGAAACCTCTCAGAGGAAGAGAATTTCTTGGAATTACCGGAGAAAGAATTCAAAAGATTAATATATAGAACTCTTCAAGACATCAGGAAGGAGATCAGACAAAATGCAGACCAAGACAAGGAACACAGACAAAGCAACAGAGGAACTTAAGAAGGTTATATAAGAGCATAATGACAAATTTAACAGGCTGCAAGAATCCACAGAGAGACAGCAAACAGAAATCCAAAAGATTAAAAATAAAATTTCAGAATTAGACAACACAATAGAAAGTCATAGGAGCAGAATTGAGACAACAGAAGTCATGATTGGTGAGACTGAAGATAAAGCACTTGACACCTAAGAATTATGTGGGACTCTATCAAGAGCAATAACCTATGAGTGACTGGAGTACCAGAACGGGGCGGGGGGGATAACAGAAAATACAGAGAGAATTGTTGAAGATTTATTGGCAGAAAACTTCCCTGATATTATGAAAGATGGGAAGATGTCTACCCAAGAAGCTCATCAAACCCCACACAGGGTAGGCCCCAAAAGAAAGTCACCAAGACAAATTATAATCAACTTCTCAAAGCCAAAGATAAAGAGAGAATTTTAAGAGCAGCTAGGGATAAACGACTGTTCATCTACTAAAGAGAATAAGACTAAACTCTGACTACTCAGTAGAAACTATGCAGGCAAGAAGGCAATGGGATGACATATACAAAGCCTTGAAGGAAAAAAATTGCCAACCAAGAATTACATAGCCAACGAAACTGTCTCTCAAATATGATGGTGAAATTAGGGTATTTCCAGATAAACAGAAGTTTAGGGAACTTGTAAAAACCCAACCAGAATTACAAGAAACACTAAAGGGAGTCCTCTGGTTAGAAAATTAATGACATTGGATAACAACCCAAGACTAGAACACAGGACAGAATAACCAGAAATCAACCCAGACAGGGAAGTCACAAAAATAAATCAATGTTAAAACACTGAAAATAGGGAAACAGAGATGTCAATATGTAAAAGGTGACAACATTAAAACAAAAAAGAGAGACTAGTAATGTAGTCATAGAACTTTCATATGGAGAGGAAGTCAAGGCAATATCAAGACATAAAAGACTGATATAAACTTACAAAAATAGAGGTAAATATTAAGGTAACCACAAAGGAAACTACAGTCCTACACATCAAAATAAAAAAGAAGAAAAACATAAAGACTCAACAAATACAAAATCAGCAACACTGAAAAAGATGAAAAGAAAATAAAAAAAAAAGACTCAGCACAGAAAATTAAGTGGAACAAAGAAATTGTCAACAACGACACACACACAAAATACATCAAAATGACAGCACTAAACTCATGCCTATCAATAATTATGCTGAATGTAAATGGACTAAATGCACAAATAAAGAGACAGAGAGTGGCAGAATAGATAAAGAAATGCCATCTGTCTATATTCTGCCTACAAGAAACACACCTTAGACTCAAAGACATGAACAAACTAAAACTGGAAAAGGGCGAAAAAATATATATCAAGCAAATGACAATCAAAAAACAGCAGGAGTAGCAATATTAATCTCTGACAAAATAGACTTTAAAGCAAAATCTACCACAAAGGATAGGAAAGGACACTATATAATGATTAAAGGGTCAATACAACAGGAGAACATAACCATAATAAGTATCTACGCACCCAATGACAGGCATCCAAAATACATAAAACAAACTCTAACAGCATTGAAAAGAGAGATAGACAGCTCCACAATAATAGGAGGAGACTTCAACAAACCACTTTCAGTGAAGGACAAAACATCCAGAAAGAAGCTCAATAAAGACACAGAAGATCTAAATGCCACAATCAACCAACTTGACCTCACACACATATACAGAACATTTCACCCAAAAACAGCCAAGTATACTTTCTTTTCCAACACACATGGAGCATTCTCCAGAATAGACCACATATTAGGCCACAAAACAAGCCTTAACAGAATCTAAAACATCAAAATATTACAAAGCATCTTTTCTGACCATAAAGTCATAAAAGTAGAAATCAGTAACAGAAAAAGCAAGGGGAAAAAAAAAAATCATATACATGGAAACTGAACAACACCTTGCTCAAAAACTACTGGGTAATAGAAGAAATTAAGGATAGAATAAAGAAATACACAGAATCAAACGAGAATGAAAACACATCCTACCGGAACCTTTGGGACACAGCAAAAGCAATGATCATTGGTCAATTATAGCAATAAATGCACACAACTAAACAAAAGGGTCAAAATCAAAACATTAACCCTACACCTCGAATAAATCAAAAAAGAGCAGCTGATGGTATGATCTTATACACAGAAAACTCCAAAGAATCCACCAGAAAACTACTGGAACTAATAGAAGGTTTATCAAAGTATCGGTATACAAGATAAACATATGAAAATCAGTTGGAATCCTCTACACCAACAAAGAGAACTTTGAAGAGGAAATCACCAAATCAATACCATTTACAATAGCCCCCAAGAAGATAAAATACTTAGGAATAAATCTGACCAGAGATGTAAAAGACCTATACAAAGAAAACCACAGGACACTGCTGCAGGAAACTAATAGAGACCCACATAAGTGGGAAAACATACCTTTCTTGTGGATAGGAAGACTCAACATTGTGAAAATGTCTATTCTACCCAAAGTGATCTATAGATAAAATGCAATCCCAATCCAAATTCCAAGGACATTTTTAATGAGATGGAAAAACAAATCACAAACTTCATACGGAAAGGGAAGAGGCCCCAGATAAGTAAACCATTAATGAAGAAGAACAAAGTGGGAGGCATCACACTTCCTGATTTTAGAACATGTTATACCACCACTGTAGTCAAAACATTTTGGCACTGGTACAAAAGATACATAGACCAACGGAACAGAATTGAGAATCCAGATGTAAAGTCATCCACCTATGAGCAGCTGATATTTGACAAAGGCGCAAAGTCAGTTAAATGGGGAAAAAGACAGTCTCTTTAACAAATGGTCCTGGCATAACTGGATATCCATCTGCAAAAAAATGAAACAAGGCCCATACCTCACCATGCACAAAAACTAACTCAAAATGGATCAAAGACCTAAATATAAAATCTCAAATGATAGAGATCATGGAGGAAAAAATAGGGACAATGCTAAGAGTCCTAATACATGGCATAAACAGAATACAAAACATAACTAACAATGCACAAACACCAGAAGAGAAACGAGATAACTGGGAGCTCCTAAAAATCAAACACTTATGCTCAGCAAAAGACTTCACCAAAGAGTAAAAAAAAAATTCTGCAAACTGGGAAATATTTTTGGCTGTGACATATATGATCAGGATCTAATCTCTAAATCTACAAGATACAGCAAAACCTCAACAACAAAAAGACAAATAACCGAATTAAAAAATGGGCAAAGGATACCAACAGGCACTTCGCTAAAGAAGACATTCAGGTAGCTAACAGACACATGAGGAAGTGCTCATGATGATTAGCCATTAACCAAACCCAGTGCCGTCAGGGAAATGCAAATCAAAACTACATATGAGATACCACCTCACCCCAGCAAGGCTGGCATTAATCCAGAAAACACAAAATAATAAATGTTGGAGAGGTTATGGAGAGACTAGAACACTTATACACTGCTGGTGGGAATGTAAAATGGTACAACCACTTTGGAAATCGAATTGGTACTTCCTTAAAAAGCTAAAAATAGAAGTATGATACAATCCACCAATTCCACTCCTTGGAAGATATCCTAGAGAAATAAAAGTAGTCACACAAACAGATATATGTACATCTATGTTTACTGTAGCACTGTTCACAATAGCGAAAAGATAGAAACGACCTAGGTGTCCATCAATGGACAAATAGATAAACAAATTATGGTATATCCACACAATGGAATAGTATGCTACGATAAAGAACAATGATGTATCTGCAAAACATCTCATAACATGGATGAATGTGGAAGGCATTATGTGGACTGAAATGAATCGGTCACAAAAGGACAAATATGGTATGAGACCACTATCAAAAGAACTCAAAAAAGATTTAAACATAGAAGAAAACGTTCTTGGATGGTTATGAGGGTAGGGATGTAGGGAGTGGGTAATTCACTAAGTAGATAGTAGACAAGAATTATGTTAGGTGAATAGAAGGACAGTACCCAATACAGGGGAAGTCAGCAAGAACGGACTAAACTAAAAACTAAGAAGTTTCCTTAAACATTTCAAGAGCCAGAGTAGCAGAAGCAGGGGTCTGGTGACAATGATTCCAGGGACATCTAGGTCAACTGGTATAATAAAGTCTATTAAGAAAATGTTCCACATCCCACTTTGTTGAGTGGCGCCTGGGGTCTTAAAAGCTTGTGAGCAGATGACCTGGTGGGGCCCAGATGGCGGAATAGACAGGCACTTCTGGCGAACCCTCTTTACAACAAAGAGCCCAAAAAACAAGTGAAACAAGTATATTTATGCCAAGCTAGGAGCATCAAAGGCAACCTTGGAAAACGAACTGAGGGGCAGGGGCAGGAAGAGATGTGTTTCAGAAGCAGAGAGGAGTTACCAGACCTGAATCGCGGGGAGCCCTTAGGCATGATTCCAGGAGCAGCGGCGGCGGCTGGCTGCTACTAGTATTCGGCTGCAGTTTCCTCAGGGAGAAGCAGCCAGCCACACAGCCCACTCATACCTCTGGAACCAGTGAAGAATGGCGTTCTTGGCAAAAGCTAAGTGATTGCGTATATTTTACCCCCCACCCCGCCACCCCCAAGCCAGCTTCAGTGGCTGTTGATTCCCCTAGGACTGAGATAGGTCCTGTTGAGCACCTAGAGTCATCCTCCCAGGCTTGGAGAAGGAATAAATTTGCAATTATTCACCAGCTCCACTAACTGGGGGAGCTCAGGACAGAAGCAGCTCCTATCCAGGCATAAACGGTCTGTGGACTTTGAGTAAATTTCCCCTCTGCATGGATCTGTGTAGGCCTGTTTCAGGAGAATAGGCCCTTGTTGGCAGACTCCAACTGTTTGAGCTGTGCAGTGGAGAGGTGGGTATTTGATGTTTGACATTGCTTTGCCTATTAAACAGGGTCCTCACCTACCCACATCTGGGGCCTAAGGACCGGTAGCTCCACTCAGGTCACCAAGCCACCCACAAGAGGGGTCCAAGGATAACTGGTACCTCCCAGTCCTTACAACAAAAAAACACTGGGTGTCCATGGTCCATTTGCAGAACCCACCCACCTGTACGCTCTAGGGAACAGGGACACGCTTTCCTCAGAGACATGTGGGAGACGATTCTCAGCCCCCTGCCTTGTTCAGAGTATGACCCCCTGCTGCAACCAAATACTGCTACCTACACCAATCACTGCTGCCCCTCTAAGACTGCAGGACAGACCCTGTACCACACACTTGATGATCAGCTACCTGGAACCCTGAGCTGAATTCATACAAGAAAAGTGAATGG
Organism: Loxodonta africana; assembly: GCF_030014295.1. Taxonomy (NCBI): domain Eukaryota; kingdom Metazoa; phylum Chordata; class Mammalia; order Proboscidea; family Elephantidae; genus Loxodonta; species Loxodonta africana. The sequence goes on along the minus strand of NC_087359.1, from coordinate 74,690,395 downwards.
ACTCCTAGACTGATACACCTGATAACAGCTCTAGCCATCTGGGGACAGGACATCAGAGATCCAAAGGTGAAAATAATCAAGCTAGCTCACACAAGCAACCCATTTGGGCATATCAAAACAAAACAAAGGAAGAAGATACAAAACAGTAAGCAAACATAAAATAAACTAATACAATAACTTATAGATGGCTTGGAGACAACAGTCAATATCAAGTCACATAAAGAAACAGACCATGATCACCTCAACAAGCTCTCAAAACAAAGAATCCAGGGATCTTCTAGATGAAAGTGCATTCCTGGAATTACCAGAGGCAGAATACAAAAGATTAATATACAGAACCCTTCAAGACATGAGGAAGGAAATGAGGCAATATGCAGAAGAAGCCAAGGAACACACAGATAAAGCAACTGAAGAAATGAAAAGGATTATTCAGGAACATAATGAAAAATTTAATAAGCTGGAAGAATCCATAGACAGACAGCAATCAGAAATTCAGAAGATTAACAATAAAGTTACAGAAGTAGACAACAGAAAGTCAGAGAAGCAGATTTGAGGAAATGGAAGGCAGAATTTCTGAACTTGAAGATAAAGCACTTGGCACTAATACATTAGAAGAAAAATCAGATAAAATAATTTAAAAAAAGGAAGAAACCTTAAGAATCATGCGGGACTCTATCAAAAGAAATAAACTACGAGTGACTGGAGTACTGGAACAGGGAGGGATAACAGAAAATACAGAGAGAATTGTTGAAGATTTGTTAGCAGAAAACTTCCCTGATATCGTGAAAGATGAGAAGGTATCTATCCAAGATGCTCATCGAACTCCACATAAGGTAGATGTTAAAAGAAAGTCACCAAGGCATATTATAATCAAACTTGCCAAAACCAAAGATAAAGAGAGAATTTTAAGAGGAGTTAGGGATAAATGAAGTCACCTACAAAGGAGAGCCAATAAGAATAAGCTCGGACCACTCGACAGAAACCATGCAGGCAGTAAGGCAATGAGACGACTTATATAAAAAATTGAAGGAAAAAAATTACCTGCCAAGAATCATGTATCCAGCAAAACTGTCTCTCAAATAAAAAACCCAGTGCCGTCGAGTCTCTCAAATATGAAGGATGAAATAGGACATTTCCAGATAAACAGAAATTCAGTGAATATGTAAAAACCAAACCAAAACTATAAAAATACTAAAGGGAGTTCTTTGGTTAGAAAATCAATAATATCAGGTATCAGCCAAAGACTAGAACACTGGGCACAGCAATCAGAAGTCAACCTAGACAGGGAAATCAAAAAAATAAATCAAGATAAAAAAGGGCTAAAAACAGGGTAAAAGTGATACAATTATGTAAAAGAAGACAACATTAAAACAATAAAGAGGGACTAAGAAATGTAGTTATGGATCATCCATATGGAAAGGCAGATAAGGCGATAGAAAGAAATAAAAGTTAGGTTTAAATTTAGAAAAACAGGGGTAAATAATAAGGTAACCACAAAGGAGACAAACTATCCTACACATCAAAATAAAACACAAGAAAAATATAGAGACTCAGCAGAAACAAAATCAACAAAAACGAATATGAGGAAAGGGCAATATTTAAAGATAATCTACTCAGCACATAAAATTAGGTGGGAAGAAGAAACTGTCAACAATACACAAAAAAAGACATCAAAATGATAGCACTAAATGCATACCTATCCATAACTATGCTGACTCTAAATGGACTAAACGCACCAATAGAGAGACGGGGAGTGCCAGAATGGATTAAAAAACACAATCTGTCTATATGCTGCCTACAAAAGACACACCTTAGACTTAGAGAAACAAACAAAATAAAACTCAAAGGATGCAACAAAGATATCAAGCAAACAGCAATCAAAAAAGAGCAGGAGTGGCAATATTAATTTCTGACAAAAAAGAATTAAATTCAAATCCATTATAAAGGAGAAGGAAGGACACTATATAATGATTAAAAGGACAATACACCAAGAAGATATAACCACATTAAATATTTATGCACCCAATGACTGGGCTGCAGGATACATAAAACAAACTCTATCATCACTGAAAAGTGAGATAGACAGCTCCACAATAATAGAAGGAGACTTCAACACACCACTTTCGGTGAAAGACAGGACATCCAGAAAGAAGCTCAATAAAGACACGGAAGATCTAAATGCCACAATCAATCAACTTGACCTCATAGACATATACAGACCACTCCACACAACAGCAACCGAGTATACTTTTCTTTTCTAGTGCACATGGAACATTCTCTAGAATAGACCACATATTAGGTCATAAAGGAAGCCTTAGCAGAATCCAAAACTTTGAAATATTACAAAGCATCTTCTCTGACCATAATGCTGTAAAAGTGGAAATCAATAACAGAAAAAGCAGGGAAAAGGAATCAAACACTTCAAAACTGAACAATACCCTGCTCAAAAAGACTGGAGTATAGAAAACATTATGGATGGAATAAAGAAATTCCTAGAATCCAAAGAGAACGAAAACATTTCCTATCAGAACCTTTGGGACAAGCGAAAGCAGTGCTCAGAGGTCAATTTATATCAATAAACGCACACATACAAAAAGAAGAAAGGGCCAAATCAAAGAATTATCCCTACAACTTGAACAGACAGAAAGACAGCAACAAAAGAAACCCTCAGGCACTGGAAGAAAACGAAATAAAAATTAGAGCAGAACTAAATGAAACAGAAAACAGAAAAACAACTGAAAGAATTAAGACCAAAAGCTGGTTCTTTGAAAAAATCAACAAAATTGATAAACCATTGGCCAAACTGACAAAAGAAAAACAGGAGAGGAAGCAAATAACCTGAATAAGAAATGAGATGGGCAATATTACAACAGACCCAACTGAAATTAAAAGAATCAAATCAGATTACTATGAAAAATTGTACTCTAAATTTGAAAACCTAGAAGGAACGGATGAATTTCTACAAACATACTACCTGCCTAAACTAACACAAACAGAGGTAGAACAACTAAATAAACCCATAACAAAAGAAGAGATTGAAAAGGTAATTAAAAAAAAAAAAACTTCCAACAACAACAAAAGAACACTGGCCCGGATGGCTCCACTGCAGAGTTCTGCCAAGCTTTCAGAGAAGAGTTAACACCACTACTACTAAAGGTATTTCAGAGCATAGAAAAGAACAGAATACTCCCAAACTCATTCTATGAAGCCAGCATATCCCTGATACCAAAACCAGGTAAAGACACCACAAAAAAAGAAGTTACAGACCTATATCCCTCATGAACACAGATTCAAAAATCCTCAACAAAATTCTAGCCAAGAAAATTCAAAAACAAATCAAAGAAATAATTCACCATGACCAAGTGGGATTCATACCAGGTATGCAAGGATGGTTCAACATTAGAAAAGCAATTAATGTAATCCATTATATAAATAAAACAAAAGACGAGAACCATATGATTTTATCAATTGATGGAGAAAAGGCATTTGACAAAGTTCAACACCCATTCATGACAAAAACGCTCAGCAAAATAGGAATAGAAGGAAAATTCCTCAACATAGTAAAGGGCATTTATACAAAGCCCATAGACAACATCATCCTAAAAAGAGAGCCTGAAAGCATTCCCCTTGAGATCGGGAACCAGAGAAGGATGCCCTTTATCACCACTCTTATTCACCACTGTGGTGGAGGTCCTAGCCAGAGCAATTTGGCAAGATAAAGAAATAAAAAGCAGCTAGATTGGCAAGGAAGAAGTAAAAGTATCTCCATTTGCAGATGACATGATCTTACACACAGAAAACCCTAAGGAATCCTCAAGAAAACTATTGAAACTAATACAAGGATTCAGCAGAGTATTTGGATACAAGATAAACTTACAAAAATCAGTTAGATTCCTCTACACCAACAAAAAGAACATCAAAGAGGAAATCACCAAATCAATACCATTTAAAATAGCCCCCAAGAAGATAAAACACTTAGGAATAAATCTTACAAAGAAAACTACAAAACACTTCTTCAAGAAACCAAAAGAGACCTATGTAAGTGGAAAAACATACCTTGCTTATGGATAGGAAGACTTAACGATATAAAAATGTCTATTCTACCAAAAGCGATCTATACATTCAATGCAATTCCGATCCAAATTCCAAAGATATTCTTTAATGAGATGGAGAAACAAATCACCAACTTCACATGGAAGGGAAAGAGGCCCCTGATAAGTAAAGCATTACTGAAAAAGAAGAACAAAGTGGGAAGCCTTACTCTACCTGATTTTAGAACCTATTATATCACCACAGTAGTCAAAACAGCCTGGTACTGGGACAACAACAGATACATGGACCAACGGAACAGAATTGAGAATCCAGACAAAAATCCATCCACATATGGTCAGCTGATATTTGACAAAGGCCGTAAAACAGTTAAATGTGGAAAAGGCAGTCTTTTTAACAAATGGTGCTGGCATAATTGGATATCCATCTGCAAAAAAATGAAACAAGACCCATACCTCACTCCATTCACAAAAATGAGCTCAAAATGGATCAAAGACCTAAATGTAAAATCTAAAATGATAAAGATCATGGAAGAAAAAATAGGGACAACGTTAGGAGCCCTAATACATGGCAGAAACAGTATAGAAAACATTACTAACAATGCAGAAAACAAGCTAGATAACTGGGAGCTCTGAAAAAACCAAACAGCTATGCTCATCCAAAGACTTCACCAAAAGAGTAAACAGACTACCTACAGGCTGGGAAAAGTTTTTAGCTACGACATTTCCGATCAGCGCCTGATCTCTAAAATCTACATGATACTGCAAAAACTCAACTACCAGAAGACAAATAACCCAATTAAAAAATGGGCAAAAGATATGAACAGACACTTCACTAAAGAAGACAGTCAGGTAGCTAACGGATACATGAGGAAATGTTCATGATCGTTAGCCATTGGAGAAATGCGAATCAAAAGTACAATGAGATTTCATTTCACTCCAATAAGGCTGCCAGTAATCCAAAAAACACAAAATAATAAATGTTGGAGAGGATACACTGCTCCTGGGAATGTAAAATGGTACAACCACTTTGGAAATCGATTTGGTGCTTCCTTAAAAAGCTAGAACTAGAACTACCATATGATCCAGCAATTCCACTCCTTGGAATATATCCTAGAGAAATAAAAGCCTTTACAGGAGCAGATGTATGCACACCCATGTTTACTGCAGCACTGTTTACAACAGCAAAAAGATGGAAGCAACCAAGGTGTCCATCAACGGATGAATGCATAAATTACGGTATATTCACACAACAGAATACTACACATCGATAAAGAACAGTGAGGAATCTGTGAAACGTTTCATAACATGGAAGAATCTGGAAGGCGTTATGCTGACTGAAATTAGTCAGTTGGAAAAGGACAAATATTGTATAAGACCACTATCATAAGAACTGGAAAGATAGTTGAAACAGAGAAGAAAATATTCTTTGATGGTTACGAGAGGGGGGAGGGAGGGAGGGAGGGTGGGAGAGGGGTACTCACTAATTAGATAAAAAAATTTTTTTTTTAATTAGATAGTAGATAAGAAATACTTTCGGTGAAGGGAAAGACAACACACAATACAGGCGAGGTCAGCACAACTGGACTAAACTAAAAGCGAAAAAGTTTCCTGAAAAAATTGAATGCTTTTTTTTGAAGGCCATGTAGCAGGGTCTGGGGTTTGGGGACCATGGTTTTAGGGGACACCTAAGTCAGTTGGCATAATAAAATCTACTAAGAAAACATTCTGTATTCCACTTTGGAGAGTGGTGTCTGGGGTCTTAAATGCCAGCAAGCAGCCATCTAAGATGCATCAATTGGTCTCAACCCACCTGGATCAAAGGAGGATGAAGAATACCAAGGACACAAGGTAATTATGAGGCCAAGAGAAAGAAAATGCCACATAAACCAGAGACTACATCAGCCTGAGATCAGAAGAACTACATGGTACCTGGGTACAACAGATGACTGCCCTGACAGTAAACACAACAGAGAACCCCTGAGGGAGCAGGAGAGCAGTGGGATGCAGACCCCAAATTCTCGTAAAAAGATCAGACTTAATGGTCTGACTGAGACTAGAAAGACCCTGGTGGTCATGGCCCCCAGACCTTCTGTTGGCCCAGGACAGGAACCATTCCCAAAGCCAACTCTTCAGATGGGGATTGGACTGGACAATGGTTTGGAGAGGGATGCTGATGAGGAGTAAGCTTCTTGGATCAGGTGGACACTTGAGACTCTCTTGGCATCTCCTGCCTGAAGGGGAGATCAGAGGGTAGAGGAGGTTAGAAGCTGGCGAAATGGACACAAAAAGAGAGAGTGGAGGGAGGGAACAGGCTGTCTCATTAGGGGGAGAGCAACTGGGAGTATGTAACAAGGTGTATATAAGTTTTTGTGTGAGTGACTTGATATGTAAACGTTCACTTAAAGCATAATAAAAATTAAAAAAAATAAAGCTTGTGAGCAGCCATTTAAGATGCCACAATTGGTCCTAACCCACCTGGAGCAAAGGAGAACGAAGAACACCAAAGACACAAGGAAACTATTAGCCCAAGAGATGAAAAGAGCCACCTCAACCAGAGACTCCATCAGCCTGAGACCGGAAGAACTAGATGGTGCCTGGCTTCCACCAATGACTGCCCTGACAGGGAATACAACAGAGAGTCCCTGATGGAGTAGTGGAAAAGTGGGGTGCAGAACTCAAATTCTAGTAAAATGACCAGACTTAATGGTCTGATTGAGGCTGGAGGGACCCTGGAAGAAGTGGCCCCCAGACTCTCTGTTAGCTCAGAATGGAAACCATTCCCAAAGCCAACTCTTCAAAGGTTAGACTAAAAAAACCCAGTGCCATCGAGTCGAAGATTAGACTAGATTATAAGAAACAAAATACTCATGAAGAGTGTCCTTATTAAGCAGATTAAAAAAAAAAAATTTTTTTTTTTTTTTTTAGTAGATACATGAGGCTAAATGGGCACCTCCTGCCCAGAGGCAAGATGAGAAGGCAGAAAGGGACAGGAATTGGTTGAATGCATATGGGAAATCTGGGGTAAAAAGGGGGAGTGTGCTGTCACATTAAAGGGATAGCAACTAGGGTCACATAACAATGTATGTATAAATTTTCTGTATGAGAAACTAATCTGAGCTATAAATTTTCAAAGCACAAGAAAAAAGAAAACCCCATGGAGCACAATTCTACTCTGATACACATGAGGCTGCCATGAGTCCGGCCAACTCGATGGCAGCTAAGAACAAGTGTTGGGAGCAGGACTTAGATTTGACATCCACTTCTCAGTTCTACTCTGTCCTATACGGTCGGTCGCTATGAGTCAGAATGGACTTGATGGCGCTGGTTCTCTTTTCATCTCTTCCCAGTCAGATTTTGGAATGACTGTCGTGGTATACAAGAGTTGGTATTTTTTTTGGTTTGTTTCCAATTCCAATTACTTTCAAGAGCTCACTATGCTGAGCTAGTCTTCCTTCCCTCTCTCCCTTCATTTCTCCCTTCCTTCCCTCTCAAGTTGGATGTAATTTCTTTAAAATTTTAAATTATGAAATATTTCAAGCAATTACAGAAATTACAGAAGATAATAGACACCATGTACCTCCATTACCTCCATCTAGATTTAACAGATGTTAATATTTTTTCAGATTTTTTCTAATATTTTTTCAGATATTTTTTATTTAAAAAGGTAATAATACATTGCAGTTATAGCTGCTGTCCCACCCCCTCCCCCACCCTTTCTGCTTCCCTTCTATCCTACACAGCAGTAACTTCTATCTTCAATGTGATTGTATTTTTCTCAATAATGCTTTGTACTCTTAATACATGAACAGTATATACTTTGATGTTGGGCTTTATAATCTTACATAAATAGTATTTATTATGTTTTGAGATGTATCTATGTTGATAGAGGTAGATTTGTTTTAGTCTTTTAAAATGTTTGTATTTTGTTCTATCTCCTGTATGATAATTTAGCTGGTTATAGACTCTCAGGATGATGGCAACTTTGCCTCACCACAGTGGCAGTATTGTGTACGTCAAGAACTCTGCTGCCATTTCAGTTCTGTTCCTGTGCAAGTACCCTTTCCTTAATTTTTATTTGCTTTAAAATGCTCCCTGTGATTTTGGATTTTAATTATGTCTCCTGCTTGAGGGTTGTTGTATTTCTTGAATCTGTGGATTCTAGTCATTCATCAATGTTAGAAAATGCTTGTGATGGTTAAGGTTGTGTCACCTTGGCTGGGCCATGATTCTCAGTGTTTTGCCAGCTGAATGATGTTGTGATCACCTCCCTGTTGAAATTTGATATGTGTCACCCCCATGATGGAATCTGCTGAGTGGTACTGTCGGGGGCAGGGCCCTTGATGGCTCACCGACTCCTCAGCCTTCATCTCTCCACCCTCCACCACCTACTTCCTTCCTGCTCCCCTTGCCAAGGTTATGGGCTTATTCTGGATTCAGCAGCTGTATCTTGTCTGACCTCTGGTTCTTGGGACTTGAGCTAGCAGCTTTTCTGTCCATCTTGGGATTCATGGATCTTTACAGCCCATGAGCAAAAGTCCTGCTCCCCAACCTACCAATCTTGGGTTTGACAGCCCCTGCAGCTATGTGAATCAGGAGAAACCTTGAGGTCTTGCCTGAAGAACTTGGGATTCCTTGATCTTCAAAACCTGTGAGCGGGAGTCCTGCTCTCCGACCTGTTGATCTTGGGTTCACCAGCTTCTGTGGCTCTGTGAATTGGGAGAGGCCTCTATCCTGATCTATGGACTTGGGATGTTCCCACCTCTACGATCACGTGAGCTGCTTCCTTGATGTAAATCTGTATACGCTTTACTGTTCTTGCTTCTCTAGAGAACCCAGACTAAGACAATGCTATTCAAATATCATTTCTCCTGCATTCTTTCTATACTCTTTCCTCCTGGAACTCCTATTAAATGTATGAGGGGAGAAAAAATGATGAGATCTCATAGGTTACTGGCATCAAAAACCACTCTTTTCTACCTTCTGAGAACAGCTATGGAACCAGCTCATACATTTACTGGTCTGGTTTTTAATTCTCTTTTTATTTTTGGCAGCTAGAGATTTCCCTTTCTTTCTTGTGAGTCCAGCCATGAATTTTAATTATTTGTATTCTTTCCAGCAACCTTTGGTATGTGTAGTGAGTGAAAGGACTGTCAAGTTATCTTAGTGTGCTCAACCTAGTCTATGTACCTCCCTGGATACACCTGGCCATGGTTTTCTGTTGATGGTACTGGTGAGTCTCCACAAAGAGCCCCTGGGCCAAATGCATTCTTTTTTTCTGGGCCCCCTTTTTTTTTATGGTAAAAACGTACATAACAAAACACATGACAGCTGAACAATTTCTACATATATAATTCAGTGACACTGATTACATTCTTCAAGTTGTGCAACCAACTAGCTATCCTTTTCCAAATCAATCTACCACCATTAATATAAATTCAATGGCCCCTAAAAAGACTCTGTCTTCCCCCCTTTCTCCTACCCCTGGTAACCACAAATGATATTTTCATGGTTCATCCATGTTGTGGCATGCATCAGGACTTCATTTCTCTTTGTGGCTGAGTACACTGTGTGTATATATATTTTGTTTAGCCATTTGTCTGTTAATGGACACTTCAGTTGTTTCCACCTTTTAGCTATTGTGAAAAGTGCTGCAATGAACATCAGTGTATAGATCCAAATGCATTCTTGTAGGTGCACAGGGAATCTTGGTTTTAATCTCCATTGTGCTTTGTCCTCTTCTTTGTGGTGTTCAGCTTGCCTAGCTGACCTAGGTCTCTGCAGTGGCTGCTCTAGGTCCTTCATGTCACGCACAGGCATGGGCTTCTGTCTCACTGTCCATGCCTCTTACCTCTCATGGCAAGGCTTTTCCCATTGCTACTGGGGCATAAGACACTGTTGAGCCCTCTTGACACATGTAATCTCTTGCCTACCCGGCCCAGGGAGGCTGCAGAAGGAGAGATGGGGAGTACCACTGGCCTGTGTCCACCACAGGCTCAGCCTGAGTGCTGTGGCTTCTGCCACAGATGCTTCTTACTCTGCTGGGATCTGGCTTCCCAAGTGGCTGCTGGAGGGGGTGGCAGGTAAGCCCAGAAGTGCAGGAGAGTTGATATCATATGGGACAGCTCTGACTAATGAAGGCAGGTGCTTCTCCCACCTTCCCCTGAGATGGACTATTCAGAGATGCAGTGGTTTCAGGCATCTCCTCTGAGGACAATCCTGAAAGATGAGCAATCAACTGTGCTTTTTATAAAAGCCGTAAGACAGTCCCTTATATTTGCTCTCCTGCTGTTCCTGGCTTATTCCCCTTTTTGTCAGCCAACTCCTGATTTCCTGGGGTAGCATTCACCCATGAATGTTAAAAAACCACTTGCTATTGAATCAATTCCAATTCACGGTGACCCCATGTGTGTCAGAATAGAACTGTGCTCCATAAGGTTTTCAATGGCTGATTTTGGGGAAGGAGATTGCCGGCCTTTCTTCTGAGGCACCTCTGGTGAACTCAAATAGCCAACCTTTCGATTAGCAGCAAAAACTCATTGACCATTTGTACCACCCAAGAAGGCACCTAAAGTTTTGCCTCACACTTCATTTTATAGGGTTGCTATGAGTCAAGATCAATTCAATGACAATGGGGTTTTTTTTTTGGTTGTTTGTTTTGGTCATTTTCTAAGGAACTCAGGCTGACATACTTATTTGCCATCTTGCTGGAACCTGTTTCTTAGAAACTTCTCTGTTTCTAATCAGGAAACAATTGGGGGAAGACAAAAAATCACTGGGAGAAGAGATATATTCCTTACTTTTTTTTCTTTTTTAATATGGATATCAGCCTTGAACAGACTCTCAAAGCTTCCATTTCTTTCCATCTCACAGCCATATTGTATCTTGGTGCTGGATGTACGCCAAGTGGAAAAAGTGTATGGAAATGGCTTACCATGCAAGACCTAGGCAGAGCAAAAGGCAGCCAACTCTAAATTCATGTGAGACTTTCTTTAAGTCCTTGAACTGTACAACCCCATCTCTTTTATATAATAAAGTTTAACAGTGGACAGTGATGGGCCTGAGAAATCCCCCTGGTGCTGTTATTTCCTCCTTTTTTCGTTGAGCAAATTATCTTTTCCAGCCATGCCTCTCTGCTGAATCTGCAGGATACTTCTGATAGTAATCTTCATTTTAAATTTAATGCTCTCCAAAATTTCATTGTGAAAACAATGTTCTTCACACAGTGCTTTATCACCGGGAAAATGCTACATTGAAACATTTAATCATAAAATCTCAGAATATGAGAACTAGAGGAACCCCACTGCAGTGCATAGTATGTGGGAGATATTCAATATTCATTAAAAGAGTGAACGAATTTGGATGAGGAAACGGGAAGATGGTGAGAAGGTCTAGGAGACTGAGAATGAGGAGCCATGGGATTCAGCCCTGCCAGCAATAACTCGTGGCCCTTGAGAGAAGTCATTCAGCTTCTCTGGGCTTGAAATTGACTTCTGAATACCCTGCCTGTGTGGGAGAAGTTCCAGGACAGGCAGGAGACAGAGTCTTGCCTCCCACTGAGGAAGCTGAGGAAGGTCAAATACTCTCTCTCTCAGCTTCCTGGGGACCAAAGTGAAGCTGGAAATCTAGTCTTTGACAATCGACAGGTCCCACTGAGGACTTTGGACCTAGAGCAAATGATGCAAAAAGGCAAGTAACAGCTCAGAATTTATTGGGTTGACAGTGTTGTCCCAGTCCGAGGCCACTGTGGTGGCAATGCCGCCAGCTGTGGCAACAGCAGTGCCCAACCACATTCTTCCTGTGACATGTTACACCTGCATTTCTTTCCCCCTAGCTTCCTTGGTCCCTGGGTGGTGCAAATGGTTAAGTGCTCGGCTGCTAACTGAAAGGTTGATGGTTTGAATCCACCCAGAGGTGCCTCAGAAGAAAGGCCTGGCCATCTATTTCTAAAAGAGCACAGCAATTGAAAACTCTATGGAGCACAGCTCTACTCTGAAACACATGGGGTCGCCATGAGTTGGAAACAACTCGATGGCAACTCTTTTGTTTGTTTGTTTGTTTCTTTTTAAAGTTTCCTTTGATTCCTACATATTTTCTTAGCCTGGGTCTTCAGCCTTGTTTTTGAATCTGTGAGCTATCTGATACCCTCTCAATATGTTCTTTTTCTGCTTAACTTACAGAGTTAGTTTCTGTTGCTTGCAATCCAAAAACCTGATGAATGGAAAGTCTAAATTTTCTCCGGTGTTCATAAAATCCCACAAAATGCTGTGAAATTCTTTGGATTTTGCGAGGCACTTTTATGTACACCCAGAAAAAACCCAGTGCCATTGAGTCGACTCTAACTCATAGCGACCCTATAGGACAGAGTAGAACTGCCCCATAGAGTTTCCAAGGAGAACCTGGCAGATTCGAACTGCCGACCCTTTGGTTAGCAGCCGTAGCACTTACCACTATGGCACCAGGGTTTTCTTTTATATATACTGTCTTACTTAATCCTCAATGTGGCCATGTGGGAATGCTTTGTTAATCATACCACATGGAGGAGAAAAAAATGAAGGGCATAAAGGCTTAATGATTTGCTTAAAGTTACCCAACCAGTTCCTATGATGGGGGCAGGGATTGAACCAAGTTGAATTTCTCAATGCTTTTTTATGTCACCACTGGAAACATGGATGGCTTCAAACTAGATCATGAACATGAATACAAATTCTTACCTGGAGAGTAATGAACAATTGCTATTAGTGTCCAAGGTCAGCCAGGGAGAAGGGGCAGACATGGAATGTAAAGGCAGATCTCCTGAATCTCAGCCCAGTTCACTGCCATTACTCTATACCACCTCCTTCCAAAGGAATACTTCTGCTTAATTAAATTTATAGGTTTTTTTTTTTTTTTTTTTTTTGGTACTTACTTCATCACACTTCTTAAGTGAATTTGTGATAACAATGGAGAGTCTGCTCTGATTTCATCCTATTATCCCCCTAATTGCTCTGAAAGTCTTTGTTTCTTGTTTCCTGCCTCTCCTGCCCTCTCTTCTTGGTAAACCTTGTGACTTAATGACCCCCCCACCAATGTTCTTGGCAGTCTCCCATCTCCCGGTAAAGAGGAAAAAAGTCATGGGGACTACGGCACCCCAACTAGTAGTAACTGCCGAACAAATGAAAATGGAACAGAAACAGAATTATCTTGACTGACCAGATAAACAAGATTCAAGTAGCTAAGAGGGAAAAGAATAAATCCATCACAAACCCCAGAACGTGGTGGTGGGTGTGAGGGAGGTGATTCCTTCCCCAACAGTCTTATCAACAACCAAAATGGCTGATAACCTCAGCCAGGGACATGCCTTATGCTAAATGGGGAAGGTAAGGATAGGATGATAATAGTCAGAGAAACAAACATATTTAGATAGCACATTACAGTTTGTAAAGTGAGGTGTGCAGAGCGGTTACTAATTCCTTTATATATCTGAGGAAATAGCCCTCATGATGTTAAGAGACTTGCCAAGAATCACACGGCCATTAAGTGGTGAAACCAGAAAAGTCAAGGCCAGGTTGGGGGCCGGAGGACAGGGGAGAAATGCAAGGAAATTAGAGGAGGTCATTAAGAAGAGAAGGTGAGAGGAAATCTGACACAAAGAAGTCTCTCATGACAATAAACTGCAATAACAAAGAGTTATACCGATAAAATAAACACCCACCATGATAAAACACCTTGCCCTAAAGGAAATGAATAGATGCCTCACCAAAGAGGACATTCAAGCAGCCAACGGACACATGAGGAAATGCTCATGATCTCTAACCATCAGAGAAATGCAAATCAAAATCACAATGAGATATCATCTCACCCCGGCATTACTGGCACGAGTCAATAAAACAGAACATAACAAATGTTGGAGAGGGTGCAGGGAGATTCGAACTCTTATGCACTGCTGGTAGGAATGCAAAATGATACAACCTTTTTGGAAAATGATATGGCCCTTCCTTAGAAAGCTAGAAATAGAAATACCATTTGATCCACAATCCCACTTCTAGGAATATATCCTAGAGAAATAAGAGCTGTCACACAAATAGCTATATGTACACCCATGTTCATTGCAGCATTGTTCACAATAGCAAAAAGATGGAAACAACCTAGATGCCCATCAACAGATAAATGCATAAACAAACTGTGGTACATACAACAGTGGAGTATTACACAACACGAAAGAACAACGATGAATCTGTGAAGCATCTTATAATGTGGATGCATCTAGAGAACATGATGCTGAGTAAAATAAGTCAGTCACAAAAGGACAAATACTGTATGAGACCACTACTGTGAAAACTCATGCAAAGGTTTATGTACAAAAAGAAACAATATTTGATGGTTATGGGGGAGGGGAGGGGATGAAAAAACACTTAATAGACAATAGATAAGTAGTAACTTTGGTGAACAGTAAGACAGTACACAGTACTGGGGAAGCCAGGACAACCTGTACAAGACAAGCCCATGGTAGCTCCATAGACACATGGACCTGAGGGATGGAACTGCTGGGCTGAGGGCTGTGGGGACCAAGGTCTCAGGGAACATCTAGCTCAATTAGCATACAGAGTTTATAAAGAATATGTTCTAGAGGAGGGTGGAACCAAAATGGTGGAGTAGCCAGACACTTCCTATGAACCCTCTTATGACAAAGACCAGAAAAACAAGTGAAAAGATTACATTTATGACAAGCTAGAAGCCCTGAACATCAAAGGCAAAGTTAGAAAATGGACTGAGTGGCAGGGGGAGGGAGAGACGGTTCAGAAGCAGAGAGGAGTTGTCGGACCTGAATCACTGGGAACCCTCAAGCACCATTCCCAGGAGTGGCTGCGGTGGGCTGGTGGTAGTGTTCAGCCACAGTTTCTTCAGGGAGAAACATCTAGTCACACAGACTACTCACACCTCTGGAACCAGAGAAGAACAGCGCTCTCAGCAAAAGCTAAGTACCTGTGTATACTTTACCACGCCCCTTGCCCCAAAGCCAGCTTCAGCAGCTGTTGATTTACCTGGGCCTGAAATAGGTCCTGTTGTGTGCTTTGAGCCATTCTCCCAGCCGTGGAGAAGTAATAAATTCACAACTGGGGTAAAAGATAATATTCCAGCTCCACTAACCTAGGAGGCTCAGGATAGAAGTGTCTCCAGGCATAAATAGTCCATGGACTTTGAATACCTTTCTACCTGCATGGACCTGTGTGGGCCTATTTCAGGAGAATAGGCCCTTGTTGGCAGACTGCAATTGCTTCAGCTGTGCAGTGGAGAGGTGGGTGTTTGATGTTTGACACCGCTTTGCCTATTAAACAGGGTTCACCTACCTACCCACATCAGGAGCCTAAGGACTGGTGGCTCCACTAAGGTCACCCAACCACCCATGACTGGGGTTTAAGGAAAACTGGTAACTCCCTGGCCTTCAACCAAAAGCACTGAGTATCCAAAGTCCATCTGCAGAACTCACCCACCTGGGTGCTCTAGGGAACAGGGACACATTTTCCTCACAGACACTTGGCGGATGGTTGCCAGCCCCCTGCCTTGTTCAGAGTGTGACCCACTGCTGCAACCAGATACCGATACCTACACCAATCACCCCTGCCCCCTTAAAACTGTAGGACAGAGCCTGTGCCACACACTTGATGACCAGCTACCTGTACACTGAGCTGAATCCATACAAGAAAAGTTAATGGACTCCTAGCCTCAATATACACGGTAACACCTCTAGCCATCTGGTGACAGGACGTTAGAGCTTCAAAGGCAAAAATAATCAATGTAGCCCACTCAAGCAACCTATTTGGATATATCAAAACAAAACAAAGCAAGAAGCTAGGATACAGTAAAAAAAAATAAAATAAAATAAACTAATACAACAACTTATAGATGGCTCGGATACAACAGTCAACAACAAGTCACATAGAGAAGCAGACCCTGATTGCTTCAACAAGCTCTCAAAACAGGGAATTGGGGGAAATTCTGGATGAAGGTACCTTCCTGGAATTACCAGATGTAGAATTCAAAGGATTAATATACAGAACTCTTCAACACATCAGGAAGGAGATCAGGCAATATACACAACAAGCCAAGGAACACACAGATAAAGCAGTTCAAGGAATTAAAAAGGTTATTCAAGAACATAATGAAAAATTTAATAAGCTGCAAGAATCCATAGAGAGACAGCAATCAGAAATTCAGAAGATTAACAATAAAATTACAGAAGAAGACAACTAAACAGAAATTCAGAGGAGCAGAAATAAGGAATTGGAAGGTGGAATTTGTGAGACTGAAGATAAAGCACTTGCCACCAATATACTTGAAGAAAAATCAGATAAAAAAATTAAGAAAAAAAAAAAGAAGAAACCCTAAAAATCACGTGGGACTCTATCAAGAGAAAAAACCTACGAGTCATCGGAGTACCACAACACAGAAGGACAAAAGAAAATACAGAGAATTGTTGAAGATTTGTTGGCAGAAAACTGCCCTGATATTGTGACAGATGAAGATATCTATCCAAGGTGCTCATCGAACTCCACATAAGGTAGATCTTAAAAGCAAGTCACCAAGTCATATTATAATCAAACCTGCCACAACCAAAGATAAAGAGAGATTTTTAAGAGCAGCTAGGGATAAACGAAAACTCACCTACAAAGAAGAGTCATTAAGAATAAGCTCAGACTACTCAGCAGAAACCATGCAGGCAAGAAGGCAGTGAGATGACTTATATAAAGCACTGAAGGAAAAAAGATGTCACGTAAAAATCATATATCCAGCAAAACTGTCTCTCAAATATGAAGGCAAAATCAGGACATTTCCAGATAAACAGAAGTTTAGTGAATTCGTAAAAACCAAACCAAAACTACAAGAAATACTAAAGGGAGTTCTCTGGTTAGAAAATCAATAATATCAGATATCAACCCAAAACTAGAACACCAGACAGAGCAATGAGATGTCAACCCAGACACGGAAATCACAAAAATAAATCAAGATAAAAAAGTTCAAAACAAGGAAACAGCGATATCATTATGTATAAGAAGACAACATTAAAACAATAAAGAGGGACTAAGAAATGTAGTCATAGATCTTTCATATGGAGACAAAGATGAGGCAATACAAAGAAATAAAACTTAGGTTTAAACCTAGAAAAATAGGGGTAAATATTAAGGTAACCACAAAGGAGACTAACAATTCTACTCATCAAAATAAAATACAAGAAAAAAATAGAGACTCAGCAGAAAAAAAAATCAACTATAATGAATAAGAGGAAAAGACAATATATAAAGACAAGCTACTCAGCACAAAAAATTAACCGGGAAAAGGAAACTGACACCAACACATAAAAAAAGACATCAAAATGATAGCACTAAACTCATACCTATTCATAATTACAGTGAATGTAAATGGACTAAATACACCAATAAAGAGAAAGAGAGTAGCAGAATGGATTAAAAAAACATGATCCATCTATACGCTGCTGCCAAGAGACATACTGTAGACTCAGAGACACAAACTAAAACTCAAAGGATGGAAAAAAAGATATCAAGCAAACAACAATCAAAAAAGAGCAGGAGTGGCAATATTAATTTCTGACAAAAATAGACTTTAAAGTTAAATCCCCCACAAAGGAAAGGGAAGGCCACTATAAAAAGATTAAAGGGACAACATACCAGGAGGTTATAACCATATTAAATATTTATGCACCCATGACAGGGCTGCAAGATACAAAAAACATACTAACAGCATTGAAAAGTGAGATAGACAGCCCCACAATTATAGTAGGAGACTTCAACATAGCACTTTCATTGAAGGACAGGACATCCAGGAAGATGCTCAATAAAGACACGGAAGGTCTAAATGCCCAAATCAACCATTGTGACCTCATAAACATATACAGAACAAACCACCCAACAGCAGCCAAGTATACTTTCGTTTTCAATGCACATGGAACCTTCTCTAGAATAGACCACATATTAGGTCATAAAGCAAGCCTTAGAAGAATCCAAAACACTGAAATATTACAAAGCATCTTCTCTGACCATAAAGCCATAAAAGTAGAAATCAGGAACAGAAAAAGCAGGGAAAAGAAATCAAACACTTGGAAACTGAACAATACCCTGCTCAAAAAAGACTGGATTATAGGAGACATTAAGGATGGAATAAAGAAATTCATAGAATCCAATGAGAATGAAAACACTTCAGAACCTTTGAGACACAGCAAAAGCAGTGCTCAGAGGTCAATTTATATCAATAAATGCACACATTCAAAAAGAAGAAAGGATCAAAATCAAAGAATTATCCCTACAACTGGAACAAATACAAAGAGAGCAACAAAAGAAACCCTCAGGCACCAGAAGAAAGGAAAATAATAAAAATTAGAGCAGAATTAAATGAAATAGAAAACAGAAAAACAACTGAAAGAGTTAACAAGACCCAAAGCTGGTTCTTTGAAAAAATTAACAAAATTGATAAACCACTAAACAAACTTACAAAAGAAAAACAGGAGAGGACAAATAACCCAAATAAGAAATGAAATGGGTGACACCACAACAGATCCAACTGAAATTAAAAGGATCGTATCAGATTACTATGAAAAACTGTACTTTAACAAATTTGAAAACCTAGAAGAAGTGGATGAATTTCTACAAACACACTACCTGCCTAAACTAACACAAACAGAGGTAAAACAACTAAATGAGCCCATAACAAAAGAAGAGATCGAAAAGGTAATTAAAAAACTTCCAAGAAAAAAAAAAAACCCTTGGCCCAGAGGGCTTCACTGCAGAGTTCTACCAAACTTTCAGAGAAGAGTTAACACCACTACTACTAAAGGTATTTCAGAGCATAGAAAAGGATGGAATACTCCCTAACTCATTCTATGAAGCCAGCATATCCCTGATATCAAAACCAGGTAAAAAAAAAAAAAAAAAAAAGACACCACAAAAAAAGAAAATTACAGACCTATATCCCTCATGAACTTAGATGCAAAAATCCTCAACAAAATTCTAGCCAATAGAATTCAACAACATATCCAAAAAATAATTCACTATGACCAAGTGGGATTCATACCAGGTATGCAGTCATGGTTCAACATTAGAGCAACAATTAATGTAATCCATCATATAAATAAAACAAAAGACAAGAACCACCTGATCTTATCAATTGATGCAGAAAAGGCATATGACAAAGTTCAACACCGATTCATGATAAAAATGCTCAGCAAAATAGGAATAAAAGGAAAATTCCTCAACACTGTAAAGGGCATTTATATAAAGCCAATGGCCAATATCATCCTAAATGGAGAGAGTCTAAAGGCATTCCCCTTGAGATCGGGAACCAGACAAGGATGCCCTTTATCACCACTATTAGTCAACATTGTGCTGGAGGTCCTAGCCAGAGCAATTAGGCTAGGTAAAGAAATAAAGGGCATCCAGATTGGTAAGGAAGAAGTAAAAGTATCTCTACTTGCAGATGACACGATCTTATACACAGAATACCTGAAAGAATCCTCAAGAAAACTACTGAAACTAATAGAAGAGCTCAGCAGAGTATTGGGATACAAGATAAACATGCAAAAATCAGTTGGATTCCTCGACACCAACAAAAAGAACATGGAAGAGGAAATCACCAAATCAATGCCATTTACAGTAGCCCCCAAGAAGATAAAATACTTAGAAATAAATCCTACCAGAGATGTAAAAGACTTATACAAAGAAAAGTACAAAACACTTCTGTAAGAAATCAAGAGAGTGCTACATAAATGGAAAAACATACTTTGCTCATGGATAGGGATAGTTAACATTGTAAAAATGTCTATTCTACCAAAAGCCATCTATAGATACAACGCAACTCCAATCCAATTTCCAACGAAGTTTTTTAATGAGATGGTGAAACAACTCACCAACTTCATATGGAAGGGAAAGAGGCCCCGGATAAGTAAAGCATTACTGAAAAAAGAAGAACAAAGTGGGAGGCCTCACTCTACCTGATTTTAGAACCTATTATACTGCCACGGCACTGTTTTTCTTTTTTTTTTTTATATACTGCCACAGTAGTCAAAACAGCCTGGTACTGGGACAACAACAGATACATAGACCAATGGAACAGAATTGAGAATCCAGATATAAATCCATCCACATGTGAGCAGCTGATATTTGACAAAGGCCCAAAGTCAGTTAAACGGGGAAAAGACAGTCTGTTTAACAAGTGGTGCGGGCAGAACTGGATACCCATCTGCAAAAAAAAAAAAATGAAACAATACCCATACCTCACACCATGCACAAAAATGAACTCAAAATGGATCAAAGACCTAAATATAAAATCTAAAATGATAAAGATTATGGAAGAAAAACTAGAGACAATGCTAGGAGCCCTAAGTAGATGGCATAAATGGTATACAAAACATTACTAACAATGCAGAAGAGAAACTAGATAACTGGGAGCTCCAAAAAAATCAAACACCTATGCTCATCCAAAGATTCCACCAAAAAAGAAAAAGATTTCCTACAGACTGGGAAAAAGTTTTTAGCTATGACATTTCTGATCAGCATCTGATCTCTCAAATCTATATGATACTGCAAAAACTCAACTACAAAAAGACAAGTAGCTCAATTAAAAAATGGGCAAAGGATATGAACAGGCACTTCACTAAAGAAGACATTCGGGTAGGTTACAGATTTATGAGGATATGCTCACAGCCATTTGCCATTAGAGAAATGCAGATGAAAACTACAATGAGATTCCATCTCACCCCAACTAAAAAAAAAAAAAAAAATTTTTTTTCGGCCGGCATTAATCCAAAAAGCACAAAATAATAAACGTTGGAAAGGTTGTGGAGAGACTGGAACACTTAAACACTGCTGGTGGGAATGTAAAACGGTACAACCACTTTGGAAATCGATTTGGCGCTTCCTTTTTTTTTTTCAGAAGCTTGAAATAGAACTACCATACAATCCAGCAATCCCACTCCTTGGAATATATCCTAGAGAAATAAGAGCCTTTACACAGACATATGCACACCCATGTTCACTGCAGCACCATTTACAATAGCAAAAAGATGGAAGCAACCAAGCTGCCCATCAATGCGGGAATGGATAGTAAATTATGGTATATTCACACAATGGAATACTACGCATCAATAAAGAACAATGATGAATCCATGAAACATTTCATAACATGGAGGAATCTAGAAGGCATTATGCTGAGTGAAATTAGTCAGCTGCAAAAGGACAAATATTGTATAAGACCACTATTATAAGAACTTGAAAGGTAGTTGAAACTGAGAAGAAAATATTGTTTGATGGTTATGAGAGCTGGGAGGGAGAGACGGAGAGGGTTTTCCCTAATTAGTAGATAAGAACTATTTTAGGTGAAGGAAAAGACAACACACAATACAGGTGAGGTCAGCACAACTGGACTAAACCAAAAGCAAAGAAGTTTCCTTAATAAACTGAATGCTTAGAAGGCCAGTGTAGCAGGGGCAGGGGTTTGGGGACCATGGTTTCAGGGGACAGCTAAGTCAACTGGCATAATAAAATCTATTAAGAAAACATTCTGCAACTCACTTTGGAGAGTGGCGTCTGTGGTCTTAAATGCTAGCAAGTGGCCACCTAAGATGCATCGATGGGTCTCAACCCACGTGGAGCAAAGGAGAATGAAGAACACCAAAGATGCAAGGTAATTATGAGCCCAAGAGATAGAAAGGGCCACATAAACCAGAGGCTACATCAACCTGAGACCAGAAGAAGTAGACGGTGCCCGGGTACAATGGATGACTGCCCTGACAGGGAAGACAACAGAGGACCCCTGAGGGAGCAGGTGAGCATTGAGATGCAGACTCTGAATTCTAAAAAGATCAGACTTAATAGTCCAACTGAGACTAGAAGGACCCCAGAGTTCATGGTCTGCAGACCTTCTGTTAGCCCAAGACAGGAACCGTTCCCAAAGCCAACTCATCAGACAGGCATTAGACTGGACCATGGGACAGAAAATGACACTGGTGAAGAGTGAGCTCCTTGGATCAAGTAGACACATGAGATTGTGGGCAGATCCTGTCTGGAGAAGAGATGAGAGGGCAGAGGGGGTCAGAAGCTGGCCGAATGGACACGAAAATAGAGCGTGGAGGTAGGGCGTATGCTGTCTCATTAGAGGGAGAGCAACTAGGAGTATATAGCAAGGTGTATATAAGTTTTTTGTACGAGAGCCTGACTTGGTTTGTAAAGTTTCACTTAAAGCACAATAAAAATTAAAAAAAAAAAAAAGAATATGTTCTACATTATATTTTGGTGAGTAGTATCTGGGGTCTTAACAGCCTGTGAGTGGCTGTCTAGAATACTCCACTTGTCTCGCCCCTTCGGGAGCAAGGAAGAGTGAAGAAAACTAAAGACACAAGTGAAAGATTAGTCCAAAGGACTAATGAACCACATCTACCACGGCCTCCACCAGACTGAGTCCAGTACAACTAGATGGTGCCCGGCTACCACCACTGACTGCTCTGAGAGGGATCGCAATAGAGGGTCCCAGACAGCTGGAGAAAAATGTAGAACAAAATTCCAACTCAAAAAGAAAGATCAGACTTGCTGGCCTGACAGAGACTGGAGAAGTCCTGAGAGTATGGCTCCGGGACACCCTTCCAGCTCAGTAATGAGGCCACTCCCAAGGTTCACCCTTCAGCCAAAGATTGAACAGGCCCATGGAACAAAACAAGACTAAATGGGTACACCAGCACTGTGGCAGGGACTGGAAGGTAGGAGGGAACAGGACAGCTGGTAATAGGGAACCCAGGGCTGAGAAGGGAGAGTGTTGACGTGTTGTGGAGTTGTTAACCAATGTCATACAACGATGTGTGTACTGTTTGATGAGAAACTAGTTTGTTCTGTAAACCTTCATCTAAAGTTCAATTAAAACAAAAAAAAATCCTCACATAAAATGCCTTGCCCAGTATGGAGCTGAGACAGCAGAATCCCAGCTAAGTAGTAGTACAACTGATGTACAGTCATTGCTTGGACACCAAGATGTTCACAGATTTTGTTTTTGATTCTCCATAATGATGATTAAAAAAAAAGAAAAAAATACACCGTCACAGAGCATGAAGAACCAGGACATCTTTTCACAATTTACTGATCTCGTATATTTTGACATTCTGTCTTATTTCCAGCATTTGGGAGGCATTTGTTTTGTAGTGAGTGGGCTAGGGAGGGGCACAGGTGGTCTATATTTCACACATACCCTGCGCTGTGCATATTTCAACTTGGCTAGGCTATGATTCCCAGTGGTTGGGCCAAACAATAGACTAGCAAAACAATAGACTAGCTGCTGTTCCATAATGTAATGCAATGCAATGTAAACACTTTCCACATTGTAATCGAATGCAATTAATCAATCAGTTGAAAAGGGCCTTTCCTTAGGGGTGCCCCAAGACTAGGTATTTTGGTAGAACCTACTCTATCTCTTGACTCTACACTTTTCCCGTCACCTGACCTACAGGTCTTGGACTACAGAAGTCTCCAGCCTGCCACCTGACCTTCAGATTTTGGACTTTCGAGGCCCACAATTACATAAGCTGATTCCTCGAGGGAAATCTGTCCCCACTTACATATACACACTGTGAGATGTGTGTGTGTGTGTACGTCTCACTGATTCTATTTCTCTACAGAAAGACATACCCCTCCTCACAGGATATACTAATTTACGTTGCTCGGTTACTTCCTCTTACTGCCTTTCCCTTAAAACCAGCCAAGTTAACTCCTAGATCTCTTCTCTCGTAATAACTGAGGCTGAATTTATTCAAGACGGAAACAAACATCTCGACTGCTGATCTGTTGATCGCTTTGCTTCACAAGTACATACTCTAACTCAAATTCCAGAAGCCCTATTCCTACCATGACCAAAAGGCCAACGGTGGCTTTGTTGAGAAGATAATTTAAAGCTTACTTTTTTTTTTTTTCCGATAAAAAGAAGAAAAATAGAAAATTGATCCTCCCCTACTGAGTCTCAGCTAAATCCTAGTACAAGTGAAGTTACATCTCTAAGCTGGCCTCTAATCTCTAAAAGGCCCAATCTGCCTCAGTGGTTCTTAACTATGGTTTTCAATATCCTGAGGTGAGTCCACGAGGCCCAGTATTCTGAACGGTATCTAGCTGGTTACTTGTGGTACCAAAGAATGTTTTGTGAGCAAGCATGGTTGTTTTGTATGCTCTTGCAATCCAAAATTTGAAACACAAATTTCCTAGTCATGTATCAATCCCCTTCTTAAATCTGTATATGTTTTTAGAATAAGCCATCTTCGGCGGTAATATGGCTAATGATTTTATTACCTACTTTGCTCACTAATAGTTTGATCTTTCTGAAAATAACCTTAGATGAGTTTTAAGGACTATTTCCTAATTTTTCAATCTGGTGAACAGACTAGATCAATTCCTTATAACCTGGTGTCCTTGAGTGGACGCCAACTCATGGGAACCCCATGTGTGTCAGGGTAGAACTATGTTCCACAGGGTTTTCAATGGCTGATTTTTCAGAAATGGTTCACCAGGCCTTTCTTTCAAGGCATCTCTGGACGGACCCAAATCTCCAATCTTTCAGTTAGCAGTCAAATGTGTTAACCATTTGTACCACCCAGGGACTCCATCACGGTTGTCCTGAACTTGATGATGTCCCCCTTTGAGCTCTTGTCTATCACATGGGATGAATATTATTACTGTGGTGGTGGTGGTTAGTTTGCCAATCAAATGTTTTCAAATGGCAGCTTTTCTATCATCTTATTTCCTCTTTTAGCTTGTTTTGTCATAAAACGCAGAGTATGAGCTTCAGAGTCAGACAGATCCAGGCTCAAATCCTAGCTCTATTGCTTAGTATTTGTGGAAGCTTAAGTAGTTTGATTTCTCTGGGCTGCCGTTTTAGTATTTGTAAAGTAAGGATAAAATTCCCTATCTCAGAGGGTTGTGAAAAGATTAAGTCGGACATAAAAATGACTTACACAGGTAAACACTCTAAAAATATTTGCTTCCTCTCCTAATCCAGTTTTATTATGTCTTTTTGAATTTGGCAACCAGAAATCTAACGTAATAGCCAAGTGTGGATGCATTTTTTGTCAATTATATATATATATGTACACACACACATATATATACATAACAATGTTCTTTGCTTTTTAAAAGCCAAACACACAAATTATGTTTTTATTTCTCTTCAGATAAATAAAAGATAGATTTTATTTAGATAAACAAGGAACGTCCTAAATTTTTAAAAGCAAAGTAATTTTCATTCACAATGCCAATACTGTCATTTTGAAAAGAATGGGAAGAAAAGAACTTGAAAATAAATCAAACAGTATACTATTCAAGATTGGAGCTAGAGATCTATACAGCTTTGCTGACATTTATGAATTCTGACCCACAACAATGAGGTCAAACTGACCAGCAATCAAATACTTCAGTATTTCTCATCAAGTAAGTCTGGCCAACATTGAGAACACCACCGCTGTCTGAGGGAGTCACAAGGCAAGTTACAACTTGTAAAAGGCTCTGATATGTCCTGAAGTAAACTGACTTCAAATGTTGATGAACCCTACATTTTACAAATTTATTTTGACTAGGGAACCCTCTTTGTTTATGGGACACCTATGAAAACACAACAGAGCTAATATTCTGGGGGCACAAAAACAAACCAAAAAACAACAACAATAGCAAAAGCCACACCCCTAGACCTGTACATGGAGTTTATTATATAAATGATATAGCTAATGAATGACTTCATTAGTAAAGATCTTGTTTACACTTTTAAAATGATCAGTAATCATCTGATGTAAGTAATATACTCTACACTTCATTAACCAGCACCGTGGTCACTGAGCCTGTGACTAACCGCACATTCGCCTGAGTTTTATCTGTCTCGGCTCAGTCAGTCAAGGCTGTCAGCTGATACTTACAAGCATAAATTATTTTCGGGGCTTACTCATAATTGCTTTTGCACTGTGAATTATAAGTAGAAAGCAATGCGTTCTAAGGGTCAGAAGCAAGGGTTTAGAGTCAGACACAGATGAATTTGAGTCTTGATTCTCCAAGCGTGGTCTCGGAGAAGTTACCTACACTATTTGTACCTCAGTTTCAGCCTGTGTAAAATGGGAATATTGCCCACCCAGCTGAGTTGTTTTAAGAATTAAATGAGATCACGTAGAATACTTAGCACAATAACAATACCAGTCGCTACTGAGTTGATTCCAACTCATGATGACCCCGTGTGTGTCAGAGTAGAAGTGTGATCCATAGCGTTTTCAAAGACTGATTTTTCAGGAGCAAATCATGAGGCCTTTCTCCTGAGGCACCTCTGGGTGGACCTGAGTTGCCAACCTTTTGGTCAGCAGCCGAGCTCATTAACCATTTGCACCACCCAGGGACTCCAATACCAAGTAGATAAAAAATAAAATAAAATAAATAAGTCCCCAATAAATGGCCGCTAATACTTTATGAACTCCAGATCATGGGTTTATTCACCATTGTTTCCTTTTGTAAATAATAATTGTCTTTATGCTTGGGGTATATATAGCCTCTAAAATGCCAGTACAGCCAGCAATTCTCTGCATCCAGACTGATGTTTACCTACTTGCCATTCACAAATCATTTGGCTTTCAAGTAAAATCCTAAGGGAGAGTTATTACATGCACGTTTTTGAAGGTCTCCTTTCATACCTTATCACAGAGGGTGTTTCCGAGGCGGAGAGCTACGGAAATTGCAGGGAGGCAGGGCGACCATTCTGTACTTTCACGTACCTGCACGACTTGGGGCTGACTGACGTTTCAATGGCAGGGAGGGTTGGGGAAAGAAAAGAGGCATATTCTCTGTATTGCTCAGCCTCCTTCAATGCCACAGCAGGAACCCTGCCATGTGGGGGGCTGCCTGGGTCAAAACAAATGCTTCTAGGGATGTGCCAATAGGAATAAATCGGGCCTAGGTTCTGAAAGTCAATAGGGATACTGGCATGAGAACTCCATTAGTGAAATCAAGAATGATGGTTAACTGCTATGGTAGATACTACATTCCAATACCCTCTCCCAGCACTCTTATTCCTGGTCTGTCACATTATAGGGTCTGGAAAAGCTTACCAAGGAAGAAGGAGGAGGAAGAAGAGTAGAAAGGGAAGAAGAGGGATGATGAGGAGAATAGAAAAAGAGGAAGAAAAAAATGTTATTAGTATTAGAGGAGGAAGAGGAAAAGGAAAAGGAAGGAAGAAGCAGAGAAGAGAAAAAGAAAATCTCTCACCCACTTCCAGTTTTGGCTGATGCATCAGTGGCAGACTGGTGGCCTCCATTCTCCAGCCCTCTCTGAAGGCACTGTTCTTTGCATTGTGACTTTGCAGCAACCCCCATCAGGAGGTGGGGTCTAATCTCTCCACCTTTTGAAGTTGAACTGGCCTTGCTTTGGCCAATGGAATGAGGCCCAAGTGATGATTTGCCAGTTTTGAGGCCAGGCCTCGAGAGGACTAGCATGCTTCCAGCCAGAATGAGCCCAGGTAAAGCTACTGAACAGTGAAAGACACAGGGCCCGGGCGTCCATCTACAGAGGCAGACCACCCTGCTGACCTCTGCTGAATGTCAACACCTGAGAAAGCCCTGTATGCAAAAGAACTGCCCAGCTGAGCCAGTCCAAACTACCTCCCCACATATGTGTCAGTTAAATGAATGGTGCTTGTTTTACACCACACAGCTGGGGGTGGTTAGTCAAGCCGCAGTAGGTAAGTGCTACAGAGACATAAGTGGAAGTCTGCTCGTGTTGTCTGTTCTCACTCTTCCCCCCTTGAATCCTGCATAATAGTATTCAAGGCTGAACGATGTGATAGCTGGATGCGACCAAGCAACCACAAGAAAAATAACAGACTTCTTGTTTGTGAGATAAATAAACTCTGTTTAAGCCAGGTTTTCTGTTACTTGCAGCTCAACACACTCCCAACTGAAATGAGGTGTGTTACTGGAAGTCTGGAGTCCCTGAGTGGTATAAATGGTTAATGCCTTAGGCCTCTGACCAAAAGGTTAAAAATTTAAGTTTACCCAGAGGCACCTTGGAAGAAAGGCCTATTTACTTCTGAAAAATCAGCCACTGAGAGCCCTATAGAGGATAGTTCTACTCTGACACACATGGGGTTGCCATGAGTTGAAATTGACTTGACAGCAACTGGTTTTATTTGTTTATTTACTGGAATTCTGACTACAGTTAAGGTAGACAATGATGGCAGGTTATACAATTGCACATTGGGAGGAAATACTGGCCTGGGGGATGTGGAATCAAAACACATTCATTCGTTTGATGATTCATTCATTCACTCAGACATTTGAATACGTACAAGTGCCTGTCTGCAGACCTGTGAGTGGAGTGAGCCAAATGGATGGAACTCATAGGCTGTCACGGTTGAGAATGAGGTGAGGAGTAAGCAAGTCCTACCTTCTCCCGATCATCCCTCTTCATACATCTCTGATAAGCTCCTCATTACCATGCAAAAAACCAAAACCAAACCCGTTGCCGTCCACCTCATGAAGACACTATGTGTGTCACAGTAGGATTGCACTCCATAGGGCTTTCAATGACTGTGATCTTTTGGAAGTAGATCATCAGGACCCTCTTCCACGGTGCTGCTGGGTGGATCTGAAGCACTGATCTTTCTGTTAGTGATTCATGGCAAACCATTCTAACTACTCAAGGACCTCAACCCCTCGCTAATTGTTAGAGAGCGACTTCTCCTTAAACCACAATTGCCTTATTGTATTTACTCACTGGCCACAGCTCTGTCCTCCAGTGCTTTCCAGATTGTTCTTTCTCTTCTAAGAGTGAAGGGAATGGATGGAAACTACACAGGGGCAGGGCTGGTGGAACGTATGCAGCACAAATAAACAATGCAGACTCACATAAGCCTAAATTTTCTTTGAAATCCTGCTTTATCTTAAAAACTCAGAAATACGTAGAAGAAACTAACTGGAGGCTTGGTGTGTTTTAATACAAAAATCACACTTATATCTCGTACCAATAAGTAAATTTGGTGCTTGAGGAACAAATGCCACATTTATCTTAAGGCTTCCATACTTCCACTCCTGAGGAAACAAGACCAATTCATTTTCTACAATAACAGCAGTTGATATTCATTTAACACTTACAATATGCCAAGCACTGTGCTGGGTACTTCACGCTCCTACGTCATATAAATCTCACAGTAATCCTATGTGTTATTATTTTCTCCATATTAAAGTTGACAAAATTAAAGTTCAGAGATTTTTAAGTGATTTTCCTCCCAAAGCCTCCAAGCTGGTAGAGTGGAACTGATATTCACACCCAGTTCTGTAGATCTCCAAACCTCACCTTTTCCACTACAACTTGTTAATAAACAACAGTTTCTCATATTCAGACACAACTTTCCTCTTATCTTCTCCAAATATCCTTGGGGGGAAAAATGGAACTGCAAGAAAATCACATTCCCTTTGCAAAAGGGAATCAAAAAATGGTAGATATTCATTACTTAAAGATGGAAGCAAGTGGCAGTGTTGTTATTGTTTGTTTTTTTTGGTGTTGTTTGTATATTTTTTAAGTCAATACACTTTAGGAAGCCTGGAGATAATTTGGACACACCTATAGGACTCTTGACAGCACACAACAACAACAGGAGTCCTTGAGTGGTGTAAATGGTTAAAGCACTCGGCTGCTAACAGAACGGTTGGAGGTTCAAGTCCACCCAGAGGTGACTCAGAAGAAAGGCCTGGAGATCTACTTCCAAAAAATCAGTCATTAAAAACTATGAATCGCAGTCCTGCTCTGACACACATGGGACTGCCAGGAGTTGGCGTCAACTCGACAACAACTGGCACTGGAATCCCGGGTGCGTGTACATGGAGAATAAAACTCCAGATTTCTAGAAAAAAGTTCTCTATCAACTGGCAAAGCCAAAGAAGCAAGGTAAGGAAATAGGTGCTGTCCCCCAAGATAGTGAGATTCTCCATGCTGGCTTGGGGAGTCCACGTTGGCCTCAGTGAATTAGAAGTAATTTGGGCAAACTAAAAATCCAATATCAGGGGCTTGAAGCCAATATAAGAAAATTTAAAGACAAAGTCAGTGGAAGTGGAAGAGACTAACTAAACCAACTCTAGTCGGTTCCACTGGTTTGTTCTAAACCAAGGAAGGTGTGAGATCAGAGGTTCTCAGACCCTGGCCAACCATGAGAATCACACAGAGAGGTCCTCACCCCCAGACTTTCCGATTCACTAGATCTGGGGTGGAGCCTGAGAATTTGCATTTCTAACCTGTTCCCAGGAGACACTGATGCTGCTGACCCTTGGATCACACATTGACAACCACTAACGCTAACTCTAACCTCTAAATTCCTGAAGCAGGCCATGATGGAGTAGTAGGTGCATGGGGCACCCTGAACCTAAAGGACAGATAAGGGGTGGATAAGTCATTTTGACTGTTTGATGTCCACTGCAAAACTTCCAAACTTCCACAATATCACTCAAAATGTGTCCCAGAGGTAAACAGCCAGGTTACTGGAGGGCAGATTCTTGGTGTGACCCATTTTCATAAAAAGGGCTAAGGGAAGAAGTTGACATTAGAGATAGACCTTACCCTAACTCTAACTTTAATTGGACCCAAGTTCAAATACCAGCTTTGCCACTTAATAGCTGTGCAAGTTTGAGCACTTGTCTTAGTTATCCAGTGCTGCTATAACAGAAATACCACAAGTGGATGGCTTTAACAAACAGAAATTTATGCTCTCACAGTCTAGGAGGCTAGAAGTCCAAATTCAGGGTGCCAGCTCCAGGGGAAGACTTTCTCTCTCTGTCAGCTCTGGGGGAAGGTCCTTTTCATCAGTCTTCCCAGGCCGAGGAGCTTCTCAGCACAGGAACACTGAGTCCAGAGGACATGCTTTGTTCCTGGCACTGCTTTCTTGGCGGTATGAGGTCCCATGTCTCTCTGCTTACTTCTCCTTTTTATATCTCAAAAGAGATTGGCTTAAAACACAATGTAATCTTGTAGATTGAGTCCTGCCTCATTAACATAACTGCCTCTAATCCCACCTCATTAACATCACAGAGGTAGGATTTACAACACAGAGGAAAATCACATCAGATGAAAAAATGGTGGACAATCACACTATACTGGGAATCACTGCCTAGCCAAATTGACACACATTTTGGGGGACACAATTCAATCCATGACAGTGCTTAATCTCTCCAAGCATCCTTTGCCTCATCTGCACATGGAAGATCCTAGTACCCAACTTGCAGAACTCCTGTGAGAATTAAAAAGATACAGGTGAAGGGTAGGCTAGCACAGAGGAGATGTTCAAGAGTTGATATTGCTTCATCCAACTTCCTCTCAGGGAAAAGTGAGGTCAGAGCCAACTGGAGTTGTTCCTCCTTGCCTGACACTATTGACGGCAGCATCAGGGAGTACGGGCTGGTCTAAAGAGATGCCGAAGACTCATGGCTATTTCTTAAACTCTTAGAAGACTGAGAGACCTCTGGGTCTTAGCCCAACACTTGTGGCTAGTGGCTAATGAGGGGAGCTGAACTCTTCCACAAACACTGAGCAATGATGTTGGGCCAGAAATATTTGGTCTTGGGACTTCTGTGAGCCCTATTCTTACCCCTTTGCTTCCAATTCCATATAAGCCTTCCGGTCTCAGTGTCCTTAAACTCCAAGAAAGGAAGTGACAAAATCTATGTGCAGAGACCCTGGGTGGTGCAAATGGTTAACTTCGTCAGCTGCTAATCGAAAGGCTGGAGGCTTGAGGTCCACCCAGAGGTGCCTTGAGAGAAAGTCCTGGTGATCTACTTCCAGAAAATAAACCAATGAAAACCCTATGTAACACAGTTCTACTCTACATCCAAGAGGGCAACATGAGTCAGAACCGACTGGATGGCAACTGGAGATCGAGAAAAACTATGTGCATCAGAAGCAACATATATGCTGGGTCATACTAATTGTCTACTCAGGTAAATTGTGATGGTGGTACTCAAGGAAGCCCTGAAACTCTGATCCTTTGTGATGTTACCCATACACTGTTGGGATAATATCTCAAGAACTCCTAACACTCTCAAGCAGACACATGACATTGTCAATTACTAACACAGACAACACTGGACAATAGCCCAGGAACCTGAAGCTGTGGCTCCTCCTGAATTTGATGACCTTCTATCTTATCTTTAATCTTGCATGTAGAACCACATATGGATTTTTTCTTTTTTCTTTTTTTGAGGAGAGGATAATTATAACTAGTATTCTCTGTAAAACAGCATGGGGAAATGGCTGACCTAATTAGGTATGTAACTTTTACTGGCTTCTTCAAAAAGGAAAGCTAAAGTTATTTTAGACACAGTGATACATGGGTCTAATGAGTAATTTTATCAAATTAATTATTTCTGAAAGGATAAATTTTTATGCTCAGAAAATCACTCTAGCTTTTTGACGTTTGATCTTTGTAACTAATTTTAAAGATCACACTGTACCTACGTTGGCTCCGCAAGTCTTGCAATGGCCTCAGTCAAAAGCAATAACATTCGAATGTGACTGGAGCTCCAGTCTTCAGAGTCTCTCAGTGCATCCTACCACACTGGATGATTCAAGTCAGTTGGTTGAATTAGCTTTCAGAATTTTCCATTTTAATATCATCGCTTCAATAAGGCAACTGTGAGCTAGGAGTACAGCTGAACTCTTCCAAATAAGAACCACCTGAATTAATAATCAGCTTCCAACCACATCCCACCTGCCTTGATCAGTGGCAAATGATGGTTTGTACACTGGGGAAGTATTTTCCTGGGGTCAGTAACAAATGGATGGCTTCAATTTCCCAGCAGCTTCTGTCTAACTCCTGACAATTTGGCTGAAGCTTCATGTCTGGTATTTAAGAACTACATTTCTAGGTAACCTCAGCCCAAATATCCTTCGAGGACAGGATACATATGTAGAGCACTCTTGGCATCTATCTGCTTGGGTGAGGTCATATATTAAATATCTTAGTTCTCTATGCCCATGGTTCTCAAACTTTAACATGCATCAGAATCACCGGGAAGGCTTATTAAAACACAGATTACTGAGTGCCACTCCCAGAATTCTGATTCACTAGGTCTGGGGTGGAGCCCATATTTTGCATGTCTAACAATCTCCCCACCTCCCCGACCCGTCTGTCAACTTATTGTACTGTGGTGGCTTGCCTATTGTTTGTGATGCTGAAAGTCATGCCACCAGTATTTCAAATACCAGCAGGACCACCCATGATGGGCTGGTTTCAGAGGAGCTGCAGATTAACTCGGACTAGGAAGAAAGGCCTATCTACTTCCAAAAATTAGCCAATGGAAACCTTATGGATTATAACAGAACACTCTCTGACCCACTTGCTTTGCACATATCATCAGGAGGGATTGGTTGCTGGAAGGGCAGGGGCATCATTTTGGTGAAGTAGAGGGCCAATGAGGGTGTGAGAGACCCTTGACGAAATGGATTGACACAGCAGCCATGGCGATGGATTTGATCATGAGGATGACACAGGAACCGGGCAATGTTTCATTCTGCCTCCTATAAGGTCGCCAAGAGTTGGAGTTGACTCAACAATAGCTGACAAGTTCTCAGGTGCTGGTGCTGGTCTAGGGACCATATTCTGAGAATGACTGATTCAGAGATACTGATACCACTTTGTTCTTTTAAAATTAAATTCCAGTCATTTCTCATGTGGGGTAAGAAGGAGTGGGAATATGATGAAGTCCTTATCTGGCTGGGTATTTTCTTCCAAGAAGAAGGGTCTTCTGTAGAGAATTTTGTAGAATCACCAGCTCCCAGCTCCTCCCACTGGTCTGGGGATGGAGACAGGAAGTGTGTCTACATGGTCTGGGCACATCAAATCAGGTTTGTTTGTAGATGTTGGGATACCACATCTTATTTTCAAACATGAGATTACTAAAGAAGCCATTTTCACACAAAGGGCGAAAACTCTAGGAAAGAAGAAAGATGCATTTTTCAGGCAGGCCCTTGAATGTGTGACAAGGACATCCACACACTGAAGTTTTCCTCATAGAGCAAAGGACTGGGCCATACCCTAGAGAGCTCAGGAGGGGCCTTGAGCTCCTGGTCACCCCAAGAAGAACTACCAAGTAGAGACAAAGAACAGCATCATTAACCGTGCTATTATAGACTCAGAAACCATCAGCCAGGTTCCTTATTTGAATATCCCAGTCTTGTCTCCAAAAGCATATAAAACTCTAGCAACCAACATCATCGTTATTCTGGATAATGTGATTTCGCATTTTCTAGGGAAGTTGTTCACTGAAGGTTCCTCAGGGATGTGCATGTCTGTATGTGTGTGCACATGTGAGAGGGAGAACAGAACCAAAGATATAGATAATCTGAAAACTGCTACTCCAGTGTGATGGAGCACCCTGACGGTCCATTCTGCCTCCAGGGCTCGGGTCAGGTCTCTAAGACATGAACTATGGGAAATGGTAACAGAATCATATTGAGAAATCTGACTAATGTTACGTCTTAGAACGATCATCTGTCTGTCAGTTTGTCGTACTGTGATGGCTTGCATGTTGTGACTTTGGAAGTTATGCCACCGGTATTTCAAATACCAGCAAAGTCACCCATTGTGGAAAGTTTTCAGTGGAGTTTCCAGACTAAGACAGACTAGAAAGAAAGGCCTGTCAATCTACTTCTAAAAATTAGCCAATGAAAACCTTATGTATCACAGAATGTTGTCCAAGACTTCAACTCACTTACTTTGAGTTGAAGTCTTAGACAACAGGAAAAACTGATTGCTGGAGAAGGACATCATCACACTTGGTAAAGTGGAGGGCCAGCAAATTGAGGGACACCCTCAAAGAGATGGACTGATATAACAGCTATAACAGTGAACTAGAGCATACCAATAATCACGAAGATGGTGCAGGACCAGACAACGTTTTGATCTATTATACATGGGGTGACCATGAGTTGGAGCTGACGTAACAGCAACCAACAACAGTATATCTTAGAAGAAGCCCACAGACTAGTGCAATATAACAGCATGGTGAACAGCAGGGGCCTGGAGCCCATCTTTGCTGTTGTTGTGTGCCACTGAGTCAATTCCAACTGATAATGACCCTATATGACAGAGTAGGATTGCCCCATAGGGTTTTCTAGGCTGTAATCTTTATAGCAGCAGATCACCAGGTCTTTTCTTCAGTGGAGCAGCTGGTGGGTTTGAACTACTGACCTTTCGGTTAGCAGCCAAGTGCTTAACTACTGCGCAACCAGGAGCCTATCTACCTGGTTCCAACAGAGACTCCACCATTCACTAGCTGTCTAATCCTGGCCAAATAACTTAACCTCTCTGTGCCGTAGTTCCTCACCTACAAAATGCAGATACGAACGGTCCTTATCTCGTAGGGCTGTTACGATGAGAAAATGGGTTAATATATGTAAAGTATTTAGAGGAGTGCCTGGCTCATAGAAAATGCTATATAAGTGCTAGCTATCATTATTTAGGTCCAAATACTGTGCCATCTTCCTCCTTTTGTTCTATGCAAATTCCTCATGCTAATGCTATTTAGATTGGCTAACAACCAACATTTAGACTGCTGCCATAATTATCTACATATGGCAGCAGGATCGTTCCAGAACCACCCTAATGACTTTGATTAGAACCAATCACCTGTGCCTATTTACACAGCACAATGATTGGCAGGGTTTTGGAAGCACTGGGTATTCCAATTAAATCTGGTCGGGTATGGACTGGTTTAAGCAAATATGCTAGTCAGAATCATTCTAAAACAGATCCATGTCTGCACATTTTATACACGCTAACAGAGAAACCAAAGCAAAAAAAAAAAAATGGAGGAAAGAGGAGAGGAACCATTGATGCACTCAGTAAATGTTGCTTGAGCTTCTGCTACGTGCTAAGCATTGTGCAAGATGCTGTAGTTAGAGAGATTGGCAAGACACAGTCTCCATTCCCAAGGATCTCACAGTCTAGTGAAAACAGATAAGAAAATCAACGAATATTACACAATGTGTTAAGTATTACAATAGGCATTCCCATGAGATGCTAGAGGAGCCCAGAGGAATTTCCTAGAACGGTAGTCCCTCCTTTAGCCTGGGGAGGTAAGGACCTTCCAAAGGCAAGGAAAAAAACAAAAAACAAATCAATTGCTGTCCAGTCGATTCCAACTCAGTGACCCTAAAGGACAGAGTAGAACTGCCCCATAGGGTTTCTAAGGAGCGGCTGGTAGATTCGAACTGCTGACCTTTCAGTCAGCAGCCAAGCTCTTAACCACTGTGACACCACAGCTCCAAAGGCAAAAAGGAACAGCTAAATAACAAGGAGAAGGAGGCCAGGCCAACATGGGGAAGGGCATTATTAGCAATACCGTGCAGAAAGCTCAAAGGTACAGATGACACTGAAGAAGCTGGAAGAGGCAGGGAAGCAGGAAACTAAGTCCTTCAGGCTCTTAAGGAAGGATCAAATCAACAAACCAACCAGTTGCCTTCAAGTCAGTTTTGACTCATGATGACCCCATGTGTGTCAGAGTAGAACTGTGCTCCATAGGGTTTTCAATAGCTGCTTTTTTGGCAGTAGATCTCCAAGCCTCTAGGTGGACTTGAACCTTCAGCCTTTTCATTTGCAGCTGGGTGTGTTAGCCATTTGCATCACCCAGGAAAGTATTAGAGGGTATCAAACGACAGGAAGTTGAAGATGGAGGGGTTGTGTAAGTGAGAGGCTAATCCCATGCATGTGGTGTGT
Source organism: Loxodonta africana (assembly GCF_030014295.1). Lineage (NCBI taxonomy): Eukaryota > Metazoa > Chordata > Mammalia > Proboscidea > Elephantidae > Loxodonta > Loxodonta africana. The sequence goes on along the minus strand of NC_087359.1, from coordinate 74,653,598 downwards.
CTAAACGTACAACACAGATTGCTCTGGGAGAGGGAGAGAAACTGAGAAGGCTTTAATCAATAATGGAGATTCAATTTTCTATACAAACAGAATATATCATGCTGTAAAAAAAAAAACTTTTTTTTTTTTTTTTTTTTTACAGCATTTGCTAATATTAGTATGGGTTATCTATAGACAGGAATATGATTCCATGAGGTCTTCTATGATGACAATACGTATTGTCTAGCTGTCTGGAAAAACATATGCAGTGCCCAGCTGGTTGAAAAATACATTTTGGAGAGCAGGTAGCAGATCTGTGGTTTGGCTGGGAGCTGAGCAGATGAATCACAGACCCACTCTGGTGGGAAATAGTTCCTAGACCAGTGGCTTTCAACCTGGCTGCGCAATGTTACCACCTAGGAAGCTTTAAATATTACTAGAGCTGATGCTTCAGCTGGCCTGACGTGCAGCCCAGGGAATGGAATTTTTAAAAGCTTCCAGCTGACTCTAAGGTGCAGTCACAGTTGAGAGCCATGACTCTCTACCTCTGCAGCCTGAAGTTCGCTCCTGGACCAGCAGCAACCCCCGTGGCTTGTTAGAAATGCCGTATCTCGGATACAGCCTGTACCTGCTGGATCAGAATCTGCATTTTAGCCACATTCCCAGGTGATTCAATGCACATGAAATTTTGTGATGTGCTGGCCTGGGCATGTACCAGAATCACCCTGGAAGCTTGTCAAAGTTATCGACTCCCACTGCTATTGATTATGATTTGGTAGGTCTGGGATGGGGCCTTTCATCTGTGTGTATTTTTTAAGTTTTGGTGATTCTGATATGCAAATGAAGTTGAAAACCACTGTCTTACACTGCAGATAAAGTCAGACCAAAAAAACCAAAACGAAACCTGTTGCCATTGAGTTGATTCCGACTCACAGCGACCCTATGGGTCAGAGTAGAACTGCCCCGTAGGGTTTCCAAGGAGTGCCTGGTGGATTCAAACTGCCAACCTTTTGGTTAGCAGCCAAGCTCTTAACCAGTGCACCAACAGGGCTCCTGAAGTTGGACACAGGGATTTGGGTAAGATTGCTCTCGTGTGGAAAGTAGGTGGAATGCTCCCCGTTCTCCCACAAAGGGATTCCCACACTGAGAAGGGACGCACGGTGTAACTCAGGGATTTTGTTGGCGATTTGGCAAAGCTCCTTGTAGTAGCAGAGGGAACAGATTGAGATAATCAATGAGCCTAAAGCTAGGTCATGCTGGTGCTGGAAAATGACTCACCACTTCAGTGCGACACTCCAGGAAGGAACGTTGAGGGGCCAAGGGTTTAAATCTCCCTGTGCACATGTGTGTATGTGCATGTGTGTGTGAGTGCATGTGTGTGTAATGCATCGTGTGTGCCTGGGTTGCCTTGAGTACATACAAGCTCTTCTGGGTCTAAGCAGGAAAGTCTCACCAGTTGAGGAGTCCCTGTGACTCACTCCTCACACTGACCTCCTCCCCTGCCTGGCATGCAGCTTGTAACTGATGGAAAATCCCAGCCCTTATAACCAGTGAGAGGGCAAATGGAGGTGGCTGGGCAGCCAAACATAAAGAAAGAGCCATGTATATTGGTTTCCTAGGGCTGCGGTACAAAGTGCCACAAACTGGGTGCCTTTAAACAATTGTTTTGTAAGGACGCCATTCATATTGGATTAGGACCCACCCTACTCCAGTATGACCTCCTGTGAACTGGTAACATCTTCAAAGACCCCATTTGCAAACGAGGTCACATTTATAAGTACAGGAGTTTAGGTCTTCAAACATCTTCTGGGGGACACAATTCAATCCATAACAACATATGGGTTGGCCATAGGCATTGTCTTTCCTCTTCTTCCTCTGAGAAAGAGCTGGGAGCAACTTGGTGTTCAGGACAGCAGGGCTTTGGGGCATAGAACCACAAAGCCCCTGGACTTTCCACAGCCTCATTCCCATGTCGCAGGCAGTCAGCACTCATGCTCAACGTCCCCTGATACACATTCCCCAACCACTGAGATTCCTGCCCATACACTCTCTCAGTGCCTAGCACAGGGCTGAATGCACTAAATGAATGAATGATCAAGTGAATTAAAAAGTATTTCAGTCTTCTTGCATTTACTCTTATCATTCAAAAAAACAAAAACAAAAAATAGTCTCCAAATTACCTGTGCTAGGAGCTTTCACTGAGTCTGGCTCTGGTCTCCCTAGAAGCTGCTAGATATTTTTATTTTTCTTTTGACAGAAAGCCTTATTTCCTTGGCTGAAGTGTATAATTTTCTACCTAGGTCTTGCGTGGTGCCTCAGCCCCCATGTGCAGACGTGAGGAAGCAAGTGTGAGAGCTTCACGTGTCTGGGGTGTGGCCTGAGGGCTGTTGGTGGCTCCCCCTGCCCTCCCTGCCAGGCTGCTGTCAGGTGATGGCACCACTGAGACCTGCCTGGACTGACTGACAAAAGGCCTCTGGGAGTACCACCCAGCCCTCTTTTCTCTCTGCCTTCAATTGCCAAGGAAGGGAACAGATCGAGAACATATTTAGAAAACGTGTTCATTGTTGCTTTTAAAAATCTCCTCTGTAATTAGGTGCTACGGGGGTAGTCAACCACGAAAAGCCACAACCAGTGATGTCAAGTTCCATAAAACAAAAGAGAAACCAATTAATCAGAATGAAGAAGAGGCTGGCTGAGACTCAGTACCTGTCGTAGCTGCTCCACCCCTACACCCACCCAACGACAGCCTCCCCTCTCAGGCGAATCCCACTGTGCCTGGGCATTTCCAGAGCCCTTGGGAGGTAGGTTCAGGGGGTCTTTGACCTCTATTCCAAGAATTCATCTCTTCAATGGTGGGGCCAGTAATTTTTGCTGTGTTCCCCTAGTAAAACTTGTAGAATGGGACCGCAAACCTTCCAACTGCAAAAACTAAACTGAAACAAACATGCAAACAAATAAGCAAATAACCAGATTCCCCAAGCTTGCTGCACTGTAGTGGCTCCTAGGCAGTATTTGTACCCATGCTCAGGCTCCACCTTGTTTCTCCATGAGTTTTCAACTTTTTTCCATCAAATCTGAATCTTCTGAGTGATTATTCTCTAGCAAATTGAGTGGTTTTTCAGTGGCGATACAATTGGAGAGGATTTAACCAAAGCAAGTGCAAATTTTAAGTAGGGCGCTTGATGAAACCCTAGAGCTATCCCTTGCTGCATTAGTATGGCTACCCAAAAGTGTGGTTTCTGGGATCCTAAAACACACAGGGTTGAGTTCTCTATCAAGCCACCCTCTCAATGAAGGAGTCGTATCAGGGGACTGAGATCAAAGGATGCGAGACTGTAAGGCAGGCAATCCAGAAGCTTCCAGGAAGAGCATCACCATTCTTTGCACAGGGTGCAGTTACCAGTACTCCCCGTATTTTCCTGAGCCTGGTCCCCAGGTAGAATCCGCACTTTCAGGTTTCTGCCAGTTGACACCAATGCTTGTTCCTTTGCTGAGATCTGCTTCAGTGATGCACTTGTCACCTACAGTTGCCACCCAGAAGTGACACACCCTATAATGTTCACTAGTTGACCTGGCTTCTCTCCCAGAGCACATTCCTTATACCCTTAACGTTAGCCGGGTCCATCTGACTTGCTTTGGCCAGTGACGTGAGAGTGGAAGTAACATGAATCACATCGAAGTGGAAGCACTGAAGGGACAGTGGACCATTTTCCACACCCCTCTTCCCCTTCCACCTTCCCTGAGGAAATCAATATTTCAGTTGGATAAAATGACTCAGCAAAGAGCTTAAGGGTGTGTTCTCCCACAAAGCCTGATGGGTTCAGAATACCTGCCATTAAGAAGAGAAGGAGCTTTGGGACTGGAAAGCAAAGGAAACAGCAGTTCTGGAAACTATATCTCAAGAAGGCATGATTACGTGCACATGGCGCTGACTGAAACCTCTTTTAACAGGCTTGAACTGCCAAAGGAACCAGGAGCTTAACACTCTTTAGAACTTTAAATAACCCCTGGGCCTCTGACTTTCTGTGAAAAGTTGGTCGACTGAGAAAGCCGTGTGGTCCTCAAGGAGGGCATATTCCCCAAAACTCATTTCAGATATGACCAAAAAAGATAATGGAAAATCAGCAACGTTCTAGAGGGCTGAGCCGGGAGTCACAGAGAATAATGGATGAGGAAGCTCCTCCGGAGTATAGAACCAGAACCTAATCAAGGAACATTCCCCACCCCGGATTAGGGGCCCCTCACAATGTCTGCTCAAAGGATTTCAAAATGGCTAGGGATCGGTGCCTAGTGAGTGCCTTCCGTTCTCCCTTTTCTGGATGGGAGAGCTTGTTGTGGTTTCCCTGTCCCATCATATTAGCTGTGTGTGGAAGGTAGTATGTCTTTTTAGCTTATAGATCTCTGAATTAAGAAGAGACACCTCTAGACCTAATGTAGAGGCTACCGTGTATCAGTCAGTGACCCTGGACCCTAAATTCAATGATCATGGCTTTTGGGAGTTTGAGGTTGCCTGCCTTGGAGAAGGAGTGTATTCTGTTACAGGAAAGAGGCTGAATTGAATATTTGATTACAATGCTGTTGTAAACATTACTAGAATTAACCATGATATCTGGTTTTCTCTCCTTCTGAGGAAGTGAAAAGATTATATATTTCCTCAGATTACACTTCATCACCACTTTAATGTTACACATGGTCATAGGACTTGCTTTATCTATTAACATGTGAGCAGATATGATGTGCCACTTCAGGGTGGAAGCATTCAGGAGTCAATGCTCATTTCCCCCTTCCTCTATCGTATCAGCAAAGGAGGCTGCAGTTAGTTCCTGAGGCGGCTCTAGGATGGTGGAACCTCTGTCAAACTAAGTTGCTGAGGTACTGCATGGAGGATATTTTCTTTAAAAGACTTCCCAAACCCACAGTAAACTCTGTGTGAGCAATGCGTAAGCCTTTGTGTGTTTAGCCACCAAGTTTTGTTGTTGTCATCCCAGCATAGTCTATCATCTTGATGATTACAGAACCTCATGACATAAACTGGGGCTGAAGAGAATTTTTTTTTTCTAAGTTCTCCACTGAGAATTTCAAAGCCTCCCTATAAAGTTGGAGTTAAACATTTAAATGCCTGGGATAGGGATGTGTGGATAGGGATGTGTTGGGGTACGGGAAGAGTCTAATAATACAAACAAGCGTTAGGTTTAGCGGTCCACAGGTAAGACCTATTTTCTGCCCCATACCACTTCCCTAACACTAGCCTAGTCAAAGAGCTAACAATCCCACTGATGACACACGACAGATAGGCACAAGCAATTAAAATCACTACAAGGCAACACATCGTTTAAGGAGTGTTAACTACAGACACTAAACCGTTCAAGGACTTGGGTGTGGGGAAGACTCTTGGAGGCTGAAGGGCATGGAAATAAGTAAGATTTATGTAAAGCCATAACAGATAAGTGGTTTTTAAAGTAAGTGAAGAGGAGGGGAACCAAGCATTTCAGGCTTGAAGAATGAATACTGTGGATTCAGGGAACGGTTAGGTATTCCAGGCAGGCTACCCACATAAGGTTTGAACTAAGGGGAATGGCAATCAGAATGGCTGTGAAGGTGGAAGGACTTGAATGCCTAGGAAATACAGGAGATGGGGAGCCACTCTGAGCAGGACTATGATTTGTTGAAAACAGTGTGGAAGAAAGATTAATCTGGTAATGGACTATGGGAAGGAGCAGAACAGAGAGGATGGAGACAGGAATTTCAGTTAGGCAGCTATTAAATTAGATTGGAAATGAGCTTACTAAACCTGTATTAGGGTAATGAGGAGATGTGAAAATGGAATCAATAAACAAGTACATGGTATGAATCTAAAAAATCAAGCAAAATGGTGCTCGTGCTTCCGGCTTTGGCAGCTAGATGTCACTGGGCAATGACATCCATGAATTTCCATCTAAATTGGAAGTTGACTTTGGAAGAAAGATACAGATTAACCTTAGGACATGCCGAGCTGGAGGTAACAGCAGCAAATCCAGGTAGGTCTCTTTGTTTCCCATTCCCAAGGCCACTTCTCTGTGGCAAGCTTTTATCACTGGAGTTCAGCAGAAAGGCTAATGCTGAGAGACATAGACTTTGGGATCACTGGCCTATTAATGACAGCAGAAGTCATAGAACTTACATAAATGTTGTTCTGATCCCTGTCCTCCTCCATCTGCCACCCTAAGAGGGAATGGGATGATGATGGAATTCCACACTCGTCAGTAGTATATTTAGTACCACATCTAAGAAGCAGAATTAACCACTGGTTTGGGTTTTTTTTTTTGGGTAGCCCATGGCCTGGGACCTGTGTCTTCAACAACACAAGATACGCTTTCCTGAAATCTATGACAATCTGGTCTGGGGAGAGTTGATGTCTGTGCCTCGCATGGCCCCTTCCGTTTCAGTTGAAAGAACCCAGGGTTCAAGCATTTGCCATCAATTTTGCTCTTAGTGAAAAAAAAGAAAGCCATTACACTCCCTTAGAATAATGCCCTTAGGGCAAAAATGAACTGATTCACTGGGAAGCAAAGGAAGAGAACAAGTCTGCCATCCATCCGACTCAAGGAAGGAATACTTGACAACCCTTGCACCTCTGAACCACAGCGGCACACTAATGCATTGATTGTGGGGGGGCCTTCAGATAGGAACTATGAATACTCTGCTCTCAACCTCTGGAAAAATCACCTCTCTCCAGCACCGTGCAGTATCAGGAGGGTCTTTCTCACTAGTAACTTAGAAACATGGGCAGAAGAATAAGCATATTTGAGAACACACGAGGGTGTTCAAACTCAAAGGCTTCCTTGGAGGGAAAGCTCCCTGTTTCACAACACAGAGTCTAGTTCTACCTTTAAAAAGTTGCCATAGAGCTGACTTGGACTCGTGCTGACCCTGAGTGTGTCAGGGTGGAACTGTGCTCCACAGGGCTTTCAACGCTAATTTTTAAGAAGTAGATCACCAGGCCTTTCTTCCAAGGCACCTCTGGGTGGTCTTGAACCTAAAACCTTTTGGTTAGCGGCCTAGAGTTTTAACTGTTTGCACCACCCAGGGACTCCAGTTCTACCTTTGGGATGTGTCTTATCCTGAAACCACCCCAAAAGGTCAGAGAATGAGGGTCTTATCCACCATTAATGCTTTGATTTACACAAGGAAAGTGAGGCCCCAGTGGAGTGAAAATGTATCAGATTCAGGGCTTTCAACCAGAAAATCCACAGCCAGGGCCAAAATTGAGTATCCCCAAAGGACTGAATCAATAGCCTAGCCAACTCCTTTCTGCTTGCAGAATGCAGCTACACACAATTCAAGTCAGAGAAGACGCTCTTGGTGGGGAAAAGAGGGCCAGGGAGTTGAACATAATTTTGCTATGTCCGTATCAGCCCCATATAGAAACCTGCTTTTTGTGTGTTTGTTTTGCTCCTTAGTTTTGGAGTAGAAAAGAGGAGATGGGGAGGAGTTCTGGTAATCAACTAGAATTTTTAACTCTGCCTGTATTCTGTGTATGCAAGGACCCAAGACGCTGCCTCCAACCCACCTTTCTACTTCCGCTCCCTGCTTCCACCCTACAGGTATCCAATGCTCCAGGACTTTGCTCATGAGGCTCCCCCCACCTGAAATGCCTACGTGTGCCACTCCTGGCTTGTCAAATTCTTCCTGCCCTTCAAGGACCATCTCCAGTCCTGTCTCCTCTATAAGGTCATTTAGGACTCCTCCACTCAGGGGCAATATTTTCCTCCTTTGAACCCCACTGTTCTCTTCTGAGATCTACCTCAGGCCACATGCTTTACAGGAATTGTACTTGTTTGGCTTCTGGAAGACAGGCGCTATCTTACTCATCTTCGTTCAATCAACACTTGAGTTTAATTGAAATGCACAAAAACACACGACTCTGTTGGTATTTTTGGGTTCCCCATCTGGGACAGGTACCAGAGTCCTAAGAGGTCTCTTTGCATCACCCCTCAGAGCTGAGGAATTTCCACAGAAATTAATTCCCTCCTCTGCTACGGGACAACCTGGCTTCCAATACACAGGGTATCAATGAGACTTCATGGCAAATGAATCTCTGAGTGTCCTTGAAGATCATCTCAGCAACCTGTTCCTTAAAGCAAGAATTCTTCTACAGCAGAACTTCTGAGACTTTAATGTGCACACAAAGCACCCGCGGATCTTGTTAAGATTCATATTCCAATTCAGTAGGTCTAGTGGAGCCCTGAGTGGTTAATGCACTCAGCTGCTGACTGAAAGGTCAGCAGTTCGAACCCAGCAGCTACTCCAAGGGAGAAAATGTGGCAGTCTGCTTCTGTAAAGACTTACAGCCTTGGAAACTCTTTGAAGTTCTTCTTTGTCCTATAGCGTCGCTATGAGTTGGAATCAACTTGACAGCAACAGGTTTTCGTCTGGTTTTGGGTGGGACCCAAGAGTTGGCATTTCTGACTAGCTCCTAGGCAGGGCCCATGTGGTAGGTTCTAGCATTATCCTTTGAGTAGCAAGGTTCTGTTGTTATCTGCTGTGGTCAGTCTCTGATTCACGGCAATCCTACGCACAATGGAACCAAATGCCAGCTAGTCTTCGTCATTCCCGTGATCATTTGCAGACTGGACTGTTGTGATCCATAGGGTTTTCACTGGCTGATTTTTGGAAATATATCTTCGGACCTTTTTTCCTAATCCTTCTTAGTCTGAAAGCTCCTTGAAACCTGTCTAGCATCATAGTAGCACTCAGGCCTTCACTGACAGGCAAGTGGTGGCTGCACGTGAGATGCACGGGCCGGGAATCAAACCTGAGTCTCCGCGTGGAAGGCAAATAATTCTACCAGTGAACTAATACTGTCTACAGCACCCTTAATCTATGAACAATATTAAGAGCTACCATTGCTTGAGTGTTTCATGCTCTGGAGTATGCGTTTTCTCATATGCTTGTTCAACAACCCTGTGAGATATGTGATACTATTACCTTGTGATACTATTACCTTATGATAAGCCTCATAGAGGTCAAGGTCACACAGCTAGCAAATGGTGAATCCAGGAGTAAATGACAATACCTGACTCCAATGACTGTTCTCTTCACCATTTTCTTCTTCCACAATCAATAATGAGGGACTTTTACATCAGTATACGGAAGGTCATGAAGTTCCTGCATGGTGCAAACGGGTAATGCCCTTGACTGCTAATCGAAAGGTTGGAGGTTTGAGTCCATCTAGAGGTGCCTTGGAAGAAAGGCCTGGTGATCTATTTCTGAAAAAGTCAGCCATTTTTTCTATGGCTTATAGTTCTACTTTCACACTCATGGGGTCACCATGAATTGGAATTGACTCAACAGCAACTGGTTAAGAAGGGAAGACTGAGATTGAGGCTACAACTCCAGGCAGGAAGGACTGGACTTTATTTGGCCATGTTAATAAACTGCATAGAACGAAGTCACAGAATTAATGGTTATGTTCCAGATAACAGTGTCCCGAGAATACCAACCTTGTTTGTGACTTCTTGGTGACAATGAAGTCTTGGCAACAGCTGACTGGGAGCCCATCTTCTCCTGGCCACAGACCCGAGCTGGCACAAGGACAGCATCCCCATCAGCCTCCCAGCACTTGACCCGGACGAATCGCTTAGCCATCAGGATTTTCTGAGACTCTCGGCAGTGAGCAGCAGAGAATTACAGAAGCAAAATGCCAAGGGCTGGCTCCCAGGAAGGGCACTTCTCAACTTGGATGACTGATCAGTCAGTGCCAAGCGCAGTGCCAGGAAGAGAGTAATGGCCACAAATCTGCCCTGTGGCCAACTGGGGCCATGGGACATGGCAAGTGAAGCTCAAATCTGGCACTAGAAAGGAATTGGAAAACCAGAAAAGCAGCAGCCAGGAGCTGCTGGACCTCTGGCTGGGCAAGCCAGCATCTGGGAAAACAGAAGAATGTGCTTCTCTAACTCTCCCAAAGAGAATTTAAAGGGAGCACGAAGATGCAGGGTGCAACAGGCATACTGCGTAACTCCCCGTCCCACCTGGGCAGAAAGGAGAACCGGGGCTGGCAGAGCTGAGGAGTGGGGAATGCACTCCTGATCACACAGTTCCAAAAAGGCCTCTCCTGCCCCACGGATGGAGACCGTTGGAGGTTTGTTAGTTTGTCATACTGTGATGGCTTGCATGTTGCCATGATGCTGAAAGATTCAGCACGCGTTACTACGATGCCGAGAGAATATTCTACGTGGGAGACCAGGTTTGATTCCTGGCCAATGCACCTCATGCAGAGCTGCCACCCATCTGTCAGTACAGGCTTGCGTGTTGCCATGATGTTGAACAGGTGTCAGGGGCACTTCCAGACTTGGACAGACTTGGAACAAGGACCTGGTGATCTACTTTTGAATATTAGCTAATGAAAACCACATGCATCACAACAGAACATTGTCTGATTACCAAAGATCATGAAGATGATGCAGGATCCAACAACATTTTGTTCTGTCATGCATGGAGCCACTATGAGTCACAGACAACTTGACAGCAGCTTAAAACATCTCTACCCAAGCTATTCCTCTGAGAAGACTATACATGTACCTCGCAGGTAAGAGTTAAAACTCCCTAAAGCAAGGAGATTACCAGTCCACCCTGACCCTTCTCCTTTGCCTTGTACTCTCTGTCTTCTCCTCATACCATCTTGAGGGATGGCCCAACATCCTACATAAACCAGTGGTAGCAGGCCCACAAACAAGCGTTAAACTGAGACACAAATGGTCCAGGACTCAGCAGCTGACCTGGTGGTTGGGAACTTTTCTCCCTGCCACCACTAACTAAGGGATTGTAGGGTGGGTGACAGCTTAGTTGTCACAGGGAGACAATAGTCAGTATACCATTTCAACCCAGGCACTATCTTTAAAATGAGATGAGGAAAAAGAGGGACAATGCCCATTTCCTTGATTGGCTATGGACTGATTTCTGTGGCAGACATGTTGCCTCAAGGTGGTAAACTGGGTGGTGCTACCCTAGAAGAGGACTCTGTGGAAGCTCAGGAAATGGGCCCAGGATGTCATCACACCAAGCAATGATCACATAAGCCCAGCTGCATGCATCTGTATCCATATACTCTGCAGACCTTTTGTTCTGTGACCCTTGGTGAACTTTGCTCTCTTGGATTGACCTGAATTCAACTGCTGATGAAACAAGTTTAGGTGGAGACACAGTCCTGGGACAGATCGAGGAGAATCACAGAATCTTTTCTGTTTCCTGTTGGGTCATGAGTCTTCTCGTTGGCAGGACCTACCTGGGGAAGGCGGTTTTCCACAACAGTTGCCTTTAAGCAAAACGGTTGACCTTACAAATCTCCGCATCCATTGAGAAACTCTCAAAGGTCCTGCACTGGGTTGTGTTTTGTCTAATGTCTTTTTATTTTGTTTTGGACAGCAGTTATGCTGAAAAATGGGTTCAGTGGGTGAGTATGGACTGTGACTCTCCTCAGTCTGGCCCAGGACCGTGTCTCCACCTACACTTGTTTCAACAGCAATTGAAAGATTCGGGTCAATCAGAGAGAGTAAGTTCACCCAGAGTTGCATGCTCACCCACTGAATCCATTTCTCAGCATAACTATTGCCTAAAACAAAATAAAAAGACACAAGATAAAACACAACCCAGTGCGAGACCTTTGAGAGTTTCTCAATGTATACTTCCATTGATGAGGTCACAGATGCACCATTAACGAAGATTCAACCTTGCTTCTGATGCCAACCAGTTTTAACCAATTAGTCACCAAGTGTTGACTCAATGTTAACAAAATGTGGGATCACGCTGACGTCACTTATTTTCCTGTGTGTAAGACTTTGGTACAGCCTGTGTGTGCTGGCCTGGATCATGCAAAATGCCATTTAATAAAACTGAGCAAACTGAGCCAATGCCTGGCTCTTGGTACTTGGCTGTTAATCAGGCATGAACAGGCACAGAGTAAACAAAGGGAGCAGTCCCCTGGGTGCAGAAAGAACCATGAGTAGATTCCATAGATCTTTCTTTGGTGCCCCAAGAGTTCCTCCCTGCTCTGCTCCCACTCCTCCCACTCACCCCTTGCCTATGGAGGAGAATAGAAAAGAAGGATCCCAGTTGGTACTGGTTTCACAGAGACCATTCTCAGACAAGCCAGGCTCAGCCTTCCCTCTTTCTTGCTGTACTCCCCAGCTCACTGTTGCCATGGAGACTGGACGCCTTCTGAGCTCTGCACTTTTGCTGGAGTCCAGCCTTTGAACACTTTGGTATCATCAAACTGTCTCACCACTCTGGCTCTCCAGGCTGTGGAAATATCTAAGCTGGATTTCTTTAGCCAAGTGGCTCAGGGGTCCCATGGCTACAATCCTCATGATGGGCTGAGGGCTCTTGCTCAAATTCTGGTGTAGGGGTGGAAGCCCGTGGTTCCATAGAGACTTATACATCCATCCTTTCTCTCCTAGGAGAGAAGACTGCTATGGATTGAATCGTGTCCCTCCAAGATAAGTGTTAGAGTTCTAACCCCTATACCTGTGAATGTAATCCCATTAAGGAATAGGGTCTTCTTTGTTATGTTAATGAGGTCATATCAGTGTAGAGTGTGTCCTAAACCTAATCACTTCTGAGCTATAAAAAGAGCAGGTTATGGAAGGCATTATTCTGAGTGAAATTAGTCAGTTACAAAAGGACAAATATTGTAAGAGAACATTATTATAAGAACTCAAGAAATAGTTTAAACAAAGAAGCAAATATTATTTGATGGTTACAAGATAGGGAAAGGAAGGAGGGAAGAAGAGGGGGATTCATTAATTAGACAGTAGTTAAGAACTAATTTAGGTGAAGGGGAGGACAGCACACAATACAGGAGAGGTCAGCACAACTGGACTAAACCAAAAGCCGTTTCCTGAATAAACCGAACACTTCGAAGACCAGTACAGCAGGGGCGGGGGTTTGGGGACCATGGTTTCAGGGGACATCTAGGTCAACTGGCATAATAAAATCTATTAAGAAAACACGCTGCATCTCATTTTGAAGAGTGGCGTCTGGAGTCTTAAACGCTAGCAAGCAGCCTTCTAAGATGCATCAATTGGTCTCAACCCACATTGAGCAAAGGAGGATGAAGAACACCAAAGACACAAGGTAATTATGAGCCCAAGAGCCTGAAAGGGCCACATAAATAAGAGACTACATCAGCCAGAGACCAGAAGAACTAGATGGTGTCCGTCTATAACCGATGACTGTCCTGACAGGGAACATAACAGAGAACCCCTGAAGGAGTAGGAGAGCAGTGGGATGCAGACCTCATATTCTCGTAAAAAGACCAGGCTTAATGGTCTGACTGAGACTGGGGGGGACCCTGGAGGTCATGGTCCCCAGACCGTCTGTTGGCCCAAGACAGGAACCATTCGCAAAGCCAACTCTTCAGACAGGGATTGGACTGGACTATGGGATAGAAAATGATACTGGTAAAGAGTGAGCTTCTTGGGCCAAGTAGACACCTGAGACTGTGGGCAGCTCCTGTCTGGAGGGGAGAAGAGAAGGCAGAGGGGGACAGAAGCTGCCTGAATGGACATGGGAGCACAGGGTAGAGAGAAGGAGTGTCCTGCCTCATTAGGGGGAGAACAATTAGGAGTATATAGCAAGGTGTATATAAATTTTTGTACGAGAGACTGACTCGATTTGTAAACTTTCACTTAAAGCACAATAAAAATTTTTAAAAAAAGCAGATTAGATGCAGAAGCAAGCAAATACTGGGGAAGACAGATGCCATGTGAGTATCATCAAGGAACCCAGGACCATCAGGGCTACAGAAGCTGAAGGCAACAAAGATCTTCCCCCAGAGTCGACACAGAGAGAGCCTTTCCCTAGAGTCGGTACCCTGAATTTGGACTTTCAGCCTCCTGAACTATGAGACAATTAGTTTCCGCTCTTTAAAGGCACCCACTGGTGGTATCTGTGTCACAGCAGCACTAGAAAACCAAGATAGTGACCTAATGTCAAACGCTGTGTCACATGCAGCTACGGCAGCAACCAGACAAATGGGCTGGTGGGAGAGGTGAGAATGACCCAGTGGGACACACCAGGATCAGACCAGCAGTGGGGCTCAGGAGGGGTAAAGGAAGACCGACAAGAACCCAGACCCTGGAGGACAGCACTGGGTGGGATGCCCACAGTCCATGCGCAACGTGACCTCAGCTTTGATGGACTTCTCCACCCAACACCCGTGGATGGCCCTTGGACCTTGTTATCATCAAAAGACCTTGGACCTTGTCTATCCCACCTCAGAAATCTCTCCCTCCCATCACACTGACCAAAAGGCTCCTATCCTTCTGACTTTCCCTCACCCTCTTATTCCTGTTAAACTATTACCCCAGACTTAGCATTGGCTAAATCCTGTCTGTTTTCTGAAGGTTATAACCCATTTCTGACATCAGGGATAAAGCAGGTGCCATCAGCCCCACTTACAGAACTCCCGTCCCTCTGGGCCATTGCTGCTGCTCACACAGGGACTCTGTGGGCTTGAGCTGCTGTAGTTACCACCTCTGCAACTCCCACGGTTGCCGAGACTCCTGAATCGGCATCGGGCAGGTCCAATTTCCAGCTTTGATCTCAGCACCCGTGTAATTCTGCGCCCCACCCCCTCTTTTAGCATTAACTCCCCTCGACCATATGTTCAGCCTCAGACCCCATGGAGTGTCTGGCAACAGGATGGGCCATATCCAGCCTAGTCCCTAGGTCGCGCCATTTGAACAAAACCAAGAGCACTATCTGCAGGATCTGGAAAGGTCCTCAAAGGGCAGCAGCTTCCCGCACATTGGCTTTGTCTCCATCTTCCAGGTGATCTCAGAAGAGCCCCAATGCCTCTGCAGACGTTGTGGCTGAGCAGGTGCCAGCCCTGGGCAGCAGCATCCTCATTCCACTTTCTGGGCTCTGCTTATCGGTAGGTACGAAGACACCCTGAGGCCGGATGGGCCTTGCCTACTCACATCCCCTCACTAGGGTGACCAACTGTCCCTGTTTGCCAGGGACTAAGGAGTTTCTCAGGACATGGGACTTTCAGTGCTAAAACTGGGACACTCCCAGGCAAACTGGGACATCTGGTCACCTCAGCCCTCACTCATAGCTGATGCCCTTGCTTCTCATCTCACCGAGTAATGATCACATACACCCATCCATGTGCTTCTGTGGCCATGTACTCTGCAGACTTCTGTTCTGTGACTCTGGGTGAACTTCGCTCCTAGCTAAGGCAGCCCCCACTTGTGCAGTAGATTCTATCCCCTCCTGCCTATCTAGGACATGGCTCTTCCAATGCCTGCCTCTTTCCCTCCTACATGATCAACTTTCCTTTCTCTACTGGATCATGCCCATCGGCAATGCAAACATGATGTGATTTCTCCCATCTTAAGAAATAAACCCTGTCTTTACATCATGCCCCCTTCCAGCCACTGCCCTCCCTCTCTACTCCCCTTGACAGTAAGACTCTGTTGCCTGCACCTGTGGTCTCCTACCGACTTCTCCCATTCTCTTATTTTAAAAAGCTTTTAACTTTTTGTTACAGGAAATTTCAAACATACACCAAAATAGAGAGGAGAGCATAAGGGGCCTCCTATTACCATTACTCAACTTCAGCACCCACTCAGAACCACTCTCCTTTTGCCCAGATTATGTAGAAGCACATTCCAGGCATTCTCTCTTGCATCCATTGGTCAGACATATTTCCCCATCACTGCTCTTGCCAAGATCACCAACAACCTCCAGGTGACACCCAAGGGTCACTTCTCAGTCTGATCTCATTGGCCCTCTCTTCAGCATAGAACAGCTGATTGCTTTCCCCCATGGAAACACTTCTTGTCTTCCACTTGATTTCCATCACACCACAGTATCCTGGTCGCTCACTCCCTACTACTCTCCTTTGTATCTCCCTCCTCCCCTCCCCATGAAGCATTGGTGGTTCAATGGTAGAATTATCATCTTCCATACGGGAGACCCAGGTTCAATTCCCAGCCAATGCACCTCGCGTGCAGCCACTACTCATCTGTCAGTAGAAGCATGTGTGTTGCTATGATGCTGAACAGGTTTCTGCAGATCTTTCAGACCAAGATGGACTAGGAGGAAAGGCCAGGTGATCTATTCTGAAAATCAATCAATGAAAACCCTATGGATCACAACGGTCCAATCCCCAACTGATGACGGGGATGGAGCAGGACCGGGCAGCATTTTGTTCTGTTGTGTATGGGGTCACCATGAGCCCAGGGCCAACTTGGTGGTGGCTAATGGCAACAACAACAACCTCCTCTCCCCAACCTCTGTATGTTGGGGTGTCCAGTGGTGCCGTTCTTGAACCTCTATCATCTATGGAGCTACCCTCACCCCTAGGTGATCTCATCTAGTCTATGGCTTCAGGAGCCATCTACACACTGGCAATTCCCACACTGATATCCCCAGCCAAGCCTCACCCTGAACTTGACATTTCCACATGGATGATAAATAGGCATCTAAAACTTAATATGAAAACAGACCAAACTCATAATCACCCCCAACCTCTGCCTAAAACCTGCTCCTCCCACAGACTTCCCCATCGCAGTGAAATCAATTCCATCTTCCTAATGCCTCAGGCCAAAAATCATCTTTTTTTTTTCTTTTCTCCCAGAGTGGAGGCCAAATTCTTCAGTGGCCCACAGGGCCCTGTGTGACCAGGTCAGCTGTCCCCTCTGATGCCATCTCCTTCTGTTCACGATCTGGCTCCTTCTGCTCCAGTCTCATTGCTGGTCCTCTGACAAGCCAGGCGGGTGATGCATGCCTGCTCTCTTGGCCTGGAACAGTCTTCCCCCAGGAATCCATGCAGCTTGGTCCGTCACCTTCTTCAGTCTTGGCTCAAATGTCATTTTTTTTTCTGAGGCATTCTGGACACTTTGAAAAGTGTAACTCCCTACTCCCTTTCCCTGCCTTACTTTGGTCTGTAGCCTCAACTCCATCTGACATACTTTGTTTTTACTTTCCTTTCTTTAGTTAGCTCTATCAATCACCAGCATGTTAGCACTCTGTGGGCAGAGATGTTCGTCTCCCGTATACTCAGTGCAGGAAGACTGGCACGTAGCACACACTGTATGTGGCTCAATCAATAAATTATTTAAATGAAGGAATGAATAAATGCTGTTGTTGTTAACTGCTCCGACTCATGGTGACTCCATGCACAACAGAATAGAACGCTGACCGGTCCTATACCACCATCATGATCACAGGTCTACTGAAGTCCGTTATTATGGCAGCTGCGTATTTTGAGTGTCTTCCAACCTAGGGGGCTCATCTCCCAATACTGTATCAGACAGTATTCTTCTGTGATCCATAAAGTTTTCATCGGCTAGTATTTGGGAGTGATCACCAGGCCTTTCTTCCTAGTCTATCTTAGTCTGGAAGCTCCGCTGAAACCTGTCCACCATGGGTCATCCTGCTGGGACTGGAGATACTGGTGGTGTAGCTCCCAGCATCACAGCAACATGCAAGCCACCAAAGTATGACAAAGTGACAGATGGGTGGTGGGGATGAATGAATACATGGGCAATAATGTCTGCCTCCTACAAAGGAGCTTCCACCTTTGGGTTCATCCCCTTTGTCCTTCTCATACACACACACACCTCTATCCAGCTCCTAGCAGAAAGGGCCTGCTGAACAGGGGAGAACCACTAGAGGAAAGAAATACTAGAGGTATCTAAAATAACCACGTCCACAGGGATAAGCACACATGTCCCTCTGCAAACTGCCCGAGTGCAGGAAGTTGCTTCAGGGAACATGGACACTCCTTCCTCAGGCCTGGTGTGGCCTGGGATACATCGGTGGACATCATAGGAATAGCAATACCAGAAGTGTGGGGGCTAACGGAAAGAACACTTTGGCTTTTTATTCAAGACTCAAAAACAACCAGCCTGAGTTTATAAGCAAACTGCCTAAATAGAACAGGGTTTCTGTGTGAGTTTGTGTGTGTGTGTGTAGGAGAGAGAGAGAGAGAGAGAGAGAATACGCAGGTGTAGTCAATTTGGCAGACCTTGAGAAAATATCTGGAAGATAAACCCTTCTATCTAGTATTAATGGTCCAACTCCTGCTTGTCTTCTTGTGATGCCCTTTCTTGCAAAACATGTGCCTCTGATGAGAACAGCTACCATTTATTGAATGAAGTAGTGCTAGCTCAGTGGTAGAAATCTCACCTTCCATGCAGGAGACCCAGGTTTGATTTCTGGCCAGTATACTTCATGCCCAGCCACCACCTGTCTATCTGTGGAGCTTACGTGCTGCTGTGATACGTTGAACAGGTTTTGGCGGAGCTTCCAGGCTAAGCTGGGCTAGGAAGATGATCTACTTCTGAGACTCAGCCAGTGAAAACCCTTTGGATCACAACAGTCTGGTCTGCAACTGATCATGGGGATGGTGCAGGAACAAGTAGCGTTTTGTTCTATTGTGCATGGGGTCACCATGAGTTGGGGGCTGACTCCATGGCAGCAAACAACAGCGACCATTTACTGAGCCTGTTGAACTATTGTCCATACAATACCTCAGCCTCTCACTATCCTCGGGAGGCAGCATTGCCTGCTGGCTAGGAGCAATGTCTTTGGAAATAGGCCTGGATTTGGATTTGGAATGAAACCGCTAAATGTTTGGTGTTGACTTGGGCAAGTTGCTCATCTCCTGTGAATTTCGGTTCTTTCACCTGCAAAATGGGACGATAGCTCCCCCACAGTGTGTGGGATAAAGATAAAAACAAGCCAGTCTATATAAAGTGCCCTGCCCAGCACATACAAAAAAAAAAAAAATACTGCTTGGTAAATAGAAGCTTTTATCTTGTGTTTTCATCATGGCAGCCTGGGGACAAGGGGTGTGGGTGGGGTTTTTCTGCTCTCCTAAAGACTACTCTGGGTTCCAGCTTTGGGCTCTGAGTGATCTTGTCTAACTAACAGAGAAAGGTTTTAGAGGGAACTTGGTCTAAACTCATGGATTTTTAATCAGTATCTTCCTTAGCCCTGACTTCCAAGCAGAAGATAAGAAGAAATCAGAAATGGGGAAACATGCAGGTATGGCTCCTTAGAAGAAGGAGAAAGAATGAAGAAATGTAATAATTTGAGGATAGGGCAAGAGCACATCATTCAGTTAGAAAGTCCTTAAAAGGGACATCAGGACTAATTCTGGCACCTGTGGAGCCTAAGCAGTGCCACACACCCCAGGAGGAATTACAGGGCTTGATCAATTGCTGAGTGCTCACCCAGAATTAGATGCGGAGTCTCCTAACAAAACCGAGATAGAGCAGGGGCTTTGGTGGAAAAGAAACCCGCATGGTCAGAATTCCACTTCTTCCAACTGTCTCATCTCCTCAATATCAATGTTAATAAAGAATATTTAGAATTACTATGAACAACAACAACAAAAAAAACTGAAAACAAATAGGTTTTGGTGAGGATATGTAGAAGTTGGAACCATCATCCATTGCCGGTGGGAATGCGAAATGGTACAGTTCCTGTAGAAACAGTTTGGTAGTTCCTCAAAAAAGTTAACATAAAACTATTATGTGACCCAGCAATCTCAATCCTAGGTATATACCCAAAAGAACTGAAAGCAAGAACACAGAAACCTGTACACCAATGCTCACTGCTGCACTATTCACAAGAGCCAAAAGGTGGAAACAACCTAAATGCCCATCAATAGATGAATGGATAAACAACAAGTGCTATATCCACACAATGGAATATTATTCAGCCATAAAAAGAAATGAAGTCCTGATACATGCCACAACACGGATGAACCTTGAAAACATTATGCCGACTGAAATATGTGCATGGCAAAAGGACAAACCCAGTATGATCTCACTTACATTAAAGAGGCAAGTATATAGAAATGAGGGATATAATTGCTGATGTCAGATGGATCTTGGCTGAAAGTAGAGAATACCAGAGAGATGTTTACTTGTGATTTACTGGCTATGCAAAGGCATTCGACTGTGTGAATCTAAACAGGTTATGGATGGTGCTGTGAAGAATGGGAATCCCAGAACACTTAATTGTGCTCATGTGGAACAAGTACATAGGCCAAGAGGCAGTCATTTAACAGAACAAGGGAATACTACATGGTTTAAAGTCAGGAAAGATGTGTGTCAGGGTTGCATCCTTTCACAATATTATTCAATCTGTATGCTGAGCAAATAACCTGAGAAGTTGGACTTTATGAAGAAGAACAGGGCATCAGGGTTGGAGGAAGACTCATTAACAACCTGCAATATGCAGATGACACAACCCTGCTTACTGAAAGTGAAGAGGACCTGAAGCACTTACTGATAAAGATCAAAAACCCCAGCCTTCAGTATGGGTTACACCTCAACGTAAAGAAAACAAAAATCCTCACAACTGGACCAATAAGCAACATCATGATAAACGGAGAAAAGATTGAGGTTGTCAAGGATTTTATTTTACTTGGATCCACAATGAAAGCACATGGAAACAGCAGTCAAGAAATCAAAAGACACGTTGCAATGGGCAAATTTCCTGCAAAAGACCTCTTTAAAGTGTTAAATAGCAAAGATGTCACTTTGAGGACTAAGGCTCCCTGACCCAAGCCATGGTATTTTCAATCATCTCATATGCATATGAAAGCTGGGCAATGAATAAGAAAGACCTAAGAATAACTGATGTTTTTGAATTATGGTGTTGGTAAAGAATATTGAATACACCATGGACTGCTAGAACAATGAACTCTGTCTTGAAAGAAATACAGCCGGAGCGCCCCTTGGAAACAAGTCTTTGAATTATTGTGTTGGTGAAGAATATTGAATATACCGTGGACTGCTAGAACAATGAACTCTGTCTTGGAAGAAGTACAGTCAGAATGCCCCTTGGAAACGAGGCTAGCGAGACTTCATCTCACATACTTTGGACATGTTATCAGGAGGGACTAGTCCCTGAAGAAGGACATCATGCTTGGGAAGGAGAGGGTCAGTGCAACAGGTGAAGATTCTCAACAAGATGGATTGACAAAGTGGCTGCCAACAATGGGCTCAAGCATAGCAATGACTATGAAGATGGCGCAGGACTGGGTATTGTTTCCATCTGGTGTACATGCAGTTGCTATTAACTGGAACCAACTCCATGGCACGTAACAACAACATAGAAATCAAAGCTTATTAGTGATTACCAGAGGTGGGGAGGAGAGGGGAAGAAGGAGTTATTGCTTAGGGGGCACTGAGTTTATGTTAATAGCGGTAGAATAATTCAAGAAAATAGTGGTGATGGTTCCACAACATAAAGAATGTAATCGGTGTCGCTAAATTATTTAACATGTAAAAATTGTTGAGTTGGCAAATGTTTTGTTATACATGTATTTTACCACAATAATATTAATAAAAAGAATATCCATTTCTTTGGGGCTTCATCTGATAGGATTTAATTACCCATGTGCCTATGGATCTTGTTAGAAACATCCTGACTTATACACATCCTCACACCCAACTCCTGAAGTTGGAGTAGCTTTCACTAAGGCTATGGTGCACTTCTGAGGCCTCTAAAGTGGTGGACTGGACTGGTGTCAACCACACATGCCTTCGAAGGCTCCCGGGGCCATTTAGAGCGGAACCATCCATATTTGGTTCTTGGCTCATCAGATCTGATTTGAAACACATCTTAAATTCAGTGATATGGGTTAGCAGGGCAATGGTATTACTCTCTAAAGCACAAGGTGGCTATCCTGTTAGTCCTGAGAATCACAACAGGGCTAAACATTGGCCAA
This sequence comes from Loxodonta africana, assembly GCF_030014295.1. Taxonomy (NCBI): domain Eukaryota; kingdom Metazoa; phylum Chordata; class Mammalia; order Proboscidea; family Elephantidae; genus Loxodonta; species Loxodonta africana. The sequence goes on along the minus strand of NC_087359.1, from coordinate 74,631,886 downwards.
CATGCCACCAGAAGGCCTAAGGCAAATGTAGAAAGAAAGACAAAAAGGAATAAAGGGACAGCGACTAGAAAGGCAGTAACCAGAGTTGAAGCAAAAAGAAAAAAAAAAGATAGAAAAAGAAAAGGGAGAGAATTAAACAGGTGTGCTAGAGAATGGCAACTTAGGTAGTAGTGCCCTTCCCGTGTGTATTCGCGTGGAGGTGGTTTGCTTGTAGGGACCACTCAGAATTTAACTCAGTTTGCTCTGAGGGAAGGGAGAATGGTACTGGGAACTTTTCCAGAAACTCAGACTATTCAGGGATGAAAGGGTCCCTGATACTAGAAGAGAGTCCCCATTTCCAAATCTTCCAACCCTCAACCACGGTCTCTTGCCTCGTGAAACTTTAGTTAAAATCTAAATAAGAAAATGTGCACCAGGTGCATTCCTGGAAAGAGGTGGTATCAGAAGCCTTGGGTAGGAAGGAATGGAGAAGAGGGCCTGGTAAGGATGATAAAAGGGGTACACAATGCATGCACAGGGGAGTGGGGTACACTATGGAACAAAGGGAAAAGCAAGATTGGGAATACAAAGCAGTGGCCACAAGAAAGCATGGGCAGAGTAGAGTCTTCTGAATGCCTCAGGTGACAGTGACAAAAGACAGGTAGGGGTAGAGAATCTCTTTTATGTTGCTATGATGTAGGCCTAGTTAACTCGAAATCAGCTTGGTGTTCACCATTTGATAAATGGCATGATCTGCTCCCGGCTATGGACGTCTCCTTCCATTCTCGGCCTCTTCCATCCTACTTCAGTCACACTGGCCTTCTCCCTATTTCTTGACACAAGAAGTAGCTACTTCAAGGCCTTCCTGATGCCTTCGCCTGGGATGCGGGGCTCTACTCACTCACCACCTTATCTGAGAGGCCTTCCCTGACCAGAGCGGCTTCCTGCCTCAGCACTTTCTGCCCCCTTACGGGTTTGACATTTTTCCCTTATGCTTGTCGTCACCTGACATATATTGATTTATTCAGCCTGTCTGCCTCCTCCAATAGAATGCCAGCTCCATAAGGACAGATTTTATTTTGCTAATTTCTGTATACCGCTCAGCACATAGTAAAAAAAGTAGGCCTAATTAAATGTTTGTTGAGTGAATGCATGAACCAAAAGCCAAAGTATTTATAGAACACATAAAGAGTTCTAATGATTAAATTTGTTGGTGCTTCACCTTGCACCACCTACAAGGGGTAGGGGCAAGGGCGGGAAATCATTGCAGTTGGCAAGACTTGGTAAAAGTTGCCATATTCTGTGAAAATCCAGATTTTGTGGCTCTGCTCCATGGGTTGTGTGGTATGTGGTGGGTGCCCCTCCAAAATGACCCCCAATGATCCTTACCTCCTGATAGTCATACCTCTGCGCAGCCCCCTCCCACACTGAATAGGGCTAACCTGTGTAACCAAGAGAATACTGCAGAAATGATGGAGTGTAGCCCCTAAAGGTGGGTTATAAAAGGCATTGCGGGTTATGTCTTTCTCTTTCTCAGATCACTCCCTTTGAGGAAAACCAGCCACCATGTTGTAAGAACACTTGATTAGCCCTTGGAGAGAGCATCAACAGGGAGGAACTGAGTCCTCCTGCCAACAGCCAGCACCAAGTGAGTGAACCATCTTAGAAGCACAGGCTTTAGCATCAGTTCATGTTTCAGATGATGCAGCCCTGGACGACACCTTGACTGCAACCTCATGAGACCCCAAGCCAGATGGACCCAGATCAGTAGCTTCCAATTCCTCATTCACAGAAACTGTGAGTGACAAATAATAAATGTTTACCATTGTTTCAAAAACTGTACACAGGTGTTAGGAAGGTTAAATTTTAGAGTACCTTGTTTCACAGAGATAGGTAATTGATACAAAGTGGGTGAAGTGAGGGCCGGCAACCCAGGTTTGGGTTGATATGGGTATAACTAGCATTGTATCTTCCACTGGTTAACTGTGCAGCCCGTTTCCCCAGCTGGTCCCATTTTGATTCAGCAACTCTTAGTATCCACAAATGCCACCTGTAGCCTCAATAAACTTTATTTAGACACAAACAGACACAACAGAAAATACATACATAGATACAGATTTTTTTTTTCTCTGTAGGATGAACAAACATCACATGGGGAATTTAAAAAGTAGGTGCATGGAAGTAAGAAAATATTGCAAAGTTCCTTGTTCACTCACACTGAAAACAGACACATGTTTCAGAGGGAGACAGGGATATACCATCCCTACAACAGAATTCACATTTGGTCTACAACAGTACACAGGTGGTAGGAAGGTAATCAACGGAGTTAGGGATCCAGTTAGTCTTGGTGTGACAGGATGCGCACAACACTAGTAGGACTGGGTTTAAACACGAGACACAGTGGCGGGAAGCTATCAGCTAGGTTATAAAGCAGCTCGGCAGAAAGGCTATGTTAGCTTTCATCTTGCTGTCTGAAGGTCTGCACAACCTCTACCTGGATGTCCATGTCATCTCGTGTTTACACAGACACACGTGGGTGCTGGGCTGTCCAAGAAACCCTCGACATGCACGCCGACTTAGAAACTCACAGTACAGAACATTGGCAGCAGGGTATAAAGTGTTGCTTTAAAAAGGAAAAAGAATAATAGCCAAGAGGAGAAAACACACTTTGCAAATGCTGCCGCGTTCATCGGCAGTGTTTCCCACCACCCTGCCCGCGGCTCCCCGCTCAGGGAGCCACAGGTGTCTGGGGCCTGCTCCACACCAAGGACAGAGCAGCGCGGATGTCTCCTGCAAGTCTATTTCCCTCTAAAGTCACTCCTGTCAGAAGCAACGCGTGTCGCCAGGACAGACGGCAACTGAACCACCCTGCTCACTCCCGTCCCAGGCTCTCCTGTGGCCTCCGTACCATCTTCACATTTCAGACTGGTTTTCCCTAGGCAACCTCTGTATTTAGTAAAAAATGGTTTCCACTGTACCCTTCGTGTGTCCTCTTCCTAACGTGACAAATCCAGATGAGATGAAGTTATGGAGATCAGGTCCTCCGCTTCGGTAAGCGTCCTTCCCATAATGCCCTGCAAGAAAAGGGAGTGGAATTACTTGGTGAATCCAGGACATCAACACAGAAAATGAACGCAGCTTGATCTCCCCCAGCAATGGCAAGGCACTTTTTTCAAGTCAGCAGTTAACTTAGAAGGTAGAAGTAGTCAGAAAAAAAAAATATATATATATATATATATATATATCAATCACTGGAATGAGGCATTAGTGGTTTGGCGGTAGAATTCTCACCCTCCATGTGTGAGACCAGGGTTTGATTCCCAGCCAATACACCTTATGTGCTGTCTCTTTGTCCCACCATCCTCTCCTTTGTCCCAGGTTCCTCCCTTCTTCCTCTTTCCTGCCTTGTTTGCTTGCTTCGTTGCCTTTTTCAATCATACAAGAATGGGTTTGATCTATGGGTTAGCTCTATGTATGTGTATGTTTTATGAGTCTATGGGACTGCAAGCCTTATGGTTTAGGAAAATCCAACATCAGCTGAAGCCAACAAGTAGAACAGTGGTTATAAACATTTGGAAAATATTTATGTGCTTTCCTCTTTTGACTTTTTAGGTAAGACCTTATCCCTCGTCAGCCTAATGCATCCATCCATTGGGGGAATTGTGTCCCCCAAAAAGGTGTGTCAACTTGGCTAGGCCATGATTCCCAGTATCGTGTGGTTGTCCTCCAATATGCGATCTGATGAAATTTTCCTATGTGTTGCAAATCCTAGTCTCTGCCTGTGGTTAATAAGGCAAGATTAGGTTATGTTAAAAAAAGATTAGGGTGGGATGCAACACCTTTACTCAGGTCACAGTGCTGATTCAATATAAGGCGATTCGCGTGGGGTGTGGCCTGCATCATCTTTTATCTTACAAGAGATGAAAGGAGAGAGAAGCGAGCAGAGAGAGAGGAGCCTCATACCACCAGAAAGAAGTGCCAGAGTGAAGCACATCCTTTGGACCCAGGGTCCCTGTGTTGAGAAGCTCCTAGACCAGGGGAAGATTGATGACAAGAACCTTCCTCCAGAGCCAACAGAGAGAGAAAGCCTTCCCTTGAAGCTGGCGCCCTGGATTCAGGCTTCTAGCCTCCTAAACTGTGAGAGAATAAATTTCAGTTTGTTAAAGCCATCCACTTGTGGTATTTCTGTTATAGCAGCACTAGATAACTGAAATGAAATGTGATTTTTTCCAAAAGGCTTGAAATGCAGGCATTGTAAAGAAAGAAAGAAAGAAAAAAAACTTTCTAAATGCCATCCTGAGGCATATACATGTGAAAATGAGGAAAATCCAATTTTTTCATGTTGCCACAAGAGTGTGTTAAAAACTGTACTTCCATAGTTTATAACAATATTGGGAACTACTTAAGATGTAATGTTAAGTTTAAAAATGGACCAAATCAACACTAGAGGCCCTAATACACAGCATAAAAATGGACCAAATCAACACTAGAGGCCCTAATACACAGCATAAACAGGATATAAACCATAACTAACAATACACAAACACCAGAAGATAACCTAGATAACCGGGATCTTCCAAAAATTAAACACTTATGCTCATCAAAAGACTTCACCAATAAAAAGAGAACTTACAGAGTAGAAAAAAAAATTTTGGCTATGACAAGTCTGACAAAGGTCTAATCTCTAAAATCTATAAGAAAATCCAATACCTCTACAACAAAAAGACAAATAATCCAATTTAAAAAATGGGCAGAGGGTGTGAACAGACACTTCACCAAAGAAGACATTCAGGTAGCTAACAGACACATGAAGAAATGCTTGAGATCACTAGCCATTTGAGAAATGCAAATCAAAACTACAATGAGATGCCACATCACCCCTACATTACTGGTATGAATCAAAAAAACAGAAAATAATGAATGTTAGAGAGGCTGCGGGGAGACTGGAACTCTTGTGCACTGCTGGTGGGAATGCAAAATGGCACAACCATTTTGGAAAGCAATATGGCCCTTCCTTAAGCTAGAAATAGAAATACCACATGATCCAGCAATCCCACTCCTCGAAATATATCCTAGAGAAATAAGAGTCGTCAGAGGAATAGACATATGTACACACCTATGTTCATTGAGGCATTATTTAAAACAGCAAAAAGACGGAAACAACCTAAGTGTCCATCAACAGATGACTGGATAAACAAGCTATGGTACATAAACACAATGGAATACTACACAGCAATAAAGAACAATGATGAATCTTAGAAACCTCTCATAACATGGATGACTTTAGAGGGCATTATGCTGAGTGAAATAAGTCAATTGCAAAAGGACAAATATCGTATGAGACCACTATTATAAGAACTCATGAAAAGGTTTACACACACACACACATAAAATCTTTGATGGTTATGATGGAGGGGAGGGGTAAGGAGGAAAAAACACTAAATAGATAATAGACAAGTCGTAATTTTCGTGAAGGGTAAGACACTATACAGTACTGGGGAAGCCAGCACAACTTGACCAAGGCAAGGTCATGAAATCTTCATAGATACATCCAAACTCTCTGAGGGACTGAATTACTGGGTTGAGGGCTGGGAACCATGGTCTCGGGGGACATCTAGCTCAATTGGCATAACATAGAACAAGAAAATTGGCGTAACATAAAACAAAGAAAATGTTCTATATCCTACTTTGGTAATTAGCACCTAGGGTCTTAAAAGCTTGTGAGTGGCCATTTAAGATACTCCATTGGTCCTACCCCATCTAGAGCAAGGGAGAATGAAGAAATCCAAAGACACAAGGGAAAGATTAGTCGAAAGGACTAACGGACCACAAGTGCCACAGCCTCCACCAGACTGAGTCCAGCACAACTAGATAGTGCCTGGTTACCACCACTGACTGCTCTGACAGGGATCACAGTAGAGGGTCCCGGGCAGAGCAGGGGAAAAATGTAGAACAAAATTCTAACTCAAAAAGAAAGATCAGACTTGCTAGTCTGACAGAGACTGGAGAAACCCTGAGAGTATGGCCCCTGGATGCCCTTTCAGCTCAGTAATGAAGTCACTCCTGAGGTTCACCGTTCACCCAAAGATTAGACAGGCCCATAAAACAAAACCAGACTAAAGGGGCACACCATCCCTGGGGCAGGGACTGGAAGGCAGGAAGAGGACAGGAAAGCTGGTAATAGGGAACCCAGGGTTGAGAGGGGAGGGTGTTGATATGCCGTGGGGTTGTTAACCAATGTCATAGAACGATGTGTGTACTAACTGTTTAATAAGAACTAGTTTGTTCTGTAAACCTGCATTTAAAGTACAAAAAAAAAAAAGGTTTTGCTCTTAAAAAAAAGAGAACTGTGCAAAATAAAAATAGAACTTAAAAATTTGGAAAATTCTGTTGTACAAACTAAGGGCACGCATCCTAGAATGTTCACCAAGGACTTGGCTACACAATCTTTTGTTAAAGAGATTAACAACTACCACAGCAGAAAACCCACCAGCTTAGACTGAAGTGGACAGAAAAAGAAAGAACAGAACGTTGTCAGCCTTTTGACATTCTACAGGCAGGAAACAGGCCAAAGGAGCTACATCTGTTGTCCTTCAAGAAAACAAAAGGATCATCCCTGGAGCAACTCAGAGATCAGCAGAACTGTTGCAAAGAGCATGGGAAAATAAGCTGCCTCAGTTTCAAAGGGTGGAACCATGGCCTGTCAGGTTTCAAAGGTTGGAGCCACGGCCCCCTGTGTTTTAAGGAGACCGATCTTCACCCACCCAGTTCCAGAGTGTGGGGTTGCCATTCACCAGTGCCAGAGGGATGGGTCTAGATCCTCAGCTGTGAGAGAACAAATTTCTGTTTGTTAAAGCCATCCACTTGCGGTATTTCTCTCGTAGCAGCACTAGGTAACTAAGATGCCTCTGGATCATTACAACTTGAGTGTTATTTCTCCTCTCCTTTCAACTTGTCTGTATTTTCCAAGTTTTTTCTTCTACAATGGGTATGTGGTTTTCACCCATTGGCACTGAGTTGATTTCGACTCAGGGAGACCCCAAATGTTACACAGTAGAACTGCTCCACAGGGTTTTCTTGGTTGTAGTCTTTACAGAAGCAGATCACCAGGCCTTTCTTCCATGGGTGGGTTTGAACCATCAACTTTTAGGTTGGTAGTCAAGCACAATGTACACCACCCAGGGGCCTTGCCATGCAAATAGGTAAAATAAATTTCTATGGAAAATTTTATCATAAATGCAAAGAAAACCTAAATCAAAATTTTTCTCCAAGGGGCCCCCGCTGAATCAGTAGATCTCAGCCCTGGCTGGACATTGGAATTATCTGGGAGCTTTAAAGATACAGATGCGCAGACCCAAACTCCAGGAATTCTGATTCAGTTGGTCAGAGTTGAGATTTAGGCAGGGGTATTTATTTTCCCAGGTGACTCTACTGTGCCACCAGGTATGAGAGCCACTGTCCCAGAGTACGAGTCCCTGGGAGATACAAATGGTTAACATGCCTGGCTGCTCTCTGAAAGGTTGGAAGTTCGAGTCCACCCAGAGGCATCTTGGAAGAAAGCCCTGGCAATCTGCTTCTGGATAATCGACCATTGAAAACCTTATGGAACACAGTCCTATTCTGACACGCATAAGGTAGCCATGAGTCAGAATCGGCTCAGTGGCAACTAGTTCCTGGTTTTTCTGCCCTAGAGCAAGTAGAGAAACAAGCAGTTTATTCAGATGGGATCAACAAACATTTATGGGGACCCTGTTAGGCACCAGGTACCATACTCTATTTAAGTTCAGCTCCCCCGACTCCCCATTCTTCCTCTGGAAAGTGAGTCGGCTGCCCAGATCCTTCCTTATTCTCCTAGACCAGCGGCTCTCAAACACATTAGAGTAAGCAGAAAAAGGTTTCATTAAATATGGATTGCTGGGTCCTTCCTCCAGAATTTCTGAATCGTCAGGCCTGGGCTGGGGCTCAACATTTCTAACAGGTCCCAAGGGATGCTGATACTGCAGGTCCAGGGACCATACTGTGAGAAGTGTTGTCCTGGGCACCAGAAACGTAAGAGAATTGTGCCACTGTTTCTCTTCCTCCCTCTACTTTGGAGTAAATATCTGATGCTGCAGGGAACACAACCAAGCATGAGAAACTGTCTTTCCATAGAGTACCACTGGCACAACCTAAAACTGTATAAACGCAAAAAAAACTAAACGCACTGCTGTTGAGTCGATTCCTACTCATAGCGACCCTATAGGACAGAGTAGAACTGTCCCCATAGAGTTTCCAAGGTGCGCCTGATGGATTCGAGCTGCCGACCTTTTGGTTAGCAGCAGTAGCACTTAACCACTATGCCACCAGGGTTTCCTGAAACTGTATAGAATTATCAGACCTGAACTAAGAGGTGCCACCCATACCCCAAGCCATGTCACTGCTCCAGAAACTGGACTATCACACCTGGAGAAATCATCTTCATCAGGGGATGAAGAAGTAGGGTGGAACGGGGTGTGGAGGGGGCTACAGGCCCAGGGAGAGTGGGAACCCTTGTCGGGTAACACCACTCCTTTACCCCATCCGCCCGACAAGGAAAAAAGAAGAAAAAGAGACACCGATTCAGAAACCTCATAAATTTGGGCCTCATTAATTCAGAACTTGAGATATATTCTGCAGAATTTGGGCTGGTTTATTTTTGTGCTCCTTATAAATAAAATTTTTCATAAACAAATCAATACTGAGGAAGGTGGAACATAAAACAGGGTCTGTGCTACTTACAAATCATTCGTACCTGTCGGCTGGAACAAGGTCCCTCAGGACTAAGTGTTGGTCTAGTGCTTCAGGGCTAATGCTTGTTTAGAAAGGGAACCAAAGTTTGCTGCTTACCTACTCTGTGTCTGGCAGGGGATTTGAGTCTCTGCATGTAAGTCTTCTTTTTTTAACACAATAATTGCTAACATTTTATGGCAATTTGAAGCTTACAAAGATCTTTCACATACAAGATTGATTCAAAAATGTAATCAACCCTGCATAGTAAGTTGATTTTTCTTCCAGTTTTATTGATGGGAAAATAGAGGCCAAAGGTCTAAAGTTAGAAGAGGAGTGAGCCAGCACTAGTATCCAGGTCTTCAGACTCTACTGCACATACCTGGCTTTATTTATGCCCTATAAGAACTCTGTGTAAAAAAGTCACTCTCCCAAGTTAAGTGGAGTGAGTCAGGAATAGATCTGGGATTCCAACTGGGTCTAGCTGCCTCCAAAGTCCACCATCTTCTACAACGCTAACCCTGACCACTCACCCACTGTAGTCTAAAGGAGTCTAGCGTGCCTCTTTACCGAGGCTTTAACCAGGGCACAGTGGAAATGCTACACCAGGAGAAGTGAAAGTCTGTTTGGAGATACAAATTCATAGAAGTTGGAGCTTTGAGGTATTGAAGAGGGAAGAAAAGAACATGCTGAGGGGGATGAGATGGGATGAAGAGCATCTGATGGCAATTAATAATTCTATGGCCAAATCGGCTTAGAAAATGCCAGGTTCAATGAAATTAAAAGCTGACATGAAAACCAAGTCCAGGGACCTCCCAGAGCCAGTCGGAACTGAACTGAACTTGACAGGAAGTGCCCCTGTCAAGTAGCCTGAGCACACCCAAGTCACCATAAAGTAAGCACACAGTCCTCGACCAGGAACGGGGTGGCTTTAGGCTGCAGAGCACGCTTGCCTTCGCCTGCTGGCCTGAAGTGTGCAGTATAGTATCTGGATGAGCTCTCTGACTCCAGTTCTGCCCCTGCCTCCTCACTGTCACCACTGTCCAGCCTCCTCAAAGGGGCAAAGGTTTATTCTAGCTCCTCTGCCTGTCGGCCTCGACTTCCTGTCACAACTCCAAGCCTTTCCTAAATCTCAGCAGAAGTCAGAAGTCACAGGGACAGCACTGTGTCCCAGTGGGTCCCCAGGGAGGGGGCAGGTTAAGGCTAAGGAGAAGCCCAAGATGGGCTCCTGGAGCTGTGCAATGCTGGTGGCTCTAAGAAGGAAACGGCTTCAAGTAACTGTAGAGACAGCTGCTCTGTAAAAGAGGTCTGCGGCAAGAACAGGAGAATCACATGGGAATGGTGATGTCAACACGACAGGAAAACATTGCATCTGTGAAATGTGATCAGCAGTCATAAGAGGAAAATGAACGGATCAGGCCAGTTTGCCCAGATGGCAGGCTGGACACTGTAGGAAACTGGTGAAGTAAAGTCAAATGAGAGAAAGGCACTGGGTACACAGTGGGGAAAAGCAAAGAGACGAAAATGATGGACAGAAAGAGGAAACACTGAGTACAACTCCAAGAGTCATAAACTACTTAAAATAAGACTCCCAGAAGAAAGAAGGAGGAATAATTCAGAAGCACTAATTCAGTACTAATGGATTTTTTTTTTTTCTGAGCAGATGGAAAACTTTAGTCCTCAGATCAAAAGAAATAATCAAACATAAAACTATATATTAAAAGGGACCAATATCTGGATGTGCCCTCGTGAAATGCCATTTAAAACCATAAGGAAACTCACACCCACCTCCTAAACCACTTTGTTGTTGTTAGCTGCCATGCACAGTGGAGAAAAATGCTGCCCAGTCCTGTGCCATCCCCATGGTCAGTTTCACATCAGACCCTTGTGATTCATAGGGTTTTCACTGGCTGATTTTCAAAAGTAGCTCACCAGGCCTTTCTTCCTAGTCTGTCTTAGTCTGGAAGCTCCACTGAAACCTGCTCTGCGTCATAGCAACACACAAGCCTCCGCTGAAAGACGGTGATGGCTGTGTATGGGGTGCACTGACAGGAATCAAACCCGGATATCCCTCATGGAAGGTGACAGTTCTGCCACTGAGCATCGATGTCCTCCATAAAACACTAAAACTGTAGAAAGTGGGGCAATCTTTTCAAGAACTTTGAGACTTTTATTTCCACAGAGGCAGCACAGTGCACTGGTTAAAGAACACGAACCCTGGAACCCAACTGATAAGACTCAGATCTCTCCCTGCTCTTCTGTCCTCAAATGCAAAATGGGAACAGTAACAGTACCCACTTCAGAGGGTCGCTGAGAAGATTAAGTGAGTTAACATACACAAACATTCAGAACGGTACTTTCTAGCTCTAGTTGAGAGTTCACTAGTATTTTTGAGGAGCCCCTTGAGGTGCAAATGGTTCACATGCTTAGCTGAAAACTGAAATGTTGGAGCTCCGAGTCCACCCAGTGACGCCTCAGGAGAAACGCCTAGTGATCTCCTTCCCCAAAATCACCCATTGCAAACCCTAGGGAGCCCAGTCTACTCTGGCACACATGGGGCTGCCATGAGTCAGAGCTGACTCCACGGCTTTTAGTATTTTTGAGTAAAGATGTTTTAATTCCACTCCCCTACTTTAAAGCTCATTGAAAGTAATGAAAAGAAAGAATAGAAAAACTTTCTTCAGGATAAAAGCCAGACTTTTCACTAAATAGAGATAGAACAATTGGGAACAAAATATGCACATACGCACAAAAGAACACACATAAAAATCAATTCAAGGGACATTAAAGACCTAAACATGAAAAATCAAAACCTTAAAACTCTTAGAAAAGACAGGAGAATATGTTAATAATCTCAGCATAGGGAAGGATTTTTAAACAAGATCCAAAAGGCACAAACTACAGAGGTAACAATTTCAAAATGTAAAACTGATACATCAACAGCATTCATGAAACTACAAGTCAAAAGCTAGGAAACTATGTACACGAATATCAAGAGCACATAAATAACTGAATTAGAAAGGAAGAAAAACAACCCAATAGGAAAAAAAAAAAAAAAATAGGCAAAAGAGATGCATAGGCAAGTCTCAGAGGAGAAAACCCAAAGGGCCAATACACATAAAGTGGGTGTTCCATCTCACAAGTAATCAGGGAAATTCAAATTAAAACCATAATGAGATATCATTTCATACCCAGTAGACTGGCAAAACATGTCTGAGGCTATGGAACATCGGCAAGGACGTGGGTAAGCAGGAATGGGAATTCTCGTACACCTCTGGTAGGAGTGGAAGCTGGCACAACTGCTTTGGAAAGAAACTTGGCAATGGCTAATAAAGTTGAATATGAATATATTCACAGAACCTTTAGGTACACACCCAAGATAAATTCTCAGACATGTGCCTAAGGAGACACACACAAGCTTGTTTGTATACAATATTGTTTGTAATAGAGACTAACTGGAAAAAAAAAAAAACACTGTATTCCCACCAATAGAAAAATGATAAATGGAGGAATAGTCTTAAAATGTAATCTTATACAGCCGGGCCAATGAAATGAACCAAATGAATGCTGAGTACACCAAGCAAGCTGAAGAAAAACAGGATGACACCACACAGAGTTTTAAAACATGTAATATAAATATATTGTTTAAGGGCATGTGCTTATGTAATGTTACACAAGTATAAAGGAACTCAGGGAAATGGTAAATACCAACTTCAGGTCAACAAATACCTCTGGAGGTAGGAAGGGGGATATAATTGAGGAAGGCTATACAAAGTGCTTCTGTGTTTTATGTCCTATGCTGGCTAGTTGGGGACATGTTTGTTGAATAATGCTTTATTCTATTTTGCTTATTAGATAGGTAATGGGGGGGGGATGGAAGGAGGGAGGGATGGAGGGATGGGTAGATAGGTAAATACATAGGGAGACAGGAAGAGAGATAGGGAGATACAGACAGATAGACATAGAGAAAGAAACAGAGACAGAGAGGTAGAGATAGTTTGTTTTTGGTTAAATAACTTACCCAAGGGTTTTGTTCCCTGCCAAATTATCCTTCGAGAATAAAGACAACAAATAGTCTCCAGCTTTTAAGAACTCAGAGACTAAAATACCAGTGAGTCCTTGTTGGGGGTAAGAAAAAACAACCTGATGATGAAATCTGTTAAGCAAGAATTAAAACTATAGAAATTCTAAAACCACAGGTGTACTTATTTATAACCTTTAAGCAGTTTACAAATCCAAAAGTTCACAAAAGACTGATAAATTAGATTACCCAATTTTTAAAACATTTAACAAATTGTCTTTATCGACAAAGATAAAATTAAATGATCCCGGAGCTGCCCTGGAAAATGGTATGTAGACACAGGGTCATAAAGTCCCTGGTGATGAAGTAAAACAAAAGTAACTTCAGTGAAAAGGGGATCAGCTCTCCATCGTTCGAGCCTACCGCAATGCAGAGCATGCCTTCGGGACACAAATGGAGCTGGTCTCTGGACACAAGGTAAGCTCCAAGGGTGCACCACACAGACCACAGAAACCTCTGAGCGGAATAATGCACCATGGACAAAAATCAGAACAGGAGCTAAGCCCCAGGAAAATATTTTCAGTACATATGATAAAGGGTCTTTACTTTTACTTATAAACACAACAAAAATAGAAACAACCCTACCAATAATAAATAGATTTTAAAAAACTAAAAAAAAGTGCACAATGAATATGAATAAGTAATTACTAAAACACACACACACACACAAAAGGCCAATGAATATATAAAATATGATTAATTTATAATTAAGGAAACACAAATCAAAACAAGAGGTACCTTTTTTAAACCAATCAGCTTGGCAAGAGTTAAGAATTTAAGAATTAGATGATAATAGCAAGAGAGTGCATGCTCTCATTCCTTATCTGAAGAACGGAGCTTTGACTGAGTAATTGGACTGAAAAATGCTCTCTAGCAATTTATTGAGTTTGTTATAATATATGAACCAGGACAGACAGTACAGCATTGATTTCCAGAAACATGTTGTTGTTGTTAGGTGCCATCGAGTCGGTTCTGACTCATAGCAAAGCTACGTACCACAGAGTGAAACACTGCCTGGTCCTTTGCCATCCTCACAGTCATTGTTATGCTTGAGCCGGCTGTTGCAGCCACCACGTCAATCCATCTCGTTGAGGGTCTTCCTCTTTTCTACTGACCCTGTACCTGGAACTGGCTAAACTGGAATCCATCTACATGATAGAAAGCTTGGCAGTCACTAAAATGAATGACGTAGACTATATTGCTCCTTACAAGCATGGAGGATGGGACTTCATCTTGCTTACTCTGGACACGTCATCAGGAAAGACTAATTGCTAGAAAAGGACATCACGTTTGGTAAAGCAGAGGGCCAGTGAAAACAAGGGAAACCCTCAATGAAATGGACTGACATGGTGGCTGTGACGATGTGCTCAAACGTACCAAAGACTGTGAGAATGGCGCAGGACCTGGCAGTGTTTGGTTCTATTATACATAAGGTAGCAATGAGTCAGAGCCAACTTGACTGCCACTAACCACCACTGCAAGAACCATATGGATTGATATGGAAAGATCTCTAAGATACAGTTTGTTTGTTTCTTTTTTTGTAAAGCAAGGCTTAGAACAAAGTGGTGACATAAATTTTTCTGGAAATAATTATACATACGAACTATTAAAGCTTCCTTTACTTTGAGGAGAGGGGTTGGGATAAAGGGAGAGAGACTTACACCTTGATTTTTATTACTTTCTTTACTGATTGAATTTTCCAAGCATGTATGTGTATTATTTTTATTTTGTAATATTTGCAGAGTCTATTAGGGATTATGGAGTGGGATCATGGGCCAGCTTTTTTTTTTCCCTTTGTATTTCTTTATATATATATATATATATATATATATATATATATAAACCCTTATAATAAATGTTATTGTATAAAAGAGAAGTACAAGGACTTGGAAATGAGTGCAGCCACATTTCCTTGTGTAAATAACAAGGCATTTATCAAATCAGGTACTAATACCCAGAGCGGGGAAGGTGGTAAGGATTACATGGGATCCTGTGTATAAATGCTCAGTCTAATATCTGCACCAATAAGCCCTCAATAAATGGGAGCTGCCATTCGCATTAAGCCCACAGCCTTTCCTCTCCCCAGGTAGGAACTCCCTGGGGGGCCTCTTACTCTCCTGAGCCTCAAGCTGGCCTCAGTCCAGAAACAGTCAAGAGCAGCATGGAGCTGCTCTCTGACCTGAGGGCTCTGTCCTTTCCAGATCCCAAGAGCTGTAGGCCCCTGGCTGTGCAATGGGGAAGGGAACGGGGGCCGGAGGCCTGTGTTTCTCTGTGCAGCTGCTTTCTGTCGAGCAAATAAGGCAGCTCCTGTGGCCGATCCAGCAGGGTAGACTGAGTCAGGTAAAAAAAAAAAAAAAAAGAGTCAGGTAGGCCAGGTCTAACCTGGGATTGCACTGACAATGACTATTTGCTGCTTTCAACGCCTCTCCAGAGCAGCCAGGGGGAGGTTTCATTTTATATAATCCTAGTGCTTGCTCACACGCTCAAGGGGACTGTTTCCTCCAGAGGCCGTGGGGTTCGCAGGGCTGTTGGCAAATATTCTGGGCAGCCCTAGACGTCTCCCCTCTGGGTTTCTTCCCTCTGCTGAATCTGTAGCCAAAAGGGGCGGTGGGGGGCGGGGGAGGGTTGTCACCAGCTGTACAGCTCACCTGTGAAGGCGATGTGTCCACAGCTCCGAGGGCTCACAATGGACAAACAATCCCAGATTGTGAGTTGTTGTTAGGTGCCATCAAGTTGGTTCTGACTCATACCGACCCTATATACCACAGAACAAAACAGTGCCTGGTCCTGTGCCATCCTCACAATCATTGCTATACTTCAGCCCATTGCTGCAGCCACTGTGTCAATCTATCTTGTTGAGGGTCTTTTCTTTTTTGCTGACCCTGTACTTCACCAAGCGTGATGTCCTTATCCAAGGAGGGATCCCTCCTGAAAACATGTCCAAAGTATGTGAGACGTAGTCTTACCATCCTTGCTTCTTACGAGCATTCTGGCTGTGCTTCTTCCAAGACATTTGTTTGTTCTTTTGGAAGTCCATGGTATATTCAGTATGCTTCGCCAACACCATAACTCAAAGGCATCAACTCTTCTTCAGCCTTCCTTATTCATTGTCCACCTTTTGCCGTGAGGTGACTGAGAACACAATGGCTTGAGTCAAGCACACTTTAGTCCTCAAAGTGACATCTTTGCTTTTCAACACTTTAAAGAGATCTTTTGCCCCAGATTTGCCCAATGCAATGCGTCTGATTTCTTGACTCCTGCTCCCATGGGCGTTGATTGTGGATCCAAGTAAAATGAAATCCTTGACAACTTCAGTCTTTTCTCCATTCATTACGATGTTGCTTATTGGTTCATTTGTGAGGATTTTTGTTTTCTTTTATGTTGAGGTGTAATCCATATGGAAGGCTGTAGCCTTTGATCTTCATCAGTAAGTGCTTCAAGTCCTCTTCACTTTCAGCAAATGGGGTTATGTCATCTGCATATTGCAGGTTGTTAATGAGTCCTCCTCCAATCCTGATGCCCCGTTCTTCATATAGTCCAGCTTCTCGGATTATTTGTTCAGCATACAGATTGAGTAAGTATGGTGAAAGGATACGACCCTGATGCACACCTTTCCTGACTTTAAATCACGCATTATCCCCTTGTTCTGTCTAAAGGACTGCCTCTTGATTTTTGTACATGCTCCTCATGAGCACAATTAAGATTGTGAGAGAACTTGGAAATCACCTTGCTCAACACTCTCGTGATGAATCAGGAAACTTAAACCCAGAGAGGAATGACTTTCTCAGAGTTCCACAGTCTGGAAACAGACTCTTGACTTTAAAGATGGTGCTTTTCATCCTATCACTCTGCCTTAAGAAGGGAGGAGATCCCATCAGATACGGAGTAATGTGGAATGAAAGCGGGGGTGGGGGAGGGGGAAGAGCCTAGAAAGCAGCACTAGGGCCAAATCCTCCAGAAAGTAATTTGTATATGCTGATGTTGTTAGAGGCCATTGGGGTGGCTCCAACTCCTGGTGACCCACATACAACAGAACGAAATGTTGCCAGGTCCTGCACTATCTTCACAATCCTCGTTATACTCAAGTCTACTGCTACGGCCACTGCCTTCCAATCTAGGGGGCTCATTTCCCAGCACTATATCAGAAAATATTCTACTGTGATCCATAGGATTTTCATTAGCTAATTTTCTGAAGTAAATCACCAGGCCTTTCCTCCTAGTGTTTCTCATTCTGGAAGCTCTGTTGAAACTTGGCCACCATGGCTAATATTTGGTATACCAGTGGCATAGCTTCCAGCATCATAGCAACACGCAAGCCACCAGAGTACAAGAGACTGACAAACAGGTGGTGGAATTCATAAGCAAATCCCCTCCAATTCAAATAAATGTCCCCTGAATCATCAGGTTTTGTTGATTTTAAGACTATCTGGTGCTCTGTGTTTAAAGCCAAAAATAAATAAATAAATATGTATTCTATGGAGGTCTCCTGCTGCAGTCAAGGGCAACGGGGATGCCAAGCTCTAGGCCCACTCGATTTCCTCCAAGAGGACAGCCCTGCTTTTGGGTAAATGTATTTTTTAACAGAAGACTACACGGCTTAGTGACTTGGCTTAGTGATAGAAGTTTGAAAACTACACCTCTAGTGCATCCTCATTACTCAGCAAGGGGGCGAAGGGGATGACCGCTTGGCAGTAGTGTTGGCCTTCATCTTCAAAGATTTCAAGAGGGCATAAGGTTCTCCCCTGCCCCTGCCCAGCAGGTAGAATCAGAGAATGTTACAACTGGAGGAGCTTTTGAGGTCACCTTTTCTAGCCTCAATATTTACAGATGAGGAAACTTCCCCCAACACTCCATGCTTTCTGGGGTGAGCTCCTGCCATTGTTTCCACCCTCAAGTCTGGCCCTCCAGTGTGAAGAAGAAGGATGCATCTGACTACCATGCAGGGCCTCAGCGGGCGAGCCAGGCTACTCAAGTGTTAAGGCACAATTACGTGACACAGTGGGGAAAAGCCAAATTCTGATGCACACTGCCCATCTGGCTTCAAATTCCAGTTTTGTATCTTATTAGCTGTATGATTTAGGGCTAATTACTTAACCTCCCAATTTACTCATCTATAACATGAGGAAGACAATTTAACCCACCTAATAGGCCAACTGAAAGATTTCAATGAATAAGTACATGTACAGGGTTTAGAACAGTGTCTAGAATATATTGAGCACTATGTTGTTGTTGTTGTTAGGTGCTGTCGAGTTGATTCCAACTCATAGTGACACTATGCACAACAGAATGAAACACTGCCCAGCCCTGCACCATCCTTACAATCGTTGTTATGCTTGAGTTCATTGTTGCATCCACTGTGTCAATCCACCTCATTGAGGGTCCTCCTGTTTTCCGCTGACCCTGTACTTTGCCAAGCATGATGTCCTTCTTCAGGGACTGATCCCTCCTGACAACATGTCCAAAGTATGTAAGATGCAGTCTCGCCATCCTTGCCTCTAAGGAGCATTTTGGCCCCACTTCTTCCAAGACAGATTTGTTCTTTCTTTTGGCAGTCCATGGTATATTCAATATTCTTCGCCAACACCACAATTCAAAGGTGTCAATTCTTCTTCGGTCTTCCTTACTCATTGTCCAGCTTTCACATGCATATGAGGCAATTGAAAATACCATGGCTTGGGTCAGGCGCACCTTAGTCTTCAGGGTAACATCTTTGTTCTTCAACACTTTGAAGAGGTCCTTTGCAGCAGATTTACCCAATGCAATGTGTCTTTTGATTTCTTGACTGCTGCTTCCATGGCTGTTGATTGTGGACCCAAGTAAAATGAAATCCTTGACAACTTCAATATTTTCTCTGTTTATCATGATGTTGTTCGTTGGTCCAGTTGTGAGGATTTTGTTTTCTTGATGTTGAGGTGTAATCCATACTGAAGGCTGTGGTCTTTGATTTTCATCCATGAATACTTCAAGTCCTCTTCACTTTCAGCAAGCAAGGTTGTGTCATCTGCATAATGCAGGTTGTTAATGAGTCTTCCTCCAATCCTAATGCCCTGTTCTTCTTCCTATAGTCCAGCTTCTCATATTATTTGTTCAGCATACAGATTAAATAGGTATGGTGAAAGAATACAACCCTGATGCACACCTTTCCTCACTTTAAACCAGTCAGTATCCAAACAACTGTCTCTTGATCTATGTAAAGGTTCCTCATGAGCACAATTAAGTGTTCTGGAATTCCCATTCTTTGCAGTGTTATCCATAGTTTGTTATGATCCACACAGTCGAATGCCTCTGCATAATCAATAAAACACAGGTAAACATCCTTCTGGTATTCTCTGCTTTCAGCCAGGATCCATCTGACATCAGCAATGATATCCCTAGTTCCACGTCCTCTTCTGAAACCGGCCTGAATTTCTGGCAGTTTCCTGTCGATATACTGCTGCAGCCGTTTTTGAATGATCTTCAGCAACATTTTGCTTGCATGTGATATAATGATATTGTTCTATGATTTCCACATTCGGTTGGATCACCTTTCTTGGGAATAGGCATAAATATGGATCTCTTCTAGTCAGTTGGCCAGGAAGCTGTTTTTCATATTTCTTGGCATAGACGAGTGAGCACCTCCAGCGTTACATCTGTTTGTTGAAACATCTCAATTGATATTCCATCAATTCCTGGAGCCTTGTTTTTCGCCAAGGCCTTCAGAGCAGCTTGGACTTCTTCCTTCAGTACCATCAGTTCCTGATCATATGCCACCTCTTGAAATGGTTGAATATCGAATAACTCTTTGGTATAATGACTCTGTGTATTCCTTCCATCTTCTTTTGATGCTTCCTGCGTCGTTTAATATTTTCCCCATGGGATCCTTCACTATTGCAACTTGAGGCTTGAATTTTGCCTTCAGTTCAGCTTGAGAAATGCCGAGCATGTTCTTCCCTTTTGGTTTTCGATCTCCAGCTCTTTGCACATGTCATTATAATACTTTGTCTTCTCAAGAGGCCCTTTGAAATCTTCCGTTCAGTTCTTTTACTTCATCAATTCTTCCTTTTGCTTCAGCTGCTCGATGCTCAAGAGCAAGTTTCAGAGTCTCCTCTGACATCCATCTTGGTCTTTTCTTTCTTTCCTGTCTTTTCAGTGACCTTTTGCTTTCTTCATGGATGATGTCCTTGATGTCATTCCACAACTCCTCTGGTCTGCGGTCACTAGTGTTCAATGCATCAAATCTACTCTTGAGATGGTCTCTAAATCCAGGTGGGATATAGTCAAGGTCATATTTTGGCTCTCGTGGACTTGCTCTGATTTTCTTCAGTTTCAGCTTGAACTTGCATATGAGCAATTGATGGTCTGTTCTGCAGTTGGCCCCTGGCCTTGTTCTGACTGATGATATTGAGCTTTCCCATTGTCTCTTTCCACGGATGTAGTCAATTTAATTTCTGTGTGTTCCATCTGGAGAGGTCCATGTGTATAGTTGGTGAAAGAAGGTATTTGCAATGAAGTCATTGGTCTTGCAAAATTCTATCATTCGATCTCCGGCATTGTTTCTATCATCAAGGCCATATTTTTCAACTACTGATCCTTCTTCGTTTCCAACTTTCGCATTCCAATTGCCAGTAATTATCAATGCACCTTGATTGCATGTTCGATCAATTTCAGACTGTAGCAGCTGATAAACATTTTCTATTTCTTCATCTTTGGCCCTAGTGGTTGGTGCGTAAATTTGAATGATAGTCATATTAACTGGTCTTCCCTATAGGCGTATGGATATTATCCTATCACTGACAGCATTGTACTTCAGGATAGATCTTGAAATGTTCGTTTTGACGATGAATGCAACACCATTCCTCTTCGAGTTGTCATTCCCAGCATAGTAGACTATATGATTGTCCAATTCAAAATGGCCAATACCAGTCCATTTCAGCTTGCTAATGCCTAGGATATTGATGTTTATGCGTGCCATTTCATTTTGGACAATTTCCAATTTTCTTAGATTCATACTTTGTACATTCCAGGTTCCGATTATTAATGGATGTTTGCAGCTGTTTCTTCTCATTTCGAGTCGTGCCACAGCAGCAAATGAAGGTCCCGAAAGCTTTACTCCATCTACGTCATTAAGGCCAACTCTACTTTGAGAAGGTAGCTCTACCCCAGTCATCTTTTTTTTTTTTAAATAATTTTTTTGTGCTTTAAGTGAAAGTTTACAAATCAAGTCAGTCTGTCACATGTAAGCTTATATGCACCTTACTACATACTCCCATTTACTCTCCCCCTAATGAGTCAGCCCGCTCCCTCCTTCCAGTCTCTCCTTTCGTGACCGTTTTGGCAGTTTCTAACCCCCTCTACCCTCCCATCTCCCCTCCAGACAGGAGATACCAACACAGTCTCACCCAGTCATATTTTGAGTGCCTTCCAAGCTGAGGGGCTCATCTTCCAGCACTCTATCAGGTATTCATAAGGTTTTCACTGACTGATACTTTTCAGGAGTAGACTGCTAGGTCCTTCTTCCTAGTCTGTCTTAGTCTGGAAGCTCAGCTGAAACCTGTCCTCCATGGGTGACCCTGCTGGTATCTGAATACTGGTGGCATAGCTTCTAGCATCACAGCAACACACAAGGCCCCACAACAGTAGGACAAACTGACAGACACGTGGGGGTTGAGCACTATACATTTGTTATTATCTTTGTTGCTGATTTGTCTCTCTTAGAATCTATGACCAAAAATCTCAACACTTTGGTAATCCTGCTGTCCTTCCCTAGAATATTTGCTCTTCCACTTATCAAACGTCTTTGACAATTTTTACTCGATCCCAAAACCTCCAGCACTTTCTGTTCCCAGACCCTTCAGCTGAAGGCCTTCCCTCATCTGCCATGGACAAATACGTGCTGTAAGAAAGGAAGTCTCTTTTGCAAAGCATTTACATCCATACCCTCTGTCTGTCTCCTATGATGTTAACACAAGTGACGTCCTTATTCCTGTCATAACCTAACATCTCATCCCCTTTCGTGTTCTGAAGGCCTTAAACCAAAAAAAAAAAAAAAAAACCAAACCCAGTGCTGTCGAATCGATTCCGACTCATAGCGACCCTATAGGACAGAGTAGAAGTGCCCCACAGAGTTTCCAAGGAGGGCCTGGCGGATTCGAACTGCTGACCGTTTGGTTAGCAGCTGTAGCACTTAACCACTACGCCACCAGGGTTTAGCTGAAGGGCTTAGCTCCTGGAATTACCCTCCTCCTTCTAAATCATCATTTTCTCTCCCGTAATTGGCTCCAGTTTTTATTTTTTTAATTGGCTCATTCACACTTACACTTTTCTGGACTTTGATGACTTTAAACAAAAACTCTCCCTTGACCTCATGGCCCTGTGCCCCAGCCACTGCCCCATTTCTCTGCTACCCTTCACAGCCAAAAGAGCTGCTGGCAGTAACTTCCTTTGTCTCACACACTCTTCTGAGTTCTGTTCAATCTGGCTCGTATGTCCATCTCTCCATCAGTTTATCTTTTGTCAGCATCAGCCATTGCCACCCTGTTGCCAAACCCAGTGATGGCTTCTTTACCCTCATCTGACATGATCTGAACTCCCAGCAGCACTTATTCTCCTCCATCCCACTACACTCTCTATTCTTAGCTTTTCTCTGGCTTCATTGCCAACTCATTCTCAGTTTTCTCTTTGCCTATTCCTCCTCCTCTGCTTCCCCTCTGAATCTCCTAGGACACTAGGGCTGTGTCCCAGGCCACCTTCTCTTCTCAGTCTGTACTCTTTCTCATGTCCAAACTGAGCATCCCGCAGTTCACAACGCCATCCTGTATCTCTCCATTGAGCTACAGACACAGGTGTCTGTGTGCCTGTTGACATCTCTACCTGGAAACTGTTTGATGGCCACAAGCCAAGAAGTCAAGGAATGCCTGGGACTACCTACAAGGAAGGAATTGACATGGCCGAGATGCTGATTTGAAGTTTTAGCCTTCAGAACTGTGAGAAAATTAATTTCTTTTCTTTAAAGCTACCCACTTCTAGTATTTCTGTTATAGCAGCACAAGGAAACTAAGACACCCTTCTTATTGTGGCTACCCTCACATTCTCTATCACACTATTTCATTTTTATCATGGACATGTATCATTATATAACCATCTTGTTCAGTTTTTTGTTTTAATTTACTGTTTGTCTCTCCTTTGACTCTTTATAATTCCTGTTCCCCAAGAGGAGAAATCCATACCTAGAACAGTATCTGGCACATAGGATGTACACACTGGATATCTGTTGATTGATTAAATGAACTGCTTCTTTCACTGTTCTTCTTAAATGCACGCTAACTGCCTAAGAGAAATTGACCTTATTAAAACACATATGTTTCTTTGATAATTTCAACCAATATTCATCAAAATAACTGAAGACACCTGCATATTTATAGGACAATCTAAACCAAATAAGGAATTTCTCTACCTGAATTATATAATTGCAGTAATAATTATAGTAGTAATAACTAAAGCTATAATAGTTATGGAGCCCTGGTGGCACAGTGGTTAAGAGCTCAGCTGCTAACCAAAAGGTCAGCAGTTGGAATCCACCAGCCACTCCTTGGAAACTCTGTGGGGCAGTTCTACTTTGTCCAACTCGCTATGAGTTGGAATCGACTTAACAGTAATGGATTTATAATAGTTACTTTTAGTACTGAGGTTTTTATGTGCCACACCCTCTGCTTTGTAACCATTAACTCATTTAA
Organism: Loxodonta africana; assembly: GCF_030014295.1. Lineage (NCBI taxonomy): Eukaryota > Metazoa > Chordata > Mammalia > Proboscidea > Elephantidae > Loxodonta > Loxodonta africana. The sequence goes on along the minus strand of NC_087359.1, from coordinate 74,608,369 downwards.
ACTCCATAAAACCCTGAGGCGGTCAAGTCAGCCCCCTGACTCCTGATGACCCCATGCACAATGGAACAAAACGCTGCCCCATCGTGTGCCAGCCCCATGATTGGTTGTGGCTAGGACCCTTGTGATCCATAGGGTTGTAACTGCCTGATTTTCAGAAGTAAATTGTCAGGCCTTTCTTCCTAGTCCATCTTAGTCTGGAAGTTCTGCTGAAACATGTTCAGCATCATAGAGCCATACATGACTCCACTGACAGATGGACAGCGGCTGGGCATGAGGTGCACTGGCCAGAAATCAAACCCTGGCCCCCGCACAGAAGGCAAGAATTCCACCACTGCCTCTTGGAAGTGGGTAAGAGTATCCCCTATTTCACAGGTTAGAAAACTGAATCTCGGAATGTTTACTTGTCTTGTCCCTACTCACATGCTTCATTACTGGAGGACCAAGGGCTTAAATCCAAGTCTCCTATGGCTCAAAAAAAAAAAAAAAAAATCCATGCTTTCAACCACAATGAAATACTACTACACACCTAGTATAGTGGCTAAAACAAAAAAACTGACAATACTAAGTGCTGATGAGAATGTGGAGAAACCAGAACTCACATACACTGAAGGATGGAATGCAAAATGGTAAACCACGATGAAAAACTTTTTAGTCGTTTCTACTGAGGATAAAATATACCTGTTCTGTTCCCCAACTGTTCCACAAACAGACAGGCCCAAGAATATTTATTGTAGTTTTATTTAAAGAGTCAAAAAAAACAAAAAAACAAAAAACCTGAAATAACCTGAATGCCCATCAAAAGGAGAAAGGCTAAATATAACGTGGTCTATTCGGAAACCCTGGTGGCATAATAGTGGTTAAATGCTATGGCTGCTAACCAAAGGGTCAGCAATTCAAATCCGCCAGGCACTCCTTGGAAACTCTGTGGGGCAGTTCTACTCTGTCCTATAGGGTCACTATGAGTTGGAATCGACTCCTCGGCAACCATTTTTTTTAATATTCACAAAATGAAATATTACACAAAGTGTGAGCTATCGGCACATGTAACAGCATGGATGACTCTCACAAATACTACGTGATGTGAAAACCCAAACACAAGACAGTACGTGCCACATAATTCCATTTACAGGAAGGCCAGGAACAGACAAAGCTATTTGATAACAACAGAAGTCAGAACAGTGGCTACCTCTGGGGGTGACAGACAGACTGGGAAGGGGCATGAGGGAACCTGCGCGGTGATGAAAATGTTCTATGTTTTTATCTTGGTGCTGGACATAGGAAGGGGGGATGGATGGATGGATAGATAGGTGCTTTTAAAAAATATTGAGTTATATTTAAGATGAGTATGCTTTTCATATTTTAATATCTATGTTATACAACAATTTTAAAAATTCATGCTTTAAACCCTTGTACTATATTGACTCTCATCTGTACCCCAATGGTAACAATACCAAGAAGAAAGCAACTGTTCTTAGTAGCCTGGTCTCCAATTGCCTATATTTAATTAGGTTTATAAACCAGGCCACCACCCATCTGTCAGTTTGTTGTACTGTGGTGGTTTGTGTGTTGCTATGATGCTGGAAGCTACACCACCGGTGTTAAGAACACCAGCAGTGTCACCCATGGTGGACAGGTTTCGGTGACGCTTCCAGACTAAGACAGATTAAGTAGAAAGGCTAGGTGATCTACTTCTGAAAACTGTCCAAAGAAAACCTTATGGATCACAACAGAACATTGTCCGATATAGTTCTGGAAGATAAGGCCCCTAGGGTGGAAGGCACCCAAAACACACAGTGGCCTCGACAATGGATGGAGCATAGCAACAATCATGAAGATGGCACAGGCCTGGGCAATGTTTCACTTCATTCGGATTTATCATGAATCAGATCAACCTGACAGCAACCAATGAGGACACAACCCAAAGACCAACAGAGCTGCAAAAGAACTTGGAAACCCCTAATATCTACCCCATCACTTAAAAAGTGAGGACACAGACCTAGAGGGAAAAAGGCACATGGTTCCCAAGGGGCAGAATTAGGCTACTGCAACAAATCTCCTACCTTCAAGTCTAGTTCATATTCTCTCCTTTACACAACACTGCTCAGAAAGATAGTCTTTGCCATTTGTTTGCAAGCAAAACTGTTCACAGAGATTTAGAATGTGACTCTGGGAGCACTAACCCCATGATAACGAACAGGCTTGCTTCAAAAAATAAAATACAATGCAGCCTGGAACTGGCCAGGGAGGAACGGAGACCTGGTTCTGTGTGAAGGATGTGAGAATTAGCTCTGCCTCTAATAAAGTTGTAGCATCTCATGCCGGGTGAGAAATCAGGGAGAGACTCCCCAGGCAAGCGGCCCTGTACGTGGCAGGAAGCCGTATGCATCTCAGCAGACAGCACAGACATTTATTCCTTTAATAAACTCTGTGCGGCTGAGCCACAGTTGACAAGGAGTTTAAAGCTCGGAACTCCTAAAGCAGTGATTTAAGTAAAAAGAATCGTTGTTTCACTGAGAGGTAAAGTCAGGCCAAATCCAGAAGAAATGTTAAAACTCTAGGTTTCGGAGACCTCTGAGTCAAAGTAAGGTCAAATATTAATAAAATGGTAGTGACTTGTAATGTGGCACTCCGCTATACATTTTATACACCACCTCATTTGTAGTCCAGTCTTGGAAACAATCTCATATGGGATGTATTAATTATCCCACATGGCATATTCACAAAATGGAATACTAGGCAAAGTGTGAGCTCATTTTAATTTTCCTCATTTTAATTAATTCGTTCAAAATTGCGCAGGTTAGTAAATTAAGTAGCTAGGATTTCAGAAAAACATTGTTTTACTCAGAAGCCATTACCTTGCAGCAGCACCAGGCTGCCATGTGAAATAAAGACATATTGCAGAAAAGTTAAGTTAGTGAAAGCATCAGAGAGCAGGTCAACAGAGGTCATGTTCAGAAGACCTGGGCCCAGGAATATGAGCACAGGGGTCAAGAACTGAAGCTCCGCAGTGAGAAGTGGAAAGGATATGTTTTCAAGGTCACCAAAGCCTGGGCTTGAACAATTGCGTAGCAAACTCCCAGGTGATGAAAAGGAGGCGACCATTGACTGTTCTCCCCTTGAGACACTGGTGGTTCAATGGTACAGCCCTCACTCTATGCAGGAGACCTGGGTTTGATTCCTGGCCAGTGCAGCTCTTGCACAGCCACTACCCATCTGCCAGTGGCAGCTTACATATAGCAATGACTCTGAAAAGCTTTTAGCGGAGCTTCCAGACAAAGAGGGACTAGGAAGAAAGGTCTGGAGATCTACTTCCAAAATCAGCCACTGAAAACCCTATGGACTACAACGGTCCAATCCTCAACTGATCATAGGGATGGCAAGGCACTAGCCAGCACTTCATTCTGTTGTGCATGGGGTCTCCAAGAGTTGGGACTGACTTGATGGCAGCTAACAACTGTTCTCCCCCTGGAATGAGAAGAAAGAGCCCCCCACCTGGATCTGGCTGGCTGTGAGCTGTCCCCGTCTCTGAGTGTCCGCAGCACCTGCCGTGTTCTTTATGGCCCTGCTCACATTCCGATTCCACTATTACCGGTGAACTTGTCGAAAGTCAGTAACTACCCGGCAGGGACCAAGTCCCAGCTTTATACCCATCCTGCAGCTGGCACAGTGCCTGGCACCTGGCAGGTGTTCAGTAATTAGTTTTTTAGCTTAGTATTTAATTAACAAATACGGTTTATTTGTGTTCACATTCTAACTATTTGAAATTCAATTTCTGAGTCATGGAACTTTCACGCTTTATCTACACATAGAGAAGTGCTGAAAGGTGACTAAACAGTCACAGAGCCCCGTCAATCGGGTAAGTAAAGCCTCTAAAACTGCTTTTCCTTCCCAGTAGATGCCTCCCCCTAAGTTATCCACGCGATTATCTCAGCTGTTTAACTCCTTTGATCATCGTCTTAGTCATCTAGCGCTTCCATAACAGAAATACCACAATTGTATGGCTTTCACAAAGAGAAACTTATTTTCTTTTTAGTAGGTTACAAATCCAAATTCAGGGTGTCAGCTTCAGGGCGAGGCTTTCTCTTTCAGTCGGCTCTGGAGGAATATCCTTGTCTTCAATCTTTCCCTGGTTGAGGAGCTTCTCAGGTGCAGGGACCGTGTGTCCAAAGGGCACGCTCTGCTCCTTTCTTGGTGGTATGAGGTCCCCAACTCTCTGCTTGCTTCCCTTTCCTTTTATATTTTGAGAGATAAAAGGTGGTGCTGGCCACACCCCAGGGAACTCCCTTTACCTTGGATCAGGGAGGTGACCTAAGTGAGGGTGGTGTTAGAATCCCACCCTAATCCTTTTAACATAAAATTACAATTACAAAATGGAAGACAACCACTCAATAATGGGAAACATGGCCTAACCAAGTTGATACACACATTTTGGGGGGGACATAATTCAATCCATAACAATCATTATGAACTAAATGCAATATTTGTTTACTTACTCAGGCAATAAGACACTGGGTGAGATTACCTTTGTATTTTCTACCTCTGTTTAGTCACAAAGTAGCTCTACTTTTTAGAGCTATGGTAAAAAGTAAGTAGAGCTATGGTACCTTAAAAAAAAAAATCTCAAAATGAAATCAAATTTTGTAGATATTTATTTTAAAATAAGTGGGAAAAGAGAGAAAACATTAGCTATTGTGAAAACGTAAATTCTCGCCAAACTAATTTATTAGTGGTTTTAAAACAATTCCAGTGAAGACCATGTATGTATGAGTTTAAAAGCTGACAAGCTGAATATAAAGCCTACCCGGAAACATAATTAATATAAGAGCTAACATATTTTGAAAAAGGATGTACTGAAGGATAACTTGCACCGGATATTATAGCCATATATATATTAAAAACCTACAATAATTAAAACAGTATGGCACTGGCATAAGAATAAATGACACAAAACAGGACACCCAGGATAAAAGCCCTAGTAAATTTAAGAAAAAGTCCCTAGGTGGTGAAAGCAGTTAACATGCTTAGCTGAAAGGTTGGCAATCCAGTTCCACCCAGAGGCTCCTTGGAAGGAAGGTCTGAGGAGCTACTTGCAGAAAATCAGCCATTGAAAACCTTATGACCACAGTTCTACTCTGACACACGGGGTCACCATGAGTCAGAATCAACTTGATGGAAATTGTTTTTGGTTTGTTTGTTTAAACTTAAGAAATAAGTATATGATAAACATGGTATTTGAATCAATGGAGAAAAGAAAGGAAAAAAAGAAAAAGAGATATTGGTTATCTGCCTGGGAAAAACACATATGATCTCTACAGTTCCTCCTATTACAGAGATTTTGGGGTGCTTCCCCAGGGCACACACCCTTTTGGAAGTCCCATCCTAATTTTCTGACAAAGGGGTGGGCCTAAAAAGTCATCTTCATTGTATCACACGACTCTCTTCCATTTCCTATCCAGAGCTGACTGGACCATAAATAAAAAATACACACAAGAAAATCAGGAATTATGCTGGATCAGTTTTTCTCCCTCAAGAATATAAACTAACATTTACCCTAAAGCAAAGGTGAGAAGGTAAGGAGGGACAGGGAAGCTAGAAGTGGAAACAGAACAAACAGAATGGAAATAATGAGAATGCTGACATGCTGTGAAAAATGTAACCAATGTCACAGAACAGTTTGTATAAAAAATGTTAAATGGGAACCTAATTTGCTGTGTAAATGTTCACATAAAACACACTGAAATACTCCTTAAAAAATATATAAACCAAGACTTAAAAAAAATTGACAAACCATTTGCCAAACCAGCAAAACAAAAACACTAGAGGAAGCAAATAACCAGAATAAGAAATGAGATAGGTGATATCACAATAGATCCATCTGAAATTAAAAGAATCCTAACAGATACTATGAAAAATTGTACTCTAACAAATTTGAAAACCTAGAAGAAATGGACGAATTTCTGGAAACACACTACCTACCTAAACTAACACAAACAGAGGTAGAACAACTAAATAAAACTATAACAAAAGAAGGGACTGAAAGGGTCACCAAAAAGCTCCCAACCAAAAAAAGAAAAAAAAAAAAAGCCCTGGCCCTGATGGTTTCACTAGAGAATTCTACCAAACTTTCAGAGAAGAGTTAACACCACTACTACTAAAGGTATTTCAGAGCATAGAAAAGGATGGAATGCTACCAAACTCATTCTTTGAAGCCAGCATAATCCTGATACCAAAACCAGGTAAAGACACCACAAAAAAGGAAAATTACAGACCTATATCCCTCATGAACTTAGATGCAAAAATCCTCAACAAAATTCAACAACGTATTAAAAAAATAGTTCACCATGACCAACTGGGATTCATACCAGGTATGCAGGGATGGTTCAACATTAGAAAAACAATCAATGTAATCCATCATATAAACAAAAGACAAGAACCACATGATCTTATCAATTGATGCAGAAAAGGCATTTGACAAAGTCCAACACTCACTCATGTTAAAAACTCTCAGCAAAATAGGAATAGAAGGGAAATTCCTCAACATAATAAAGTGCATTTATACAAAGCCAACAGCCAACATCATCCTAAATGGAGAGAGTCTGAAAGCATTCCCCTTGAGAATGGGAACCAGACAAGGACGCCCTTTATCACCACTCTTATTCAACATTGTGCTGGAGGTCCTAGCCAGAGCAATTAGGCTAGAAAAAGAAATAAAAGGCATCCAAATTGGTAAGGAAGAAGTAAAAATATCTCCATTTGCAGATGACATGATCTTACACACAGAAAACCCTAAAGAATCCACGAGAAAACTACTGGAACCAATAGAACAGTTCAGCGGAGTATCAGGATGCAAGATAAACATACAAAAATCAGTTGGATTCCTCTATATCAACAAAGAGAATGTTGAAGAGGAAATCACCAAATCAGTACCATTTACAGTAGCCTGCCAAAAAGATAAAATACTTAGGAATAAATCTAACCAGAGACATAAAAGATCCAAAGAAAACTACAAGACACTACTACAAGAAACCAAAAGAGACCTACATAAGTAGAAAAACATACTTTGCTCATGGATAGGAAGACTCAACATTATAAAAATGTCTATTCTACCCAAAGTGATCTACAGATACAATGCAATCCTGGTCCAAATTCCAATGGCATTTTTTTAATGAGATGGAAAAATAAATCACCAACTCATACAGAAAGGGAAGAGGCCCTGGATAAGTAAAGTATTACTGAAAAAGGAGAACAAAGTGGGAGGCCTCATACTACCTGATTTTCAACCTATTATCCTGCCACTATAGTCAAACAGCCTGGTACTAGTACAACAACAGATACATAGGCCAATGGAACAGAATTGAGAATTGAGATGTAAATTCATCTACTTGTGAGCAGCCGATATTTGACAAAGCCCAAAGTCTGTTAGCTGGGGAAAAGACAGTCTCTTTGACAAACGGTGCTGGCATAACTGGACATCCATCTGCAAAAAAATGAAACAAGACCCATACTTAAAGCATGCACAAAAACCAACTCAAAATGGATCAAGACCTAAATCTAAAATCTAAAATGATAAAGATCACGGAAGAAAAAATAGGGACAATGCTAGGAGCCCTAATACATGGCATAAACAACATACAAAACACTACTAACAATGCACAAACATCAAAAGAGAAACTAGATGACTGGGAGCTCTGAAAAATCAAACACTTATGCTCATCCAAAGACTTCACCAAAAGAGTAAAAAGACAATCTACATACTGGGGAAAAAAAAAAAAATTGGCTATGACAAATCCAATCAGCATCTAATCTCTAAAATCCACAAGATACTGCAAAACTTGAACAACAGAAAGTCAAGTAACCCAATTAAAAAATGGGCAAAGGACAAGAGACAGAAAGAGTCACAGAAAACAGACACTACATCAGCCTGAGACTGGAAGAACTAGATGGTGCCCAGCTATAACCGATGACTGCCCTGATAGGGAACACAAGAGGGAACCCCTGATGAAGCAGAACAGTGGGATGCAGACTTCAAATTCTAGTAAAAAGACAAGACTTAATGGTCTGACTCTGACTAGAGGGACCCTGGAGGTCATGGTCCCCAGACCTTCTGTTAGCCCAAGACTGGAACCATTCATGAAGCCAACTCTTCAGACAGGGATTGGACTGGACTATAAGACAGAAAATGATACTGGTGAGGAGTGAGCTTCTTGGCTCAAGTAGACACATGAGACTATGTGGGCAGCTCCTGCCTGGAGGCAAGATGAGAAGGCAGAAGGGGACAGGAGCTGGTTGAATGGACACAGGGTGGAGAGGGTGGAGAGGAGGAATGTGCTGTCTCATTACAACAAGAGCAGCCAGGAGTCCACAGCAAGGTGTATGTAAGTTTCTGTATGAGAGACTGACTTGATTTGTAAACTTTCACTTAAAGCACAATAAATCTTTTTTAAAAAGGGCAAAGGGCATGAACAGGCACTTCACCAAAGAAGACATTCAGGTAGGTAACAGATACATGAGGAAATGCTCATGGTCATTAGCCATTAAAGAAATGCAAATCAAAACTACAATGAGATACCATCTCACCCCAACGAGGCTAATATTCATCCAAAAAACACAAAATAATAAGTGTTGGAGAGGTTGTGGAGAGACTGGAACATTTTATACATTGCTGGTGGGAAAGTAAAATGGTGCAACCACTTTGGAAATCGATTTGGTGCTTCCTTAAAAAGCTAGAAATAGAGCTACCATGTTGCTGTTGTTAAGTGCCATCAAGTTGGTTCTGACTTACAGCGACCCTATGTACCACAGAATGAAACACTGCCAGTCCTGCGCCATCCTTACAATCGTTGTTATGCTTGAGCCCACTGTTGCAGCCACTGTGTTAATCTATCTTGTTGTGGGTCTTCCTCTTTTCCACTGACCTTATACTTTACCAAGTATGATGTCCTTCTCCAGGGACTGATCCCTCCTAGAACTACCATATGATCCAGCAATACCACTCCGGGGAATACATCCTAGAGAAATAAAAGCCCTCACAAGAATAGATATATGCACATCCATGTTCACTGCAGCAATGTTTACAATAGCAAAGAGATGGAAACAATCTAGGTGCCCACCAGTGGATGAATGGAGAAACAAATTATGGTATATTCACACAATGGAATACTATGCAACAATAAAGAACAACGATGAATCCGTGAAACATAACATGGATGAATCTGAAAGACATTATGCTGAGTAAAATTAGTCAGTTGCAAAAGGACAAATATTGTATGAGACCACTATTACAAGAACTCAAGAAAAGGTTTAAACACAGAAGAAAACATTCTTTGATGGTTATGTGGGTGAGGAAGGAGGGAAAGGGGTATTCACTAACTAGATAGTAGATGAGAATTATCTTAGGTGAAGGGAAGGACAACACACAATACAGGGGAAGTCAGCACCACTGGACTAAACCAAAGGTTAAGAAGTTTTCTGAGCATGAGAAAAGTGGTGTGCAGAACTCAAATTCTAGTAAAAAGACCAGACTTAACAGTCTGAGATTGGAGGGACCCCAGAGGACATGGCCCCCGGACTCTTTGTTAGCCCAAAACTAAAGCAATTCCCAAAGCCAACTCTTCAAACAAAGATTAGACTGGACTATAAGACATAAAATGATACGGGTGAGGAGTGTACTTCTTAGCTCAAGTAGACACATGAGACTACGTGGGCAGCTCCTATCCAGAGGTGGGATGAGAAGGCAGAGATGGACAGGAGCTGGTTGAACGGACATGGGAAATACAGGATGGAGAGGAGGAGTGTGCTGTCACATTGTAGGGAGAGCAACTAGGGTCACATAACAATGTGTGTATAAGTTTTTGTATGAGAAACTGATGTGAACCGTAAATTTTCACTTAAAGCACAATAAAAAAAAAAAAAAAGAAGAGAGAGAGAGAAAAATAAACTAAGAGTTTCAAATACTCCATTTAGACAGAGTTGGACTTGAACATGTAAAGTCATGCAGACTGGAGCTAAAGTACCTGTTAAGACACTTCAAAGCCACAAGCAACCCACAATTCTGTGCACTCCCAAGCCATGTGCAAGCATAAGAACCTGGTGTAGAGGGAGGAGAAGTGGTGGAAAGAGAGGCAGACATCAGTGGCCAGCAGACCACAAAGAGGGTCTCCCTGCCTCCCTCCCTCCCTCTCCCTTCCCAGGAGCCCCAAGAACTTTTGCAGCCACAGGATGTCCCTGTATTGATGAATAAGTGTCCCGTCATTTGATGTATTTCCAGTGGGTTTATGTTTCCTGCAAATAAACATATTCGAAGTATAATATACACCATCCATCAGGACATGGTTATGGACCAGAATTTAATACAAAGAAATGGGATCGTAAAAGGAGTAGAAGAAAATACCTGTGAAAAATTTTCTGGTAAGACACGCCTGAGCATAAACGCGAAGGAAGAAGGAACAGAAGCCAGGAAGAATAGATCAGATTTTATATTTCAAAAGTACCATGCATTTTTGCAAAGCTAGCAGCAAAAACAAACAGAGAAAAAATATTAACAACACTTAATATTTTAATATGTACCTATAAAACGCTCTTACAAATAAAGAAGAGATGAACAGCCCTCAGGGAAAAAACAGACGATGGACACAAACAGGCAATTCACAAAAGAAGAAATACAACAGGACAAAATTTCTCTAGGGTAATTTAGTGAAATACAGTCAGTCTTAAAACATGCACACCCTTTAAGTAATTCCACTTGTAGCAATCTAGCCAAGGGAAATAATTACAGACATAGCAGAGATTTACGTATGATGATTATCATCATAGTATTATTTATAATAGGGTAAAACAAGAATCAGGCTAAATGTGATCAACAAGCAAATGGCTGAATAAATTATGTTACATCCAAAGCTGCAACGCTACGTAGTCATTCAATGCTGTCTTTTGAAGAATATTCTACTGTCACGGGAAATTTAGATGATATAACATTAAGTGGACAAAAGAGTAATAATTAATATGTAATGTGATGACATCTTGTTTTTCAAAAAAGGGAGTATACATGGGGTAGAAGGAATACATCAGTTGCTCTCAAGGGATTTGCTGCAACTGTGGGTAATTTTTATACTTTTCTATGTTTTCCAAATCTTCTTTAATGAACAGGTATTCCTTTTACAGAGGACATTATAGAGGACATTGATAGTTCAGTAAGAAGTCTCGCCTCTCATGCAGGAGACCCAGGTTCGACTCCTGGCTAACGCACCTCACTCACAGTCTGTCAGCGGAGACTTGTGTGTCACTTTGATGCTGAACAGATTTCAGCGTATCTTCCAGATTAAGACAGACTAGGAAGAAAGTCTTATTGATCTACTTCTGAAAACCAGCCAGTGGAAGCCCTGTGGATTACAGTGGTCCTATCCCACTGTGCATGGGGTCGCCAGGAGTTGAGTTGGCCGACTCGAGGCCAGCTAACAACAACATTCCTTTATATACAGAAATATTCTAAACTAGAAATACGGTCCATTTTGATGATGGGGTTACTAAGAAACTGATCAAAAAAGTTATAATTTAAAAAGGTGGGGATACCTGCACAACGTCCTCTTTCCACCACAGGCCTCTGACTCAGTGTCACTTCCCTGCTTCTTGCTCTTCCCTCTCACTGCACAGCAGAGCAAGGGCCCCCAAACCCTGCGACCCCCTGTGCCTGGGAACTAGACGGCCCTCCTTTCACTACCACTTAGCATTCTGAAGAAAGGGAAACTATGGACCTCAGACTCCAAGGCACTAGCAGGGACTCTGCTGTGCAATTTACAGGGGGCGTCATGGCACTTTGGTGAAAGGAGTCAGCAAGCTGGGGGTGCGGCACTTCCCTGAATGAATGAGGTGGATTTTGAGCTGTTGCCAGCTCACCCATGATGGTTCTCACCCAGACAGATGGGCTCAGACCCCCTGCAGTTAGTCAAAGGGAAGAGGTCTCCTGATTCTCTGCTCCCTTGCTTCAGAGAAATTGGCCATTAATACCCTCATTGCCTCGGTGTGAACGTTAAACAAGATGCTCCAGCTGCAGTGGGTAGCAGGATTTATTCCGCCGTGACTGGGAAGAGAATAATTGTGTAGGATGTTCGTATCTGCTAAATGGCAGCTCCGGGAGCTGGCTTCACGCAAGTGAGGCAGACCAAAGAGGAGAGCCTTGAGGAGACCAGCTAAAGGCGGCTGCCTTCGTTGTGGCTGACGGAGCCAGGTTTGGGCAGAGTGCATGCTGCCTCTAACTCGTGTTAAGTGGCTTGCTTGGACTGGCCCTAGACTCTCTGAGAGACTAGAGGGCAGAGTTTGAACCAACAGGGAAGATGGAGACTCGTTGACAGTTTGCTTACAAGCCAATCCTGCGTGGCGCAAACAGTTAAGCGCTTAGCTACTAACAGAAACGTTGGAAGTTCGAGTCCACCCACAGGTGCCTCAGAAGAAAGGCGTGGCAATCTATTTCGGAAAAATCAGCCATCAAAAACCCTATGGAGCACAGTTCTACTCTGACACACACGGGGGTCACCATGAGTCGGAGCCGGCTTGACAGCAACTGGTTTGGTTGGGTTTTGGTGGTGTGTGCATCCTGCTGGGTTGGGCCTGTCCCTTCCCGGTTCCAATCGCAATCACCAGAAAGAGATTTAGTATTTGAACTCCTCGCCCGGGCCAACAATGTTTGGAGTTTTATGAAAACCACTTTAGTCAACAGGAATGCATTCAGTGCCTCCTCACAGCTGCCTACTTATTCAGAGGTGCCGGGCTTTTCCCTAGGGTGCTTCTGTGGGAAGATTCTTCCTGAGGAAAAGTCAAGGTTAGGATAGGATTGTGATAGGGTTAGAGTTAGGGGCAGAGCAGTAAGTGAGGCTGCCTTGGCTCCCAATATCCCACCAGACTAAAACCCTGGCACACAGAAGGCACTCAGCAAGTATAAATTCCTCTCTCATTCCCATTTGCTTCCTGCATGCCCCACAACAACCTTGAAAGAGTATTACATTAAAACCATTAGACCAAGGAGAAAACCAGATCGAAAAGGGTGAAGCAAATCACCCAAGGTCATCCAGCTACTGAACAGCAGAGCTTCAAATCCCAAGACCGGCCTTTTCACTGCACCATAGTGTGTGGAGTAAGAAGGCCAATGGACCCTCAGTGTTCTCCAGCTCTGTCCCCTAAGACGGCTTTCGGTTTCTCCTGTCTACCACCTGCATAATCAGCTGATCACCCGGTGTCCTAATGGTTTCCCACACAGACCTCCATTTGTAGATGTGGACCCATCTACATGCCTCACTGGCTGTTGTTATTGTTATGCAGAAACTTCTCTACAGAAAACAAACAGTTGCACTAGTGCCTCTCACACTTTAATGTGCATGCAAATCACCTGATAATCTATTCAAATGCAGATTCTGACCATCCTCTCTGTCCACTTTGGTCTCAGCCACCATGTTGCTCCTTGGTCTACACAGTATGTTGTATATGTGTGCTTTGATCTCAGATGTTTTACTAAGTACAAATGCAATGGAGTATTGGAAGACCAAGTGAAAACAAGATTATGATGGAAATGAAAGGAAGACTATACTGATATTTCTCCATTTGAACCTCTTGTCCTCAGCCCATCAGATCCATTATCTGCCCTTACATCCTTGCTCCGGGCCCCAGAAGGCTGATCTCTATGAACTATAGCTCCTGGACTCTTTTCCCTGCCACTTTGCAGATGAGTTCTGCCAATGGGAGGCGCCAGTAGACAACTGGAAGACTGAAGAAAAGAGAAGTTGGTATATTTTTGCTTTATTTAATTCGTGTTTTGGCAGTTGTTGTATCCCTCGTGGCTCCAGTTCTAACTGGCTGTTGTAGCACTATATCTTTCCCTTGGCCTTCCATCAGGTGTAGGGGTGCTAACAGCTTTCCACCTTTGCTAGTCTCTCTAGTCTAGCAAAGTCTAGTCTCTAGTCACTGTTGAGTCAATTCTGACTCATGGTGACCGCATGTGTGTCAGAGTAAAATCGTACTCCATTGGGTTTTTAATGGCTAGTTTTTCAGAAGTAGATTCCCAGGCCTTTCTTTAGAGGTGACTCTGGGTGGACTCAAACCTCTAACTTTTTGGTTAACAGCCAATCCTGTTAACCATTTGTACCACCCAGGGACTCCTGTTAGTCTCTATTATTGTTAATTGCCATTGAGTCTCTAGGTACCACAAAATCTCCCGTTTGTTCTAATCTCTTCAACTGAGTTGGGTTCTGTTTCCTGCCAGAGCCTTAACTGATTCCTGAAATGGTTCTTCTGGATAAGGGAAAAAAGGGAAAGCGGTGCAATGATGGGGAACAGCACGCAGATTCAGAAGGGACGATTCACAAGGAAGAAGCCCAGATGTCCCTTGCCTACTCACCGACAGACAGCAATCAGCCTCAAAGGGGCACAGCAAGCAATAAAAGAGAAAACCAGCCTAGGATTGCATGGGTAGAGCAGAGGCCCATCAATGAGATGGACTGACACAATAGGATCATGAAGATGGTGCAGGACCGGGCACCATTTTGTTGTGCTATACGTACGTGGGGTCACCATGAGTCGAAGCTGACTCAATGACAACTAACAACAGCAATTCCAGCATGAATTCAGGTCCTGGTCAGGAGCTTGGTAGAGAATTTAAAGGCTATGCAGGTGAATATGCTGGTAGCACACTTGGGTCAAAAGCCCCAGACAGATACGTCCTCGGAGGCTGTGCCAAGGTGCCCACCCAGGAGAAAGGCAGAGAGGTGATGTGGAAACCAAGGCTGCTTAGGGGCTCCCTATGGCTTAGGAAGATCAGCGACGGAGGGGGTGTGACTGGTCTCATTTTCTATGTTGAAATAACAGGTCCACTTTGGAATAAAAATAGCATATATGAGCAAAGAGAAGCATATATCTGATTTTATAGCTCTGAAGAACTTAGAGTTGGTGGAAGGGTGTTTTAGGATAACAAGCCTCTGCCCCTCTCAGTCTCTTCAAACTTGAGAACAAAGGGGCAGCCAACAGCCTTAGACTCTGCCCTCTCACTTAGCTGTGGGGACCGGAGGCCTGGCATGAAGTGCTCTCAGTCAGCATCTCTGGGAAGGTTTAATGAAGTGTTGACTTTAATGTGTTAATAAAGAAGTGCTAATGCATGACACCTCTAGGAGTTATTTGCATTTAATAGGAGATAATGCCCTCACCAGAGTCCCAGGGTGGTGCGAGCAGTTAATCCATGGACTGCTGAGTGAA
Organism: Loxodonta africana; assembly: GCF_030014295.1. Lineage (NCBI taxonomy): Eukaryota > Metazoa > Chordata > Mammalia > Proboscidea > Elephantidae > Loxodonta > Loxodonta africana. Next base: position 74,593,135 of record NC_087359.1, on the reverse strand, counting down.
AGGCTAGAAGTTCAAATCTACCCAGAGACACCGCAGAAGAAAAATCAGCCACTGAAAACCATCTGGAACACAGTTCTACTCTGACACACATGGGGTCACCTTGAGTCGGCGTTGAATGGGAGTCAGGGTTGGTGCCTTTTCATTTTGCTCCAAATCACGGTTTTCCTTGGCATCCAAATAAAGCTGATTGCTTAGGACAATTTCAAGAAAGTTCAGTGATTAAACATATCCACATCTGAAGGCTCAAGGGCATACTGACTGGAAAGAACGATAGCCTTTAGCTACATTTCATTTAAAAATTCTGTTTCCAAAGGGGAGGAACAAATGAGCAAATCACTGTGCGAGTATGTGTGTGTGCAGCGGGGAGAGAGGAGGGAGGCATGAGACCACAAACAAGGCACAGACCATCTGGTCCATTAGTGGCCGTGCCCTCTGAACCCCACCCAGTGGATTAAGACCCAGCTGCCTTGGCTGATGAGTGAGCTCTTTCGGGCCTCTATGATCTCTAGATGCCCAAGGCTTCCGGTCTGACCTAAGAGGCATTAACGATAAGGTTGAGGTGCACTTTGTTAATTTACTCCCATCTGCCCTCTGTCCCTCCAACAGAAAATGCTGAGGATGGAGCCATGAAGAAGGTAGTCCTTGCCTTGTGGAAGTCCTTGCTGAGCCAAAGAGGTCTTGTAGGACTTCTGCTGCCACCCAGCCTCCATCCTGTGTGGGAGCAGGATATGCAGAAGGGAGAAAAGATGGGTAGTGTCAAAACCTTGCTCCTCAAAGTGTGGTCCTTGGAGCAGCAGCAACAGCATCATCTGAGAGTTTGTTAGAAATGGAGAATCTCAGGCCCCATCCCAGACCCACTGAATCTGAATGTGCATTTGAACGAAGTGCCCAGGTAACTCTTGGGCACGTCAAAATTTGAGAATCAGTACAGAGCAGTAGCTTTATACTGGGGGTCATCCCTCCCGAAGGGATGTTTGTCAGTGTTTGGAGACATTTTGACTGTCATGAAGAGTAAGGGGTCTAATGAGGAGAGGCCAGAGATGCTGTGAAACATCTGCTGGTGCACAAGAACAGCCCCACGACAAAGACTTATCCGGTCCGAAGTAGCAATACTGGAAAGGTGGAAAAACCCCGGTGTAGAGGGTTCTGTTAGGAAAAGGAAGAGCACATGGGAATCTTCTCCCTTTCCCCTCTTCCTCACAGTTTACCTTAGATAATTATTTAAACGTGAATTTATATAACACGCCCATGACAACTCTATGAACAGATGTCTCCTCCCAGCAGATAGTCCCAAAGGGCAGAAATGATGTTTTCTAATTCAGAGCAACATTAATTATGAACAGATAAATTATCTTTTTTCCATCTCTCTTTCCTGGTGTTTATCATGGTGCTCTCTGAGTACACCTGGGATGATGCTGGGGTCCCTGAGTCTGTGGGGACACCTGTTAGATGTTTTCTCTTAGAGCTGGAGATGGAATGTATTGGACCAAGTTTATGCATCATCCCAATCTGGGCACTTGCCTTACTTGTTTGTTGGAGCCATTCAGCAATGGTTTGAGCCATGAATCCAGTTTTCTATCCCAGGTGGTGAGGTCCCTTCTCTCAAGGTCAGCTTCTGGAGGAACCCAAACTGAGATCCTTGCCACATAGCTCATCAATCATCAAGCTCGTTCATTCTTGCTCCTTATAGCTCAATCCTATCTCTTCTTCCCTAAGTCTGTTGTCAATCTTCTCCTACTAGGCCATACAAATAAATTCTGCTCACTTTTTTTTTTTGCCTTTGGTCTTACCCCCTTTCTTATTCAATCGTCATACAGCCACAAGAACAATCTTTCTAGCACATAAATCTTGTCCTGCCATTCTCTTACTCAAAATTCCTCAGTGGTTTACAGGATGAATTCTAAACACTTTGTGGTTGTTCTTGTTAGGCGCCGTCCAGTCGGTTCCGACTCATAGTGACCCTATGCACAACATAACAAAACATTGCCCGGTCCTGCGCCATCCTTACAATCATTGTTATGCTTGAGCTCATTGTTGCAGCCACTGTGTCAATCCACCTCGTTGAGGGTCTTCCTCTTTTCCGCTGACCCTGTACTTTGCCAAGCATGATGTCCTTCTCCAGGGGCTGATCTCTTCTGACAACATATCCAAAGTATGTAAGATGCAGTCTCGCCATCCTTGCCTCTAAGGAGCATTCTGGCTGCACTTCCTCCAAGACAGATTTGTGGGTTCTTTTGGCAGTCCATGGTATATTCAATATTCTTCGCTAACACCATAATTCAAAGGTGTCAACTCTTCTTCGGTCTTCCTTATTCATTGTCCAGCTTTCACATGCATATGATGTGATTGAAAATACCATGGCTTGGGTCAGGCGCACCTTAGTCTTTAGGGTGACATCTTTGCTCTTCAACACTTTAAAGAGGTCCTTTGCAGCAGATTTACCCAATGCAATGCGTCTTTTGATTTCTTGACTGCTGCTTCCATGGCTGTTGATTGTGGATCCAAGTAAAATGAAATCCTTGACAACTTCAATCTTTTCTCCATTTATCATGGTGTTGCTCATTGGTCCAGTTGTGAGGATTTCGTTTTCCTTATGTTGCGGTGTAATCCATACTGAAGGCTGTGGTCTTCGATCTTCATTAGTAAGTGCTTCAAGTCCTCTTCACTTTCAGCAAGCAAGGTTGTGTCATCTGCATAACGCAGGTTGTTAATGAGTCTTCCTCCAATCCTGATGCCGGTTGTTCTTCATATAGTCCAGCTTCTCAGATTATTTGCTCAGCATACAGATTAAATAGGTATGGTGAAAGAATACAACCCTGACGCACACCTTTCCTAACTTTAAACCAGTCAATATCCCCTTGTTCTGTCCGAACAATTGCCTCTTGATCTATGTAAAGGTTCCTCATGAGCACAATTAAGTGTTCTGGAATCCGCATTCTTCGCAGTGTTATCCATAGTTTGTTATGATCCACATAGTCGAATGCCTTTGCATAGTCCATAAAACACACATAAACATCCTTCTGGTATTCTCTGCTTTCAGCCAGGATCCATCTGACATCAGCAATGATATCCGTAGTTCCACCTTCTCTTCTGAAACCGGCCTGAATTTCTGGCAGTTCCCTGTCGATATGCTGAATGATCTTCAGTAAAATTTTGCTTGCGTGTGATATTAATGATATCGTTCTAAAATAATGTTCTAAACACCTTAGCCTAACATAAAAGACTATCCTACCTTCATCTCCTGTCATGCCTACCTTTGAATCTCCAAGTAAGAAGTCATGTTGTAGTTCTTTGAAAACATAATGATCTTGGGTGTTTCACACATTGTTCCAGGCTTTTTCTATTCCCAAAGATACCCAGTCCTCAAAGTCCCCACCCAGTAAAATTCTACTCATCCTTTGAGTTTCAGCTCAAACTTTGCCTCCTCTGTGAAGGCCATCTTGATCCTTGTAACAAATATGATTCTGAAGCTTCCATCATTTCCTAATCATGTCTTCATTATAGCATTTACCAAATTATAATTGTTTTGTTTGCACATCTTTATTTCAATTAGACCCTTAACTCAATGAGGACAAGAACTGTGCTTATTTTCTTTGTATCTCCATCCCCTAGCATGTTGTTGTTGTGTGCTGTCGAGTCGATTCCAACTCTTAGTGATCCTATAGGACTGAGTAGAACCGTCCCATAGGATTTCCTATGCTATAATCTTTACAGGAGCAGATCACCAGGTCTTTTCTTCCATGTAGCCACTGGTGGGTTGGAACCTCCTACCTTCTGATTAGCAGCAGAGCACTTAACCATTGTGCTTCCAGGACTCATTTCTCCCCTACCATAAAATCAAACCTGTTGCCATCGAGTCAATTCCAACTCATAGAAATACTGTAGGACAGAGTAGATTTTCCCCACAGGGTTTCCAAGGCTGTGATCTTTACAGAAGCAGACTGCCACATATTTGTGCTTCAGAGTGGTTGGTGGGTTTGAACCAATAACCTTTACATTAGCAGCCAAGCACTTACTATTGCACCATTAGGGCTCTTTTCCCTTGTTATCAATCTTATTATACGTTAGTAACTCCAGGGATACTTGTTGAATAAAGAAAGCATGTTGGGGAGATGTAAGCAGCAATTCCATGGTGGGGGCGGGGGGGGCGGGGGAGCTAAAGAGGTACATTCTATGGTTAAAGAACAAAGCCATCTTGAAGATCTTCATATTGCAAGGAATCAAAGATGACTCATAAATTTTTGAGTCTAGAATGGTGGTGCCATTGTGGGCGGAAAATAAAACATGCAAGTCAGAAAGAGACATAGGTTTAAGGTGGATGATGGTTTTGAGATTTTGTTGGGATAATTGCATGAAGATACTTCCTCAAGAAGTTGCAAATGTAGGGTCAGAGCAGGGGCGAGAAGTCAAAGCTCCAGAAGTGGATTTGAGAAAGACAAACTCTGAGGTAAAGTGGAATCCATGAGAGTGGAAGATATTAATCATGAAGAGAAGAGAGGGAAAGGGCAGTTAAAAATTTGAAGAGAAGAACCTTTGTGGAACATGTAACTTTACATGGTGGGACAAAGAAGAGAAACCTGTGAAGGAGAGAGATCTATTGGAAGGACAGAAGTAAAGTGGAGATAGTAATTTTATGAGAAATCAAAAGAGGAAAAAAGGTAAGGTAATATGAAGATGGTGGATAGCTTCTCGTACAAAAGAACAAGCAGATTAAGGTCTGAAGAAGTCACTGAATTGAGTAATTATGTGACCACTGGTGCTCAAAACCTGGGTGAAGCAGAAATACAATAAAACCTGAGAAAGCCGGAATCTGTGTAAGATGGAAGCCTGCCTGTCGGAGAAGGAAAACTCGAATATTTTCCACTAATCAAGAGCGATAGAAAAGTGGTAGGACTGTATTTGTTAAAGGCGGAAAACCAGGCAGCCCCTTAAGTTCCAGCTCTCACAGGTTTCACTGCACGTTAGTTATATCAACAGAACTGCGGGATAGAATAAGTGGGGGTCTTGATTAACTTTAGAATTGTACAGTTTGAGCTTTTAGCGTTGGAGCAGGTCTTGATGCTGAAAATATCCAAAGGGTATCTGCTGGTTGAAGGTCACTGAGGCTGTGGAGATTGAATGACCAAGGGATCAAAGCATCAATGTCCCTGAGATGAAGGCAAAAGATGAGCCGTTAGTGTAGGGCTGAGGTTACTGAAAAAGCTGGTGCACCTAGATAGGATCTGAACAGCAGGCTGGGCTGGGACAGGTCAGAACGGAACCAATTCCAATTCCTCTGTGGCAAACAGATTGGTCTTTTTTTTTCTTTTTCTTTTTCAGTGATCTTTTCCGAGAGTAATTCTGATAAGTTTCCTCCAATTGGAGCTCTGGTGGCACAGCGGTTAAGAGCTCGGCTGCTAACCAAAAGATTGGCAGTTAGAATCCACTAGCCTGCTCCTTGAAAACCCTATGGAGCAGTTCTACTCTGTCCTATAGGGTAGCTCTGAGTCGGAACTGACTTGACAGCAAAGGGCGTGGTGTTTTTGGTCTTCTCCAAACACTACCAACTATTTTGGAAGGGATTGAACTCGGTTTATCTATATTACCTATTGGTAAACAGATAATATATTTCTGTTTTTCCATAAACATTGATATTTGAAGAAGCGGACAGTTCTTATTCATTTGACCCACACTGCTCATGGTTTTCAAATTCTGATCATGTTCCACTCTAACCTTTGTCTTTCCAGACTGCACAGCACTGACCTCATTATTCTGTTTGCATATGGCAGGCCCAATCTCCATTCCACCAATTATTTTCCTTTTCTTTTTTAGTTATATTATCTTTTTTTTTTTTATTGTTTAAAATTATTTTTTTTAATTGAGCTTTAGGTGAAAGTTTACAGCTGAAGTTAATTTCTCATTCAAAAATTTATACACACATTGCTTAGTGACATTGGTTGCAGTCCCCATAATGTGACGGCACGCTCCCCTTTCCACCCTGGGTTTCCTGTGCCCATTTATCCAGTGCCTGTCGCTTCCTGCCCTCTCGTCTTGCTTTTGGGCAGGAGTTGCCCATCGGTCTTGTATATTTGATTTAACCGGGAAGCATGTTCTTCACATATGTTATTTTTTCTTTTATAGGCCTGTCTAATCTTTGTCTGAAAAGTCGGCTTCCAGAGCGGTTTCAGTTCTGGGTCAGCAGAGTGTTAGGTACCATAGTTTCGGGAGTTCCTCCAGTCTCTGTCAGACCAGTAAATCTGTCTTTGTTCGTGAATTTGAATTTTGTTCTACATTCTTCTCCCCATCTGTCCCGGACTATCTGTTGTGATCCCTGCCGGAGCGGTCAGTGGTGGTAGCCAAGTACCATCTAGTTCTGGTCTCAGGCTGGTAGAGTCTCTGGTTCATGTGGTCCTTTGGTCCTTTAGCCTAATATTTTCCTTGTGTCTTTGATTTTCTTCATTCTCCTTTGTTCCAGATGGGATGGGACCAATAGATGTATCTTAGATAGCCGCTTGTAAGCTTTTAAGTCTCTAGGTGCTACTCACCAAAGTGGGATGTAGAACGTCTTCTTTATGAACTGTGCTACGCCAATTGACCCAGATGGCCCCCAAGACTATGATCCCCAGCCCCTAGCCCCCAGCCCCAGCTACTCGGTCTCTCAAAGTGCTTGGATGTTTTTAGGAAACTTCTAGGCATTTGCTTTGGTCTAGTTGTGCTGACTTCCCCTATATTGTATGTTGTCTTTCCTCTCCCTCATAACCATCAAAGAATGCTTTTTTCTGTATTTAAACCTTTTCTTGAGTTCTTATAATAGTGGAGTGGTCTCACACAATATTTGTCCTTTTCTGACTGACTTATTTTATTAAGCATAATGCCCATCGGACTCATCCATGTTACGAGATGTTTCCCAGGTTCATCATTGTTTTTCAGAGCTGTGCAGTATTCCCTTGTGTGTATGTACCATAATTTGTTATTCATTCATCTGTTGATGGGCATTTAGGTTGTTTCTATCTTTTTGTTATTGTGAACAGTGCTGTAATGAACACGGGCGTGCATATGTCTATTCATGTGATGGCTCTTACTTCTCTAGGGTATATTCCTAGGAGTGAGATTGCTGGGATTATATGTTATTTCTATTTCTAGCTTTTTAAGGAAGTGTCACATCATTTTCCAGAGTGGTTGTACCATTTTCCAATCCCACTAGCAGTGCATAAGAGTTATCACCTCATTTTTGACATGTGGTAACCAGAGCCACATAGAGCATTCAGCTGCCAACATGTAATAGTCATAAAGAAGGAGGACATTGTCTCCCATGGTTTCCAGTAGGCCATCCATTACCATGTTGAGAAGCACAGGAAATGCCAAAGGAAACACTTAATTAGATAAACAAAGGATGTCTGAAAACGTTCTGCTTGTTCCCTCTTAAGTCCTGTAGGGAAGACTCCATTAATATTAACAGAAAGTCTCGCACAGGGGGCTTTAACACTGGATCTACACATCTTCCATTCCTGATCCTATTGACTCTCCACATGCGTCATTTTCGCCTGCTTCAAATCCATTGATTTGAACTTAATTTGGATAACCATTCAGTTGTTGTTGTTTTAAACCATATTCCATTTCTTCCTTCCCATCAGTTATCTGACATAGCAGAGAGTTGAAGCTGACTGACAGGTAGAGTACTGCTAAGTCCGGCTGGAAAGCACTGGGTCTTTGTAAGCAAGCACTTGCCCTTAGGACCAAGGCCTAAACATTCCCCAGGCTGCTCAGCCACAGGACTCACAGCCCAGGGAGGCACCACCACTGGCATTTACAGTTTGCCTTCCAAGTGTTGACCCATAAAATCCACACCAGAAATAACTCTTATTGTTACTATGTAGGTAGATAACAGACGCCCTACTCAAAGAACTTTGTACAAACCAAGCTTAGAAAACAATGCCAAATAATCCTATGTTGATGTATTTACTCCAAAACAAACTTTGAAACAACAGCATCTAAGAGATGTCAGGACTCATTGGGTGGTACAAACTATTAACTCATTTGGCTGCTAACAGAAAGGCTGGAGGTTCGAGTCCACCCAGGGGCACCTTGGAAGAAAAGGCCTAGTGATCTACATCCTAAAAATCAGCCACTAAAAACCCTACAGAACACAGCTCTGCTCTAACACATATGGGGTCACCGTGAGTAGGAATCGACTAGAAGGCAACAGATAGGGGTAGTGGATAGATGTTAACAGGAGAAGCAATGGGTCTAAATCACAATCAGACAAATAGTTTCTTTCTGACCGAATGTGAGCCCCGATATGAATGCTGAAGGAGGATCAGGTTAGGCAGTGTTGATGGTCCACAATGGACAGGCATGGTTGGGGGAATCAAAAGGCAAATGGGTGAGGTGTACCTCTAGCAAAATTATCACGGCCAATCAAGATTTCATATTTATTTGCAAAGCACAAATACATCTACCTGAGAGCATGCTTCCCCAGTGGCATAGCATTAAATCACAACCTTTACCTGGTCTTGTATTCCCTGGTTGGCACAAATGGTTTGTGTTCTGTTGCTAATCTAAAGGCTGGTAGCTCTAACCCGCCCTGAAGCACCACAGAGGAAAGGCCTAGAGATCTACCTGCGTAAAGATTACAGCCAAGAAAACCATATGGAGCAGCTGTACTCTGTAACGTGAGGTAGTCATGGGTCGGAATCAACTCGATGACAACAGGTTTGGTTTATTTTATTTATTTTTTTGGTACTCTGGCATAAAGCCCCTTTCTTTCTGAATTCTCAAGCCTGTAGGAGCTAATTTGGGGATAAGTGTTGTTGTTAGGTAATGTTGAGTTGGTTCCGACTCATAGCAACACTATGTACAACAGAATGAAACACTGCCTGGTCCTGCGCCATCCTCACAATCATTATTATGCTTGAGCCCATTGTTGCAGCCACTGTGTCAATCCACCTTGTTGAGGGTCTTCCTCTTTTTCACAGACCCTGTACCTTGCTAAGCATGATATCCTTCTCCAGGGACTGGTCCTTCCTGACAACGTCCAACGTATGTGCATGAGGCAAAGTTTCGCCACCCTTGCTTCTAAGGAGCATTCTGGCTGTACTTCTTCCGAGACAGATTTGTTCATTCTGGCAGTCCATGGAATATTCAATACTCTTCTCCAACACCATAATTCTAAGGCGTCAATTCTTTTTCAGTCTTCCTTATTCATTGGCCAGCTTTCACGTGCATATGAGGCGGATGAAAATATCAGGGCTTAGGTCAGGCGCAGCTTAGACCTCAATAAGTATAAGTCCTCAAAAAGTCCTCAGAATGGGGATAAGTACACCTGTGCTTCTCCCCCCACCCCGCCAGTGACAGCAGAGCCAGGCAAACAGGAAAAACAAGAGGATGGCCACATTTCAGTATTTCAGCTCTGGTACCTGTTTCTATGTTTGTTCAACCCCTTTCACCAGTACAAAGAATAAGTTCTTCATAAGATAATCATGTGTTTAAAAATGACCAATCTTGATATAAATGTAAAATGTATATTTTATTTTACTACTTAGGATCTCACGTGTTAAAAATCCACAGATTGGGTAGACTGCTAAATATAGGCCCAAAAGGAACTTGTTCCCTTAGAAGAAAAAACGAGAGCGAGAGAGACAGTAAAGCTTGATCAGACATTGCTGTATACTAACAGAATAATGAGAACAAAACTTCACTTCCCAGTTCAGACTAACAGAAAGGAGGCCTGTTGGGATCATAAGACATTTTTAAAGGAATTATAGGATTTTCTAATTATTTACTTAAATAATTTTATGAAATAATTATTTCATTATTTTAAACACAGGGGCTGACAAGCTCCATTAACTAGCCTAGAAATGGCAAGCAGATCTTTGGGGCCTGCTTTAATTACATGTGAGAAAAAGTATGTATAGTTGGCGTGTTCATGATCTGTAGGCACACATTTATTGTGAAGTTCTTGACTTTAGTCCATATCCCCTCATCTTTGTTTATATAAGTAACTTACAAATTTTCTTTTTTGGCCCATACGTAAAGCAAAGCAAAGCTCCAGCCTAGCTCCTGCTCAGCCTTCACAACTTTCAAAGCAACAGGGCCCAATTAAAAGCTGTTTCACCAGATGGACTCTCAGGAGAGTGGAGAAAAGGGGCTGCTTAACTCAACTGGGACACATTTCTTTCGGTGCTAGTATGCTTTACCAAGTCGCGGTATTCTGCACACAAAACAGAATTTGCATCCTGTTATGGGTCACCAATTAGCCCTGCCAGTCTAAAAATTTTGCTTACTCTCAGAATGTAACTCTGTGCTTTGGTTTTATATGCCCCCATGGGTCTTCCATTCTAGGTCATTAGTTCATGAAAAAGGAGTGGAGTGGGTGATGGGACAAACCCCATGAGCACCCAGGCCAGATGCAGCATTAAGTGTCCCCCACTCTGAGAGGAAAGGGCTCTTTCTTCACAGAAAATATCTCCCTCTTCTCTGACCTGCTTTTATGACTTCACAAAAGGTTCTGGATCCTCATCTGTGTCTGGTTGTGCTACTTTGATTGCCTTCATTCCTTGCACCTTCCTGTTTTCTCCTTTAGAGCTTGACTGGGTTTGCATCCTAGCTTGCTATTTACTTTTAGTTTGTCATTGGGCAAGTTACTTCACATTTCTAAGCCCTGGTCTCCTCATCTGCGAAATGGAAATAATAAGCTCTACCTCACAGAGTTATTGGGAGGCTCAAGAAGATGACATACGTGAAACGTGTTGGCTCGGTTCTGGTACATAACAGTTTCTCCATCAGTGGCTTAATTGAAAATGTTCTCTCTAGAGTTACCAAATGACTTAAAAAAAAAAAAAAAGTTGCTGTCGATTCCAACTCCTGGTGACCTCACATGTGTCACAGTAGAACTGTGCTTCAAAAAATTTTCACTGGCTGATTTTTTTGAAATAGATCATCAGGCCTTTCTTTCAAGAAGCCCCAGTGGCATCGTGATTAAGCACTATGGCTGCTAACCAAAAGGTCAGCAGTTCAAATCCACCAGGCTCTCCTTGGAAACACTTAGGTGCAGTTCTCCTCTGTCCTCTGAGTAGGAATCAACTCAACAGCAACGGGTTAGGTTTTTGTTTTTGTTTTTTTTCTCTTCGAGGACTCGAACCACCATCCTTTCCGCTAGCAGCCAAGTGTAGTAATTATCGTACCACCCAGGGACTCCACCAAACGGCTCCGTACTTTGTCAGTCTGAAGGTCTTCTCTCAGCCCTTTAGCCTTTTGCACTATTTCACTCTCTGGAGCACCCTGGCCTTTCTTTATGCCCCTGGTTCTTCTCCTACCTCTCTGATTATTCCTGCTCCATCACCTTTGCTCTTTCTTTTTACTTCCCTCTTGCCAATGTGTATCACTCAAGATTCAATCTCAGTCCTCTGCTGTCTCCCCATTTATTCCGTTTCCTCAAAAGATGGTGCCCAAGCCTGTAGCTCCCGCCCAACCCTGATTCTCAGGTAAGTCTCCACCTTCCTAACTTCCTCGTGGATATCTGCACGCAGAGGATGTAGCATCACCATCTCAAACCCGGCATGCGCACATACGTGAACCTCTCAGCTATGGCATGCAATATGGTGACCTAAAAACTTCATGAAATGGAAAGATGCCATTGTTCCTCAAAGCACAACTCATAACATTGAATTTTATATATATATCCCACCCAGGGACTCTACCCAAGAATTAAGGAACCAGAAACTCTGGCATGAGGCCCAGTAATACATACATATTCTAACAGTTCCCCAGAACGATCCTGATGCAGGCTCAAGTTTGAAAACCACTGGGTTAGCCTAAAGCTGAGAGGGGCTGGGCAAATCCCGGTCTCAAGCTGTCACAATCACCTGCCAGATCCCCGAAACAGAAAGGTGAAGAAAATGAAAGCACTGCCCTTTGAACGCTTGACTGTGTCAAACACTTTTCTGCCCCATTTCTAGTTCTCTTGTCCTTTGCTGTTGTTTTGGCTGTTACTATGGTGGCCAGCTGCACTGGGTGTAGCTGGAGAGCACCTCACCTGAGCAGCAGCACCTGGTATCTTTTGCTTTCTGCCCTGTGGCTTTTTCACAGCTGTGGGAGCCTGCGCAGCCATTTCATCACATGTACAGATCTAGAGTGAGGAGATTTAACGCCCTTTGGCCAATGGGGTGTGGAGTCCAGGGGACAAACGCTTCCTGGTTCAGCATCTCAGGCAGACGATTTGAAGGCACTTTCACACAGACCCTCAGAATGTGGCCAGCAGGACTGAGTCCTTCTCCACAGTTGTAACCTTCTGAATGACCCTGGATTGCCTTCCTTTCCTTGCTTGTTTCACTTTCTCAATCCTCTACTCCTTGGCATCATGTCCCAAAACAAACTACAGACACAAGCCCTTGTTTCTGGCTCAGCTTTCTGAGGGACTCGGACGAAGTCACTGATCATTGCAAACGTGGGCTATTCAATGCCCTAGAGTTGGAAAATTCATGTCAGTCTTCCCTACTTTTAGAGAGGATCAAGGACACCAATTGGAAAGACTCAGGAGTTTTAGCTGTGCGGCTTTGGACACTTTTTTGCAAGGCACTAAAGCCAGTTCATGTATTTTCTATCTCTTGCTGCACACAGTGTATGTGTGTGTCTCTGTGTGTGTGTGTGTGTGTGTGTGTGTGTGTGTGTGTATTTCCATCTCCTTGTCTGTAAAATGATAGGCTGGGACAAGAAGCCCCAAACAGCCCCTGACTCTGCATGTGGGAGAGATGTGCAATTTACACAGCTGGAGAAATACATAAGAAGTGGGTAAGGACAGCTTCTCAATCACATCAGACTAGGGCTTTCTTTGTCCCCATTCTCAACAAGATGAACTTTCTAGAGTGAGGACTGTACCTCTCATAATCATGGCCAGTATACTCAATCCTACACAGAATAAAACAAAACAAAACAAAAACAGTTGCTGTCAAGTTGATTCTGACTCATGGCAACCCCACATGTGTCAGAGTAGAACTGTGCTCCATAGGGTTTTCAATGCCTAATATTTTGGAAGTAGATCACCAGGCCTTTCTTCCAAGGTGCCTCTGGGTGGGCTGGAACGTCCAAACTTTTGGTTAGCAACTGAGCTGGCTAACCGTTTGCACTACCCAGGGACAGCTCGGTAGTGACAAACCAAACCCAGTGCCATCAAGTCCATTCTGACTCATAGCAACCCTACAGGACAGAGTAGAACTGCCCCATAGGGTTTTCAAGGAGCAGCTGGTAGATTCAAACTGCTGACCTTTTGGTTAGCAGCTGTCTTAGTCATTTAGTGCTGCTATAACAGAAATACCACAAGTGGATGGTTTTAAGAAAGAAAAGTTTATTCCCTCACAGTCCAGGAGGCTAAAAGTCCGAATTCAGGGCACCAGGGAAGGCTTTCTCTCTCTGATGGCTCTGAAGGAAGGTCCTTGTGATGCATCAGTCTTCCCTTGGTCTGGGAGCATCTCAGCGCAGGAACCTCAGGTCCAAAGGACGCGCTCTGCTCCCAGAGCTACTTTCTTGGTGGTATGAGGTCCCCCTGTCTCTCTGTTTGTTTCTCTCTTTTGTATCTCAAGAGATGCCTCAAGACACAATCCAATCTTGTAGGTTGAGTCCTCTCTCACTCACACAACTGCCACCCATCCTCCGTCATCAACATCATAGAGGCAGGATTTACAACATATAGAAAAATCACACAATATGGGAATCATGGCCCAGCCAAATTGATACATACTTTTTTGGGGGGACATAATCCAATCCATGACAGCAGCCAAACGCTTAAACCACTGTTCCACCTGTAGTGACAAGAGACTCAATGACAGCCACTACCAGAAGATCCAACAAATTCACTTTGGAAGGAAGCCGTGTATCAATACCTAATAATAAGTAAACACAGTGTTCCCCGTGATCATCTGTGCAAATGAGATCGCCAAGCGCCATTTATGGGCAAAAGCACTGACGATGCAATGTAGGGGAGAAAAATGACCTTTAGAGCTAGTCAAGGGTGGTGGTCAAGAGCACAAATTCTGGAGCCAGGCAGTCACAGTGAAAAGCACAGCTCTGCCTTGGGCAGTTACTAACTTCTCTGTGCCTCTATTTTCTCATTTGTAAAATGGGTCTAATAATAGCACCTACTTTCTAGGATTGTGAGGATTAACAGTCAATATATACAAGGCCTATAAGTGTTCACTGTTACTACCATCATCATCATCATCACTTTGCTGCAATCCCTGGGTGGTGCAAACAATTAACATTCTCGGCTGCTAGCTGAAAGGCTGGAGGTTCAAGTCCACCCAGAGGCACCTCGGAAGAAAGGCCTGGATATCTACTTCCAAAAAATCAGCCATTGAAAACCTTTGGGGCACAGTTCTCCTCTGACACACAAGGGGTCGCCATGGGGTAGAATCAACTCAATGGCAACTGTTTTGTTTGTTTGTTTTAATAATACTGTAGAATGGTGGGATTATGTGCCCTGAGATAAACTCACCCATCAGCTCCCTGGTCTACAGTCCCAACCAATATCCAGAAGTGGGGGCATCCCAGCCAATGACCTAGCCAACAGAACCCTCCTTCGGAATGTCATCCAGGTCAGGGACTTCAAAGGGCTCTTGGAGCAGCATCTTGCTTGGCTGCGTGCCACCTCTGGGCCTACAGCTGGCCATCAGTGCTCCATGGATCCCAGCCTTTATAATCCTAGGCACTATCCCCCCAGTCTAAGCTGTATCCCCAACATTTTTTTTCCTTTTTGTCCCCTGGGGACCGGTCAGGACATACGGTAACTAGGCCTTCCCCTCTGTAGGTCACTGCATCATGTCCACTATTTTGGCTCACGGCCCCAGGAAAACCATCTACGATTCCAGATTTATTAGGTGGCCTTCGTGTAACGGGTGTCATTCCTCGGGAGCAGAGGTGAGACTGGAGACCTCGAGGTGCCAAGATAGCTGACCCTTCCTATGGCAGATCATCTGCAAAGATGATCGCTAGCAATTTCCACACAATGTGCACATGGCTTCTCCCATCAAGGGTACAGTCTGTGTTCTCTCCCCTTGAATCTGGGCTGGCGTTATAACTTACTAAGACCAACAGAATGAAGCAAAAGCAATGCTGTGCTGGTCTGAGTTGAGGCCTTAAGGGACCTGGAAACTTCTGCTTTTGCCCTTTTGGAGTGAGCTTAGGCAAGGTCAGCAATGAAATTGTCCAGCTAACCTTCAGAACTGCAAGGAATAGTAATACATTGTTGTTTTAATCACTCAGTGTTATGGATTGAACTGTGTCCCCCCCAAAAGCTATGCTGAAGTCCTAAACCCTGTAACTGTGAATATAACCTTGTTTGGAAATAGGGTTTTTCTTTTGTTATCACTTAAGTTAAAAAAGGTCATACTGAGTGGGTGGGTCCCAAACCTAATCCCTTTTGAGTGGTCTTTTATTACAGGGTAGAACAGATATGGAAAGAGATTGACACATGAGGAGGACACCATGTGAGACTCTGACTACAAGCCAAGCAATGCCAATTAAAGCTACCGACAAGGAAGGATCTTCCCCTAGAGCCAAAAGAAAGAGAGAACAAAGCCCTGCTGACACCCCAAATCTAGACTTCCAATCTCCAGAACCATGAGAAAATAAATTCTGCTCCTCAATGCCACCCACTTTAAATACCGCTTTGTGGTGTTTTGTTATGGCAGTCCTAGGAAACTAAGCTTTGGGGTGGTTTGTTATGGCAGTCCTAGGAAACTAAGCTTTGGGGTGGTTTGTTATGGCAGTCCTAGGAAACTAAGCTTTGTGGTGTTTTGTTATGGCAGTCCTAGGAAACTAAGCTTTGTGGTGTTTTGTTATGACAGTCCTAGGAAACTAAGCTTTGTGGTGTTTTGTTATGGCAGTCCTAGGAAACTAAGCTTTGGGGTGGTTTGTTACACAGCAATATGTAGTGGATACACTGCCCAAATCCCCAAACCACCACCTATACCCAGTTCGCTGGTGCTCAAGCTTACATAACCATGCTTACATGATCCCCAAGAATTCTTGTGCTCCCAACTTTTAAAATGGTAGAGGAACAACACATGGGAAGACAAAACACGAGTATCCGGTTTCATTACTTAATTAGCTTGACAAAATTAGAATAGTAATTAGCTTTTAACTGGTTATTCCTTTGTTTTTCCCCTGAGTCATCTAGGGCCCTCCAGTAGTGCCAATTATTGGACTTCTCTGACTTTTCTGGCAAGTCCTTACCTTACTTTTACTCAAGCTCCAGTCAGAATGTCTTTCTCTACACCCTTTATTCTCAAAGGCCTTTGAGCCTGGGTCCCTGGTCCACCCCCACCCCAAGGTCAGAGCTGCCTTCTTTTGATTGCCACCAAATACCAAAAGGATGGTTCTCTCTGGGCTCCCCCGGCTGAAACCTTTTAGCCTAGCCTCACTTCCACCTGAACCCTTAATCCTTGCAGACATTCCCTGTTGTAAAACAGGAAGAGAGCTGTTGCAGCCAATCTTTCTAGATGTGCCATGTGGCAGGAAGCAGGCTTTATGCTTTCTGTCTTACTTCATGGTAAGCAGGATATCCCTAAGGCGCACTGTTCAAACATCTAGAGTACTGCTAATTTTCACAGTTTGCCCTTTTTAAAACTTTGAAAAAATCATTATACACAAAAATGAAACCTGTTTCTTGCAGAAAAATTAGAAAATATGAACCACAGAAATGGAGGGTCAATCACTCACAATTCCATCATTTTGAAAGAACCAGGGTAAATATTTCGAGATTATTATTCCAGACCTTTTCATTCATATTTAAATACTGACAGCAACAACATTTTGTTGAGGTGAAGATTGGTTCATCAAATACTGAATGAAATAAGCAAATTAAAAATCAGTAGTTTGATCATACTGATTTTTAATTTGCTTATTTCATTCAGTATTTGATGAACCAATCTGCACGTCAACAAACACCCATCAACAGCACCATATTTAATGGCTTCATGGTTTTCTACACTATGGATATATCTCCCACATTTCTTCTCCCGCAATGAATCCTCTTTGGTTGGACATGGAGATCATTCCCAGCTTTTCAATATTTTAAACAACACTGCAAGTAATATTCTTATAGATGGATCTTTGCAGTTTTATTACCACCATTCAATAAATCCAAAAATCCACCATTGGTGGACATTTAGGTTATTTCAAGCTTTACAACAGCTTAAACAACACAACATCTTTTTCATGCTTCCTTGAAGTTTTATGTACATTTATCAGTAGTAACGTGTGCAGGACCACGAGTGCCACATTCAGCTGAAATTGTCATTTCCAACCACAAGTCACAGAATGTCCAGTTGAGAAACTTATAATCTGCCAGCCAACTTTTCACCAAAAGCCTTCTGATATTAAGTGAACTTGTTTAGCAAGACAAGGCTCTAGGACCCAGGTTGTAGGTTGCTTTTCCACTGCTAGTTGGTGAGAAATTGTTCTCTGACCCATCATTTTGGGTGATGTGGCTGGAAAGAGACACCTTCACAGCAGATAGATGCCAAGCCCTCGTCTAGTCCATACACAGCTGTAGAAAAAGACTTTTCTTTGGGCTCCACTCATTGCTAAAGTACTTACCCAAAACAGATGCCAAGTTCAATAGATTCTCCCTCAACGGTGTATCTTTCTACATGGCTCCAACCCACATCCTGGTACTGGGCCCCAACAATTTCATCTTGGGCTGTTACCACGGTCCTGATTGACACCTCCGGTTACTCCCCTTCCAGTCCGCCATACCCACTCTAGTAACAAGACTTCCTAAAGCTAAGAGCTGGCTACTCTCCTGATCAAACAACAGCACTGGTAATAAGTTGGAGTACTTTGTGTAGTGGGCAATGTTGAATGCATGAATAAATAAACATTCAGCCAACAATTATTACATGGTAGGTGCTTTTTTTTTTTTTTAGGTGCTTTGTTAGGTTGTCCAAAAACAGATGCAAACCCCCTTGCCATCTAGGAACCCACAGTCTGATAAGGTAGACAGACAAACACAACAGGATAGCAATGTGGCATAGATTACCCTATAGGGTGGGTACTAAAGTAGCGAGGAAGATTCCAGAGGTGTCTCATCACGCCTGGCCAGGCAGTCATCCTGGAGCAGGTAACAAAAGGATAGAGGACAAAGGCAGTCCCTGTCCAGGTCTCCTTGTGTCTAGATGGAGAAGCCACACATACCTGGAAGAACTTGGGCTCCCTGTAGCTGATGCTTTTGACAGAGCGCACCACACCACCTCGGCCCACTGTGATGGGCATCTCTCTGCAAGTTGCCAGCCGCCCACTTCAAGTGCAACCAGGTTTTGCCCAAAGCAGCAGAAGGCTGTTCTACCCAGTGCAGTGTGTTCAGAGGAACGAATGCACCAGAGCAAAAGGAGTAGGCAGATAAACAAACCACCCAGCTTCCCATCTTCCGGGGGCAACTCAGAGGCACGGTCGGCATGGCACGGCAGAGGGTCCCAGGGGGACTGCACTCTAGGTGCCTACAGCCATAACCACTCATTCTCGCTTCCCAGTGGTAGCTTTTCCACTTACCCAGTTTCCCTTTTCCTGCTCCCTCATTTTTGCTTCCTGAATTCCCTCCCATTAAACTACCTATGGCAAGTTCTTGTTCAGACTCTGCTTTTGGGAAAACCTAAACTAAGACAGCCTCTAATTTGGGAGCAGTGGTGGTTCGGTGGTAGAATTTTTGCCTTCTGTGCATAAGACCCGGGTTTGAGTCTCTGTCAACGCACCTCATGCACGGCTACCACCCATGTGTCCATGGAGGCTTGAGTGTTGCTATGATGCTGAACGGGTTCCAGTGGCGCTTCCAGCCTGAGACAGACAAGAACCCTAGTGATGTACTTCTGAAAATCAGCTAATGAAAACCCAACAACCGATCACAGGGATGGCGCAGGACCAGGCAGTGTTGCCTTCCCTTGTACATGAGTTGGGGGCTGACTCAATGGCAACTGTCATAAATCGGATTGCGTCCCCCAGAGATATATGTCAACTTGGCTAGGCCATGGTTCCCAGTACTGTGTGGTTGTCCTCCCTTTTGTGATCTGATTATCCTCCATTCTGTGATGTGTTGTAAATCCTAGCCTCTATCACTGTAGTTATGGTCCCATTTGGGTGTGAGCTGTCAGTTATGTTAATGAGGCAGGATTAGGTCATGTTAATGAGGATTAGGGTGGGATGCAACACCCTTACTCAGGTCTGGTCCAATGTAAGAGGAGTTTCTCTGGGGTGTGGCCTGCATCACCTTTTATCTCACAGGAGATAAAAGGAGAGAGAAGCAAGCACAGGAAAGGAACCTGACTATGACCAACAAAGAAGAGGCAGGAGCAGAGCGTGTCCTTTGGACCCAGGGTCCCTGCTCTGAGAACATCCTAGACCCAGGGGAAGACTAATGGCAAGATACATGTAGATCTCCAAGGGACGCTAGGCCCGCAGATATCGAGAGGAGACAAGGTCCTTCCCTCAGAGCCAACAGAGATGGAAAGCCTTCCCCTGAAGCTGGCGCCCTGAATTCAGGCTTCTAGCCTCCTAAACTGTAAGAGAATAAATTTCTGTTTGTTAAAGCCCTCCATTTGTATTTCTGTTATAGCAGCACTAGATGACTAAGACAGTAGCTAACAATAACCACCACAGGGAAGTTTTGGGGCTCAATCTCAGGTGGAGGGAGTCCAAAAGGAATAAGAAAATGAGTCCATTTGGGGTTGGCTCCAGCTCCTCCTCGTCTGATTTTACATTACGCTCATCTCAGCTCAGAGACTCGCTTCCTTGAACTTGAGGAATCCTAGCGAGTTCTGACCACCTCTGTGCTGCCTGCCCTGGAGGAAGTTTCCAGACACTGCAGTCGCTCCCACACTGGTCTGCTTAATGACTTTCTGGGAGGAATCAGAGGTGACAGGAGCACTGTGCAGTATCATAACATGCCAGCTCTGAATCCCTGCGCCCTGGGCGACTGGGGAAGGACAGGACAGATGGCA
The DNA here is from genome assembly GCF_030014295.1 of Loxodonta africana. Taxonomy (NCBI): domain Eukaryota; kingdom Metazoa; phylum Chordata; class Mammalia; order Proboscidea; family Elephantidae; genus Loxodonta; species Loxodonta africana. The sequence continues at coordinate 74,573,171 of NC_087359.1, read as the reverse complement.
ACTGTCAGACCCTTTAATTGCACCGTGTTCCTCAGAGATGGTCAGGAAAGGCCTGTGCTCATGGCTTGCTCTCTGTCCCATTATCGACAGAGTGGAGGGCATAAGGAGGCATAGGGACTTCTCCCCTTATCCCCGCCTTGCTGTCAGCTCCAGGTCTCCAGCCCCAGGTCTGTCAAGTGGGGAAGCTTCATCATGGGTTGGGGGAGTGTGAGAAGCTGCAGGATGTACCCCAATGAGCCTGATATTAGGTCTCCAGGAAGGGTCTGCTCTGGGCCACACTGGTTCTTTGCAAGATGGGCACCTCTGTGCCCAACCCCCCACCCCCCCCAGCTTGCCTACCCTCTTTTCTCCCTTTCCCCTCCAATGGCTTTCTTCCCTCCCCCTTAAGTCCCCAGGACCCTTCCTCTGGAGTTCCTGGGTAGTGCAAAAGGTTAATGTGGTTGACTGCTAACCAAAAGTTTGGAGGTTCAAGTCCAGCCAGAGGCACCTTGGAAGAAAGGTCTGGCAATCTACTTCTGAAAAACCAGCTGTGAAAACCCTATGGAGCACATTTCTACTCTGACACACATGGGGCTGCCATGAGTCGGAATCGACTCAACAGCAGCTGGTACTGGCCCCCTCCCCTCCCCTCTATCCACCTGAAGGCTATTTAGGCTAATGGGTGTTTGTGAGAACCAGAGCCTCAAGATAAAGGGACTACAGAGTTAGCTAACGTTTCCTAGCACCCTATGGTTTGATGAGTGGCCATTCACGTACCTCATCTGAACTGCAGGGATTCGGAGCTGGCACATTGCAAGACTGCAAGGTGCTCATGGCAGCCCTGATTTCCTCCAGAAAGTCATTAATAAATTGTTGTTAGTTGTCACACTACCACGTAATAAATACTGCTGTGTCCCTCATATTACAAATGAAGAAAAGGGAGCTTAGAGAGGTCCCATGATATACCCGAAGCCGCCCGGCCTAGCAGTGCCAGAAAAAGAAGTCAAGTGCACCGCTCTTTCCCTCTCTGCCCACTGAAGCCTCAGGCTCCTGATAACATGGGGGGAAGATCTGATATTCCTGGAAGGGGAAGCTTCCTGAGACTTGAAGTCTCTGCCCCAAGGACCTTTTCTGAGAAGCTGGCTTGGGAAAGAAAGCAGAAGAAAGAACTATCCCCTCTGTGCCTTTGGAGGTTCTGAGCCCTAACAAGGTGCCCTCCCCTCACTATGCTGTGACACATGTCCTCATAGTCAAGCGCTGGAGAAGGAATGTTTAGTTCATTTTTGCACTTGCTCACTTGTTCACTCAACATCCACTCATCAGTGTCACTATGGGGCTGGCACTTGGTGAGGCCATGGAATAGAATCCAAGCAGCAAGAATCTAAACAGAGAACAGCAGTACAGATGAGTGTCCTAACAGGGCCCCGAGTAAGGGCCAACCAGCTAGGCAAAGGGAGAACAGATCGCCAAGGTGAGGGAGAAGACAGCCCTTAACCTGGGTCCCCAAGCTACAGAACCCTTCATTGTTTCTGAGAAGCAGAGGAGCTCCGCAGCTGAAGAGATGAAGTGCTGACCTGTCAATCTCCACTGAACGTTTACAGATCTTTTGTCATTATTGTTAGTTGCTATGTAGTTGGCTCCAAATCATGGCGGCCCCATGTACAACAGAACAAAATGTTGCCCGGTCCTGCTCCACCTTCGTGGTCGTTGGTAAACTTGAGCCTACTGTTGCAACCAATCTGTATTTTGAGTGCCTCCCAGCCTAGGGGTCATCTTCCAACATAATACCAGACAATATTCTCTTGTGATCCATAGGGTTTTCACTGGCTAATTTTGGGAAGTAGATTGCCAAGCCTTTCTTCCTAGTCTTAGTCTGGAAGCTCCATGGAAATCTGTCCACCAAGGGTGACCCTGCTGGAATTCGAAATACCAGTGGCATAGCTTTCAGCATCACAGCAACATGCAAGCCCCCACAGTTGACATGTCAACACTCTCCCTTCTCAACCTTGGTTTCCCTATTACCAGCTTTCCTGTCCCCTCCTGCCTTCTAGACCTTGCCCCTGGGCTGGTGTGCCCCTTTAGTCTTGTTTTGTTTTATGGGCCTGTCCAATCTCTGGCTGAGGGTGAACCTCAGGAGTGACTTCATTACTGAGCTGAAAGGGTGTCCGGGGACCTACTCTTGGGGTTTCTCCAGTCTCTGTCAGGCCAGTAAGTCTGGTCTGTCTTTTTGAGTTAGAATTTTTTTCTATATTTTTCTCCAGCTCTGTCTAGGACCCTCTATTGTGATCCCCGTCAGAGCAGTCAGTGGTTGTAGCCAGGCACCATCTAGTTGTACTGGACTCAGTCTGGTGGAGGCCGTGGTAGATGTGGTCCATTAGTCCTTTGGGCTAATCTTTTCCTCGTGTCTTTAGTTTTCTTTATTCTTCCTTGCTCCCAAGGCAATGAGACCAGTGGAGTATCCTAGATGGCCACTCACACGCTTTTAAGATGCCAGACACTGCTCTATTTGTGATTTTTCTAATGCAATGATTTTTTTTTTTAATGAGAGGACATTAACAACTAATCTGATAATGCTGAGATGTCACAACGCCCTGCACTGATATATTAAGTCCACTTCAGCTAAAGCCCGTCTAAACTGTGCAGGGGGTGAGGGGGACACGGTGTGGCTCAATGGTAGGATTCTTGCCTTCTGTGCGGGAGACCCCGGTTTGATTCCCAGACAATGCCCGTTATGTGCAGCCATCACCTGGCCGTCGGTGGGGGCTTGTGTGTGGCTATGATGCTAACAGGCTTCAGCAGAGTTTTCAGACTAAGACAAAGAAGTAAGGCTGAGGGATCTACTTCTGAGAATCAGCCAATGAAAACGCTATGGATCACAAAGGTCCCTTCTGCACCCAATCATGGGGATGGCACAAGACTGGGCAGTATTTTGTTCCATTGTGCATGTGGTCACCGAGTCAGGGGCTGATGTGACGGCAGGTAACGTAATAAATAAACCTGGGCAGGATATCTCCTAGCTGACTTTCCACGTGGCCTGGTCTGCCTGAAAGGGGAAAACACAAAAGGCAACAGAACGCAAACCAGAGCTGGAGCCGGGGAGCCAGGCCTGAGGCTCCTCCCCTTCCATCAAACAGGGCCCAAGTTAAGCCTGCATCTCAGACAGGGCGAGGGAAGAGGCTAGAGATGTGTTTATTTTATAATTAACAAAGAACAAGGGAGCCTTTTCAAGAGTTTTGGGGGTCCAGGGACTCTGGCCAAGCTGTGATTACAGAGCACATTTATTCCTAAGTGTTCCAACAAAGAGTTCACCATCTTACCCAGAGGGAAGGACAAAAAGCAAGTTGTCCCCAGTCTCTCCTGCCCAGAGTAGCAGAGAGCTGGTGTGAACTTAGAGAAAGCACGCGGATGACTCATCCAGCTGGGGGAAGGTAAACACATTACCGTCTTTCAGCTTTTTTCAACTCTGGTGCGTCTGTCTGTTTGTACCAATGAGACAAGTAACATTTTAATTAGGGTGCTCACTTGTCTTCACTTTTCAGGAGAGGGGGGAGGCTTGTGGTATTTGGATAATTGAATCCATAACTCCTGCAATTGTAAGTGTGTGCAACTAATCAAGGAGAAAGCATGTGGCGGGGGGGTGCAGGAGTGGGGGGGATGGAAAAGGGAGGGAGAAAGGAAATGGGAGGCAGAGTAAGATGAAGGAGAATGAGGACTAAGGAGAAGACAGGAAGTGACTGAGCTCTGCCTGACAGTCTGTGTGTCTGTGAATGAAAGAGACACAGACAGGAAGGAGCAGCCACTGAGGGCTTCTGTCTATGGGCAGAGCTGGAGGGTCAGAGGGAGGAGGCTGAGAGATGACAACAAGACTGGCGGTTTGTATGTGTGAGAAACAGCTGGATGGAGAGAAAGAGGGAAATAAGGAAATGACCGGAAGGCTCTGTGTGTGTGTGTGTGTGTGTGCACGCGCATGCTTGTGCGGAGAGAGTGACAGAGAGAATGAACAGTGCCAATGTGTGTACATCTAACAGAGAAAAAGAGAGACAGGAAGAAAAGAAATAAAAGCAAACTTATGTTTGCAGGAGGAGTCCCTGGGTGGTACAAACAGTTAACACACTCAGCTGCTAACTGAAGGTTAGAGGTTTGAGTCCACCCAGTGGTACCTTGGAAGAAAGGCCTGGCAACCTATTTTCAAAAAATCAGTCATTGAAAACCCTGCAGAGTGCGGTTCTACTCTGACACACGTGGGATACCATGAGTCAGGGTTGGCATGAGAGGGAGTGGTGGATGGGTGCAGGAGAAAGTGGGGGGGGGTCCACTGTGTTTAAGTGTAAACGTGTATACTGATGTACTTGGTTTAATGCATGTCATCTTTTCTATTTCAGCTGTAGATTATTTTCATTTAAGAAATAAGTAAGAAGATAGAGAAAACTGAAAAGAGAAAGAAATCACCCATACACCCACCTCCCAAGAACAAAGGAAGCAGGTTTTTTCATTTTTTAAGCATATCCTGTTTAACTGCACTTCTGAATTCCATGGAGAAATTTACATGAGATAACTTACATTAATCGTTTAGACAAGGGTCTAACTGAGAGTAAGCACGCCATAAATGTTAGTTTTAGCTGTGGGCTGGTTTTTGTTGTCTTTTTTGGCCTGTACTTTTCTGAGGAAGAAGATTTTCCAAAGGAATTCATTCCTTTTGTTCGTTTATTTACAGGGTCAGCCAAATAAAGAAGGATAATAATTATAAAATTACTTCTTCTTAAGCTTCATCCAAGGGCACTGATGGTTCGGTGGTATAATTCTCACTTTCGCACGGGAGGTTGTTGTTGTGTGCCGTAGAGTCCGTTCCAACTCATGGCGACCCCGTAGGACAGAGTACAACTGCCCCATAGGGTTTCCTAGGCTGAAATCTTTATGGGAACAGATTGATACTGACCAGAAAACCAAGGCCAGCCTGAATTTTATTACTTTGACTATATAATCATTTAAAAAATATCTTAAATGACTGAATGTTTACTAATTTTTTTTTTAATTATTTTTTCCCGCAGAGTGGCTGGTGGGTTCAAACTGCCAACCTTTCAGTTAGCAGCCTAGTACTTAACCGTTGTGCCACCAGGGCTCCTTCCACACAGGAGACCCAGGTTCAATTCCCAGCCCATGCGTATCATGCCCAGCCACCACCCATCTGTCCGTAGAGGCTTGTATGTTGCTGTGATGCTGAACAGGTTTCAGTGGAGCTTCTGGAGTAAGATAGACCAGGAAGAAAAGCCTGGCAGTCTACTTTAGAAAATCGGACATTGAAAACCCTATGGATCACAATAATCCAATCTGTCATGGATCATGGGGATGGTGCAGGACCAGGCAGCATTTTGTTCGGTTGTGCACGGGGTCACCAAGAGTCAGGGCTGACTTGATAACAGCTAACAACAAGCTTCATCTAGATACCACTGGGACAGGAAACCCCAAGCCTACATATTCCCACAGATCTGTGGTGTAGCTGGTCCAGCTCAGGTGAGGTTGCTCCTTGGGGTGCCACAATGACTGGGTGTCATCCTCAGCCCAAGGACAGGCAGTCTGTTCTTATAAGGAAAACATCCACTTGTGTTCCTAACTTCAATGATGTCTTGGTTAGCTAGAACTTCAAATGTGCTGTTTTCTAAAATCGTACTTATCCAAGAATGACTTCACGATGTCTCCGTACATGAAAGATGCTTTGTCTCCACACAGCTCCTGGCTCACAGCCTCAAGGCAGGGGGCATTTCTCTTGCGTCCTCTGGCCCTTGATACTGACCAGAAAACCAAAGCTAGCCTGAATTTTATTCCTTTGAACTATATAATCATTAAAAAATATATATCTTAAATGACTGGATGCTTACTGTTTTTTTAAAAATTCTTACACAGGTAGTCCCCGATTTATGACGCCTTCCTATTACAACCAGCCGCACTTATGACCCGCCGCGTTGTTCTTTACATCTTATCGTTAGTAATGTGGACAATATCGCAGCCTGTAATCTCCTGATGCTATCATTCTCAGATGTTCAGTAGCAGGTGCTTATATGTAATGTTTCCAACCCCCAAAGACAAATAAAGATCAGATTTACAATGATACTGATAATAAAAGGCAATACTAATGAAAAACTGAAAAAAAATTCCAATTTACGGTGGAGTCATTGGAATGGAACCCTGTCCTTGAGTTGGGGTACTCTAATTATCAGGCAAGGTGCTGTGGATGTGGGTCTTTTTTCCTTTATGTTTGCTTGCAGTGAAGTGCATCCTTTTAACCAGAACCCCAGGTAAGCTCAGGGCAAAGTTATTTGTTTGTATCTTTGATTATTTCTCAAAAACGGCTGTGAATTTTCCTTAGGAGCATGTCTAATTTTAGCCTTTCCCTGTCTTTTTCTTATCTATAATCCTCCCCCTGCTCACCTCTCTCTCTTTCTCTTCTATCTCTCTCTCAGTATCTATCTCTACCCTCAGAACTTCAGGGGAACTCTCAATATGCCATCCTTTTACTGACTACATTTTTCTCAATGTCAGTTCTACTCTTCCTCGACTTACACGTCCCTTCCTTTAGGAAACCACTTCAGCCCCTTTGCACAGGGATTCTACGGAGCCAGGTGGTTCAGGTGGGGTTGGCACAGAAAGGAAAAGAGAGAGGGAGACCGACCTGAAAACACCACTGGAGCATCCTGGCCCATGAGTGCCTGGACACAGTCCACACAATGACCTGACACTTCACCTATTCTGAGCTGATTTTCTCTACCCTACAACTGGTAAGAGTCCAGACCAGGACAACCACTCCGATGGACTGTTCCCTCAGATACCCTTAATGAAAACAGCATTAAAAAAGCTGTAACTCCAGTACGTTTTTTCCCAAGGCTCTTCTTAACTCTGCCCCTATCTAAAACGTTTTACCCAGGAGGAGGTTATACCTCCCAAGGTGCATCATGCCATTGTCTACCTTCCTATTTTCTGCAGGCTTCAGGAGAGGCTCAGGGGAACCTTAAACTGATCCTTTGGGGAGAGCATGGGTGCCCTGTTTACGTGGTTGTGGTAAACTATGATTTCTCAGTTAAGGGACAGTCACAGAGGTGAGAGTGTATGGTATTCCCATGTATGTTAATATCACAGATCTGACGCCAATTTACAGTTTTTAATCTCGTTCCTCTGTAGTTTGTGGAAATTCCGCCAAGGTTCCCATAGTAGGCTGACTCACAGTGTCAGCGCTCGGGAGTTGGTGAGTGGCTGTACTTTTTTGTGACTTCATAGATAATGTGATGGAAAGTTGGAAGAGGCTGTACTAGGGGCTGTTAGCCAGACAGCTTTGAAAGTCGGAAGCCCTGCCATCTTTTCCTTCTTTCCCCTTTGAAAACAGACAATTTTAAACACACACTGACGACAGTAACTTAGAGAACTCTGAAAAAGGAAAATGTCTGCAAAATGTACATGAACATTCCTGAAAACACTGTTTTTATTTATCATTATTTACCGTTATTATCGTTATCATTATTAGCAGCAGCACATTTTAGCACTGTAGCCCCTACATCTCCTGTTCTCTCTTTCCAAGACACTCACCCCCAAACGGCCTTGGGGTGCACTCGCCAATGTCATTTAAGCCTTTATTAAAAATACCACCTCCTCAGAAATGACTTCACCCAATGAGTATCCTTTTCCACGCTCTCCTTTAGCCCTTTGCTTTGTCTTAGCCTTTCCCTCACATTTGTCTGCATTGGGCCTATTATACACTATAAGATCATATAATAAAAAAAAAAAAAAAATAAGATCATATAATACATAGTGATAAATGGAGAAAAGTTCAAGTAGTTAAAGATTTCATTCTGCTTAGATCAACAATCAATGCCCATGGAAGCAGCAGTCAAGAAATCAAATAACATATTGCATTGGGAAAATCTGCTGCAAAAATCCTCTTTAAAGTTTTGAAAAGCAAAGATGTCATTTTGATGACTAAGGTAAACCTGACGCAAGCCATGGTCTTTCAGTTCCCTCATATGCATGAGAAATCTGGACAGTGAAAAAGGAAGACAGAAGAATTGATGCATTTGAATTGTGGTGTTGGCAAAAAAAAAAAAAAATTAAATGTACCATGCTGTTGTTAGGTGCCGTCGAGTTGGTTCTGACTCACAGTGACCGTATGTACAACAGAAGGAAACACTGCCTGGTCCTGCACCATCTTCACGATCTCTGTTATGCTTGAACCCATTGTTGTAGCCACTGTCAATACATCTCATTGAGGGTCTTCCTCTTTTTCGATGACCCTCTACTTTACCAAGCATGATGTAGTGATCCCTCCTGACATATGTGAGCCATAGTCTCAACATTTGTGCTTTTAAGAAGCATTCTGGTTGTACTTCTTCCAAGACAGATTTATTCATTCATCTGGCAGCCCACAGTATATTCAATATTCTTCACCAATACCACAATTCGAAGGCGTCAATTCAATTCTTTTTCGGTCTTCCTTATTCATTGTTCAGCTTTCACAGGCATATGAGGTGACTGAAAACACCATGGCTTGGATCAGGTGCATCCTAGTCTTCAAGGTGCCATCTTTGCTTTTCAACACTTAAAGGGGTCTTTTGCAGCAGACTTGGACAGCCAAGAATGAACAAATCAGTCTTAGGAGAAATACAATCAGAATGCACCCTAGAAGTGAGGGTAACAAGACTTCATCTTGCTTAATTTGGACACGTCATCAAGAAAGACCAAACAATAGAAAAGTACATCACGTTTGGTAAAGTAGAGAGTCAGCAAAATAGGAGAAATCCTTAATGAGATGGATTGATACAATACTTCAACAGTGGGCTCAAATTCATGAAGATGGCCCAGGTTGAGGCAATGTTTCCTTCTGTTATACAAAGGGTCTCCATGAGTCAGAGCCTATTCGACAGCAGCTAACAACAACAATTTATATTATAATAAATATTTATGTGTGTATTGGCAACTGTCTCTTCTAGAATATATTATATATAAATATTTGTCAGTTCAACATTTTTTTACACATACAATTCAGTGATATTAATTACTTTCATCATGTTGTGCAACCATGTCTTAGCCTGGGTTCTCTAGAGAAGGAAAACCAGTGAAGACTGTTATGGATTGAATTGTGCCCCTCAAAACGGTGTGTCAACTTGACTAGGCCATGATTCTCAGTATTGTGTTGCTGTCCACCATTTCGTGATCTGATGGGATTTTCCCGTGTGTTGTAAATCCTACTTCTATGGTGTTAATAAGGCAGGATTAGAAGCAGTTATGTTAATGAGGCAGGACTCAATCTAAAAGATTAGATTGTGTCTTATGTCAATTGCTTCTGAGATACAAAAGAGAGAAGGGAGCAGAGAGATGCGTGGGGGAATCTTACACCACCAAGAAATTAGTGCCAGGAGCAGAGCTTGTCCTATGGACCTGAGGTCCCTGTGCTGAAACACTCCTAGATTAGGGGAAGATTGATGACAAGGGCCTTCTGCCAGAGCCGACAGAGAGAGAAAGCATTCTCCTGGAGCTAGCACCCTGAATTCAGACTTCTTGCCTCCTAGATTGTGAGAGAATAAATTTCTGTTTGTTAAAGCCATCCACGTGTGATGTCTCTATTATAGTGGCACTAGATAACTAAGACAAGCATATATGTATATGTATGTATATATATACACACACATACAGAGAAATTTATATAAAGGAAATGACTCATGAGGTTGTAGCAAAAGACGGTAACAACCTAAGTGCCCATCAACAGATGAATGGATAAACAAATTATGGAACATACACACAACGGAATACTACACAATGATGAAGAACAATGATAAATTCGCCAAACATCTCACAACATGAATGAACCTGGAGGACATTATGCTGAGTGAAATCAGTCAGTCACAGAAGGACAAATATTGTATGAGACCACTATTAGAAGAAATCAAGAAAAGGTGTATACACAGAAAAAAACATTCTTTGCTGGTTACAAGGGTGGACAGGGAGGGGAAGGGGAAAACACTAACTAGATAGCAGACAAGTGTCAACTCTGCTGAAGGGAAAGACAACACACAACATAGAGGAAGTCAGCACAACTGGACCAAAGCAAAAGCATAGAAGTTTCCTAGACACATCCAAACACTTTGAGGGACAGAGTAGCTGGGGGCTGGGGGCCGGGGACTATAGTCTCAGGGAACGTCTAGGTCAATTGGCATAGCATAGGTCATAAAGAAAATGTCCTACATCCTATTTTAGTTAGTAGCTTCTGGGGTCTTAAAAGCCTTCGAGGAGCCATCTAAAATATACCTATTGGTCCCATCCTACCTGGAGCAAAGGAGAAGGAAGAAAATCAAAGACAGAAGGAAAATATTAGCCCAAAGGACTAAAGGACCACATAGACCAGAAACTCCACCAGCCTGCGGCCAGAAGAACTAGATGGTGCCTGGCTACCACCACCGACCACTCTGACAGGGATCACAACAGACAGTCCCAGACAGAACAGGAGAAAAATGTAGAACAGAATTCAAATTCATGAAAAAAGACCAGACTTACTGGTCTGACGGAGATTGGGGAAACCTCCAAGACTATAGCTCCTGGGCACTATGCTAACTCAGAACTGAAACCATTCCTGAAGCCCACTTTCAGACAAAGGTTAGACAGGCCCATAAAACAAAAATAACACATATAAGGAATGCGCTTCTTAATTCAATCGAATACACGAGAGCAAATGGTAGCTCCTGTTCAAAAGCAAGATGAGAAGGCAGGAAGGGACAGGAACTGGAGGAATGGACACAGGGTACCTGGGGTAGAAAGGGGAGCATGCTGTCACACTGTCGAGATTACAACCAATGCCGCTAAACGATATGTGTATAAATTTTTGAATGAGAACTTAATTTGAGCTGTAAATTTTTACCTAAAGCATAATCAGATTGATATATATATGAGTTGTTATAGTTTTTTTATTTATTAAAACATGTATATGTGTGTGTGTGTGCAATGCTTATGGAATAAATCTGAATAGAACAGCTTCAACTTTTAAAGTATCTTTTGTCATTAGTTTGTATTTATTTATTTCAGTGTTCCTGGTTTTATACTGGATTTGCCTCTGCCACCAACAAAGGTGACTGAGTTGCTCCTCTCTCCTTCACGTAGAATACTGATCTCTCGCTAAGCGAGGGCATTAAGCGATATTGTGGCCTCACCCCCTCGTTTCTCTGATGGGGAAACTGCTCCTCAGTGAGACGCAATAACTTTCTCAAGGTCATTCTGCTGCAGAAACCCAACCATGGCCTTCTTTCCCAACCACACTTACCCAGAGCCCAGTCGGGATGTTCAGATTAGTGTGTTCTCACTGCGTGCAGCCTAAGAATAATCCCTTTATCCTGGATGAATTCTGAAGTGAGATAATAACTACTCTAGTCCTGACCCCAGGCTTCAAACACTGTTTTTTTAGACTCTTCTGCCCTCAACATCATTTATTTGGACATTGATCCTGCTGGAAGATGCCCTTCTGTGCATTCCAACTCCAGAGCTTCTCCCAGTCAAATTCAGAGGATTAAAATGCCCCCAGAGTCAAGGGCAAGCACACAATTGGATCGGGGTGCTAATGGGTAGAGATTCTGGCACTGAGAAACAAGAGATTAAGAATTGCTACTTTTACGGGAAGGTGTCCTTTTTACTCTTCAGTTTACTATTTCAGGATATCATTGTCTTAGATTATTCCCCTAAAGTTCTACCTTACTGGTGATGTTGTAAGATGAACTGGGGGACTGATTCCTACTAGCAACGAGACTTCCCACTCTGGGACATTGTGCGGGTGTGGCTCTGACAGGGGAAAAGGCCTCTATTCTTAGTATACATAATTCAGTGAACTCACAGTGGTCCAGCCCAAGTGTCTAACACCAGGGCTATTTCATACAGAGGTTTGGTTCCAAAGACTTCCCACCACGCTCAAAGTGCATTTGGTGAAATGTCCTCTGAGCACTCCTCCTCCAGTCCCAGCTCTGGAGGTAACAGATGGTCTAGGATTTGGAATGTTGGGGTGCTGGCCATATACGGTTCCATCTCATCGCGAATGACTAAGTAAATAAGCTTGGCCTGGCCCCAGCACTGCCCTGTTGGTGGTCAACTCTGAGATTTATTGGCTGATGACCCTCCTATCATTTCCATCACTAGGAGTTTAGGACCGCCAATATAATACCACACATACACACACACACAAAGGCACACGGGCCTGTGAAACCCTGGATTTAGGAGTGAGTGGGAGAGTGTACATATCTCAGGAGAGAAGCAGAGAACACAGCTGACCTAAGCTACCTTCCTTGTCCTTGCCCTCTATAGTCATCTCTGTGGTCTCCAATACCACTTTATGGGATCATCCAATCACTAGGTTCCCAAGCCTTTTGGGGAAGGGAAAGGGCATTTTAGACTGTCGCTCTCCCCCTTATTGTTTCTTGGCATTGTCAGAGATCATTTATACTTACAGGATAGGAAAGACACCTCAAGATCATCTAAGTTGACCCCCTCATGGTACCACTGAGAAAGTTAGGCTTGAGAGGAAGCAGTATCTGTAAGTTTAGCATCTCAAATCAGTATCTCGACTTCAAACTTTTTTTGTTTTTTTACCTTTTAATATGGCACACTTCCCTACCATGATTTTGCTTCTCTGGACTGTAAAATATACAAGCAGGTGGAGAGATTTACTGTCACTACTGTCACTCTGCTCCCTAATTCTGTTTCTTTCTTTTTTTTTTTTTTTTTGGAAGACGGTCAAAACGCCCCTTTCTCTTTATTGTTTGGAATAAGCTTCCTGCAACAAGAATGGACTTGATTCCATTTAGTGTTGTAAAGCCCATTTCTACCTAGAGAGCACGTCTTGTCATTGCCCTGGAATTAGGGGCTGGAATTCCAGATGGAGCTGGACAAGGAGATGGCCATTTCTGGGTCACCCAGCTGCCCAATGCCCTCGGGTGGCCGTGGAGGTGGGGAGGGTAACCTAGTTTGCTTAGGAAATATTGCAGATGTCCCAGTTTATCTGATGCAGGCCTAGAAAAGTATTGGCACCGTCCTGTTTCTACAGCTCATGCGGTTCGACCTCACAGAGCCCCACTGTTCCTTCAGCCTAATATATTAAAACAGCTCTGAGCCTATATTCAGGCCTTCCTTGATTTGCCTCTGGTCTCTCATTTCCCTTTGGAATGACCCCTCACCTGAATAAAGGGTCTCCTGACACATCAAGGTAGGCTGACATCTGAGAATGACGGCACATTCCTCAGAAATTGTTTCAGGGACATTCAGATCCTATTGGGTAATATACTGGGGCCAGGATCTAGGACTTCAGTGCTTGAGACTGGGTTCATCAACTTGCTTGGTTGTGTGGAGCAAAAGTGGTTATGTGGAAGATTTTGAGCAGAACCAGCGAGGTGTGGCAAAGCTCCTGGGACCAGGCAGGTAGGAGATCTGAGTCCCTGTCCTGGCATTGCCACTTATTAGCCATGTCACATTGAGTAACTCAAGTCACCTCTCTGAGTTTCTACTTCCTCATTTGTAAACATGGCAGGCCTAACAATAATAAGTAGGTATGAGCATGGTGGTTCAGTGGTCCAATTCCCTCCTCCACGGCAGAGACCCAGGTTCGATTCCTGCACCTCATGTGCTGCCACCACCTGTCTCTCGGGGGGCTTCCGTGTTGCTATGATGAACAGGTTTCAGCAGAGTTTCCAGGGTAAGACAGACTAGAAAGAAAGGCCTGGTTATTATCTACTCCCAAAAATTAGCCAGTGGAAACCCGACGGATCAGAACAGTTTGACTGTGACACCACTACCTGATCACAGTTTGAGATACCAAAGTAAGCCTAGGAGCCATGCTCACAGATCTCCAGAATGTAGTTCCAGGTTCTCCCTCATGGACTCTCAGAGGTTTGCTGAAGATCTCGGGGAGAGGATGGGGGGTGAGGGAGGAAGTGAGGGTGATGGCTGGGAGTGGCTGCCACTCTGGGGATCAAGGATGGAACTGAATGTATCCTCCTGCCCCTACATGCCACCCACCACCTGAGGCTGTTTAAGGATTTCAGGAAAATAAAAAGAGCTTCTACTCACCATGAAGCTTGAAGCCTACTTTTTTGAGAGCTCCTTGAGGGCAGAGCTTCTGTCTGGTGCAACTACCTGCCCAGCACAGGTCATACTATACAGGTGCCCAAGAATTATTTACTGAGTATAGGAATAAATATGAGTTTCTGCTTTGTCCTTTCATGCCAAAGACAACACACAGAGGATTCTCCTTCTAAGTGTTGGGGTAGTGGGCAAAGGAAGGGTGACAGAGATAGGAAAGGAATTCAGGCAACTGATGAGAACTCTTCCTTTGTGCATGGGCCTCAGATTCAACAAGCAACATGTGCCAGGTACATGGCAATAGGACACAGATCTTGTATAAAATGAAAGCCCTGCACCAAAGCTGGGAAAAGCTGTAGGTGGGGGGGAAAGGGAGATTTCCAAGAGATCTGGGGTCAAAAACTTGGAAATGCGATCATCCTTGGGTGGTCATTTCCATGGGTCGGGCTGCATATACTGCTGGGTATATGCCCTGAGGTTCACAGGCTCTCTCAAGTGTCTTATCTGGAATTGCCATCCTTGTCTATATGATATTCTGGGATCTGGGACCCACATTTCAGGAGGTAGTAAAAAGCAAAGAAAAAACAGGTGAATTTTGTTGTTGTTAGTTGCGATCAAGTCAGCTCCAACTCCTGGCAATCTCATGCACAACTGAACAAAACATTGCCCAGTCCTGTACTATCTTCATAGTGGTTGGTATGTGCGAGTCCATTGTTGAGGTCACTGTGTATTTTGAGGGTCTTCCAAACTAGGGGGCTTATCTTCCAGCACTATATTGGACAACATTCCCTGTAGGATTTTCATTGGCTCGTTTTCAGAAGTAGATCACCAGACCTTTCTTCCCAGTCTGTCTTAGGAATCTCTGCTGAAACTTGTCCACCATGGGTGACCCTGCTGGTATTTGAAATAACAGTAGCATGGCTTCCAGCAACATGGCAAAATGCAAACCACCACTATACAACAAAGTGACAGATGGGTGGTAAAAGTGAATTTATGGAATGTCAATCACACCCCATTAAAGCTGTTTTATAAAAAAGTAAATGAAGCCCAGGTTAACCTAGACTCTGGGTCTGAGGACTAAATCCATGCAGGGCAGCTGCAGTATAAGGAAAGGAAGGATAAGAAAAAGGACCAACACAAAAGAGATGGTTGGTGTGCTACAGCTTATGAGCCAGGACCAGGAAAGCAGAGCCTACAAGTTCAAGTCCCAACTCAAGGCCACTACCTTGTATTATGACCTTGAATGATGCTTTCTTTGACTCGGTCCCTCATTAGTAAAATAAAGGTGGTTGGATATGCTGAGCTCCAGCTCTCTATTCTTTTTTGGTTTGGGAATTATTTTAAGATAAGCTAATGAAGTTTGGATAAAATTAGAACTGTGTGAGTTTTAAAGAACTCACCGTTTTCTCAGTGACAGATTAAGGTACAGAACAAAATTCCAAGTTCTTTGTGAACTTTCATGATGAAGGACTTGTGAAACATTAGGTCCTGAGGACACAGGGTGAGGAAGACTGGTTAACCTGACCTGAAACGTCAGTGAGACGCTTCTCTCTTCTCCTTGTCTAACTCTTTCTCCTCCCTCCTTCAAGCCTTTAAACATTTCTGAAAATTTACAGAAAAACCTCAAAGTTTATTTCTAAAATGAGCATCCTACTGACCTCTTTTCCCCCAGAGGTATCTCATAAAGAATGAATGTTAATGCCAAATTTTTACTAGAAGCTCAAAACTCTTTTAAAAAGTTTAGGTAAGATATTTGATGGATGCATTCTAATAGAAACCTGGAAGTTTACATTTGGACTAGCCCATTAAAAATACAGTGATTTTCTCTCAAACGGATCAAATACAATGCACAAGCAGTTTGCAATCAGTTACTAACCTAAAGGTTAGAGGCTCGAAAGCACACAGTGGCACCTAGAAAGACCGGGGATCTCCTTCTGCAAAGATTACAGCCAAGAAAACCCTATGGAGCAATTCTACTCTGTAACACATGGGGTCATCATGAGTCAGAACCAGCTCAACCACAATGGGTTTGGTTTTCGGTTTTTGGTGGCCCTAAGCAGAGAGGAGGAAACTCTAGTGGCATAGTGGTTAAGAGCTATGGCTGCTAACCAAAAGGTCGGCAGTTCAAATCCACCAGGGGCTCCTTGGAAACCATATGGGGCAGTTCTATTTTGTCCTATAGGGTCACTATGAGTCAGAATCAACTCAATGGCAATGGGCTTAAGCAGAGAATGACGTATTGCAAATTAATTGATAAAAGTTATGATTTCAATTCTAGTATAACTAAAAAGAAATGATACGTCTTTATCTTAAGTACTCTACCACCCGTCAGTTTGTTGTACTGTGGAGGCTTGCATGTTGCTGTGAAGCTGGAAGCTATGCCACCAGTATTTCAAATACCAGCACAGTCACCTATGGTGGATGGGTTTCCGTGGAGCTTCCCAACTAAGACAGACTAGGAAAAAGGCTTGATGGTCTACTTCTGAAAATGAGCCAATGGATCACAACAGAACACTGTACCATGTGCTTGTTTAGGACACATCATCAGGAGGGAGCAATCGTTGGAGGAGAACATGATGTTTGGTGAAGTAGAGGGCCAACAAAAGTGTAAGAGACCCTCGCCGAGATAGATTGGCACAATAGCTGCAAGGATGGACACACACGTTCCAGTGATCGTGAGGATAGTGCAGGACCAGGCAATGCTTTGTCCTGGTGTACATAAGGTCACCATGAATTGGAGTCAACTCAATGACAGCAAATGACAACATCTTAAGTACTGAGTTCTAGTTCCAATAAAGACTTGTGTTGGATTAATCCTTCTAGATACACTAATTATAATCTCTAAACAAAAACAGAGCTAAAAAAACAAACAAACAAAAAAGCCTTCAACTATATGAAGGCATTAGAGAAGACCAAAAGCAAGCAGAAATTGTAGAGGACTTGACCCTTGGAAGAAGAGAACCCTGTCTATTGAGTTGTGTGTTCATATTACTTTCCCTCTGAGGGAACCCCCACCCCCTAGTCCACATGGCAGAAGGCAGAATTCAAAAGGAAAGTCAAAGTATTATTGGCCCAAGTCAGAGGATGGAGACTAGAACTGCCAGAGAATCCTGGGAATGAGGGATCCATAAAAGGTAAACCCAAAATCTGCATATAAATTCACCTCAAATCCTTGGCTGACCTTTGAATATTATGTGTGTGGGCAAAACTTCACAAGACATAAAGGGAAAAACAACACCTGCACAGTTAAAGAGCTGGGCAGAGATTACAGCTGCTGTATACCTTGGGTGAGACCAAGTTTGAGTTTTTTAACCCACCAAGCTATAGAAACTTGGTAAAATCTCTGAATTTTTAATGTAAACCCAGAAACACCATGCCTTAAGTCTAAAGGCTGTATCTCAGGACTAAGGGATGTGCCCTAGGGCTAAGAGCAAATTCAAAAGAGACTTGCCATAACAAAGTATAAAAACAAGTCTACATAAGTTCATGGTGACCCAGCAGTAACATAACTAACTGCTAGAAGAAGACACAACATTCTTCAGAAAATGATAACAGAATCCAGAGTCTCTACAAAATATTATCCACAATACCCAGCATACAATAAAAATTACCATGCCTGCAAAGAAACAGGAAAATATGACTCATTTAAGAGAAAAATCAGTCAAAAGAAGCAAATCCACAAATGACCTGGATTTTGTGAAACAGCAATGAAGGTCTTTAAAATATGTTGAAGAATCTTTAGGATAAGTTAAATGTAATGGGCAAAGAAATGGGAAATTTCAGGAGTAACGTAAAACTGTAAAGACAAACAAATAAACAAAGGTAGTCTAAGCTTACACCTTGGGGCAATGGGAATGGAGGATTAAAAAGGGAAATATCTTTGAGATATACATGAGATTGAAGTTTTAAAACCCCAAATTCAGCCTTATAAAACAAAAGGAAGGCTGTGATGATGGAGTAATTGGTACTGGACTATCCTTCCTGCTGTAAACAATTATAAAACTGGACAAAATACATGAGGCATCTGGTTTGAATCTTTGGAGAAATTCACAAGATGAGGTCCATAATCACCAGGCTTTCTGCTTTTAAGTGCTTTTCAGATTGCAGCATAGGAAGGTAGAGCCCAAGCAGAGCACAGTGATCTCACTGAGCTGAGGAAGTGGAGACCAGAGTCCAGGACTATTGAAGTAGCTGGAGTTTGCAGAACAGGGTGCCCGAGTAAGGGGAGCAGTATAGAGAAGTTCCTATAATCTGCATGGGGGTGACCTACAGTCTTTGGTCAAATACCAAATGCACATGAGCAGAATGAGTCTCCATGAAGCCTGGCAGAATATAGCTGCTTGGGAACTGCAAGCTGGATAGATATTTCAGAAGTTGCACAGTACTAGGAAACTTAGGAGTTCTAACCAGAAAGAGTAGAGAAACCTAGTTAAACAACCTGGGCTAAAGATGCTGCAGCCAAAGGGTAAGATCTCTAGCCTAGACAATGATTACTCTAGACCAATCCTAAACCTAGTTACACAACCTGGGCTAAAGATGCCACAGCCAAAGAGTAAGACTACTCTAGCCTAGACACTGTTTACTCTAGACCAACCCTAAACCTAGTTACACAACCTGGGCTAAAGATGCCACAGCCAAAGAGTAAGACTACTCTAGCCTAGACACTGTTTACTCTAGACCAACCCTAAACCTAGTTACACATCCTGGGCTAAAGATGCCACAGCCAAAGAGTAAGACTACTCTAGCCTAGAAAATGTTTACTCTAGACCAACCCTAAACCTAGTTACACAACCTGGGCTAAAGATGCCACAGCCAAAGAATAAGACTACTCTAGCCTAGACACAGGTTTACTCTAGACCCAGCCTGATGAAGATTAAAACACAAGCTTCAAAAGGACCAAATGATTTCAACAGTAAATTAAATGCCTGCCAGAATGAAATTTAGACCTCTCTAAAGGAAGATGACAAAATCCAGAATTTCAACCACATAAAATCCCAACTGTCTAGCATACATATAAAAATTACTAAACATGAGAAGCAATAGGAAAGGTGACCCAATACCAGGGGGGAAAAAAAAACAGTTAATTGAAACTGGCCACAAAAACATCCAGATGTTGAATTTAAAACAAGGACTTTAAAGCAGCTATTAAAAATATGTTAAAGTACAAAAGGAAACTATGGTGATAATCAATAGATAGAAAATCTCATCAGAGAAATGAAAAGTCTAGACTGGAAGACTCAAATGGAAATTCTAAACTGAAGAAGAACAATATCTAAAAATATGTAATGGATGTGATTAATAGATTGGAAATGGCAGAAGAATAGATCAATGAATTGGAAGATAAATCATTGGAAATTAATCTGAAAAACAGGGAAAAAAAAATTTTTTTTAAATCCCAAGTAACCCATGGGACAAAATCAAGCAATCTATATCATATATGTAATTGAAGTCCCGTAAAGAGAGGAAAGAAAAAGAATAAGGCAAGAAAAAAATTTTGACAAAACATTCGCCAAATTTTTCCAAATTTGATTTTTAAAAAAAGCAACCACATATTCAAGAAGCACAGTGTCCCAAGCCGAATGAATTACAAGGATAAAAAAGTACACAGGTATAGTAAAACTGCTAAAAACTAAAACTAGAAAAAAATCTTAAAAGCAGTGGCGGGGGGGAGATATTACATATAAAGGAACAAAGATAAGAGTAATCACCTAATTTTATTGAGAGACAATGGAGATGATAGACAATGGAACAACTTCTTTAAAGTGCGTAAATGAAAAAAAATGTCAACCAAGAGTTCTATAAACAGTAAGAACATCTTTCACAAATGAAGGGAAAATAGCTAGAAAAATTTTACCCAACAAAATAAATAAAATAATATTGGGTTACAACCAGGGATGGATTACCCAATAAGCAAGGTAGGCACAGGTTTACTTGTGCATACTTACTAATCTATAGTGCACAATTTCACCTGTTTTCACCAAAGATTAGTAAATATGCACAATTAAGCCCGTGCATAACTTGCTTATTGCAAGCCTGTGCATATCTTTTTTTACTAGTTATAATCCAAAGTATAAAATTAAATATCCATGCTCTATACTGATATAAATAAATGACCAAATAAGTAATTAAACTAGAGAGGACAGATGAACTTTCCACGCAATAGATTTCTAAATAATTTATGAAGATACTCCACCTTCAAGGCAGTGGAGCATAACTCCGCACTCCTTAAGTGTCGGGTGTGCACAGTGACTTCTTTCCAAGGAACACAGTGTGGAAAGAGGAGAAAAGGTGTAACGGTACAGTGGATAACTATGACAAACACTACCTAATCCAGATGATCAAGATTAGCCTCAGCAATGATAAATCGTATCGATAATATGTATCTTGATATGATGTGATGAACACGTCAGTTTACCCTGTGGTCTTCCTCCTAAAAGCCCATGACCCCAATCTAATAATGAGAAAAACATAAGACAAAGCCCATTTAAAGGACATTCTACAAAATTCCCAACTAGTACTCCTCAAAACTGTCAAAATCATCAAAAACAAGGAAAGTCTGAGAAACTGTCAAAGCCAAAGATGAACAAAAAACAGAGGAACAAATGGCAAGACAGCAGATTCAAACTCGATCATATAAAAATTACACTAAACATGAGTTGAGTAAATACTGCAATTAAAAGGCAGAGATTGTCAGATTGGATAAAAAAACAAGACCTATCTGTATGCTGTTTATAAGGGATGCTCTTTAAATGTAAAAACATAGACAGCTTGAACATAAAAGGATAGAAAAAGCTCTACCATGCAAAATCTCAAGTCCCTAACATATACTATTGGTTGTTAACCAGAATTCATTCTCTATCCCGTTTTCATTTACTTATGTTTCCAAAGAGGCTGGGAAAGCTAACCATTCACTTTTTTAGCCTCCCCTGCAGTGAGGAGTGACCATATTATCTAGTTCCAGGCTACAAGATACAAATAGAAATCTCCTGGGAATGCCTTAGCTTTCTTGAAAATAGGACATATATACCTATATAATCATCCTTCATTTTCATTGTCTCTTCCTTGGATGTAAATGTGATGTGTGGAGCTAGAGCAGTCATCTTGCAACACAGAGGACAAAGCCCAAGAGAATATGGAGATGTTGGCCAGCAGTGAGCTGCTTAATACCTCATACATCTTATTTTGCAAGAAAAATACATCTCAATTTTCTTGTGCAATATTAAAAACAAAAACCCAGTTGCCGTCTATTCTGTTCTGACCTATAGAGACCCTATAGAACATAGGAGAACTGTCCCATAGGGTTTCCAAGGCTGTAAATCTTTATGAAAGGAAATCACCAGGTCTTTTCTCCAATGCAGGTGCTGGTGGGTTCGAACTGTCAACCTTTCAGTTAGCAGCAGAGTGCTTAATCATGGCGTCACCAGGGCTCCTTTCAGGCAATATTAGCTAAGTATTTTGGGTTTCTTTTTTGCTTAAAAATAACAATCTGAATTAATACAGTTTATTTTTTTAATACAAGTATGAGAGAGAGTGTTCTTGAATCTGTATCTATATACGACCTTTGGGTGTCATATTTCCCATCTGCATTACTCTCAGGAAATACATTTTCACAAAATTTTGGTTCTCTGGAGAACCAAATAAATAAAATAATAATAATAGTACCAAATAATTACACAATAACAAATGCATATTCCCATAGGAGAACTACAAACAGGGTCATGAACAAAGAATGTGGCAACAGCTGATACCCTGCGCTTACAATGTATGTGAAAAAGTGGAGAAAGTCTCTTATTTTTCCTGCATTTTTTCTGTCTCTTGAAAAGAAAGACTTTCATGAAACATCGGGGGAGACAGGGTGCCAAAAAGCTAACAAAAGTGAGCACCTCACAGATGTCCCTTTACTTGCCTTTGCTTTTCTCCTGCTGCTGTTGTTGTTGCTGCTATTCCCTCTGATCTTCCCTCTCCTCCTCCTCCTTCTCCCTTTCTTCTTCTTCTTCTTCTCGTTTTCACTCTCATTCTGTACACACACACATACACACACACACACACACACAAAAAGGAAAATTACAGACTGGGGAATTATGACTTACTACTTCTCGATTTCCCTTGAAACAGCTTATTTGTCACTTACCTGCTGAACAATCAAGGATATCTACAATTCACCCTAAAAAAAGTCGAGATGTAACTAGTGTTTGGAATAGTTTTCTCCATGTCCAGATAAATAATGAAAAATATTTATTTAAGAAGTGGAAGACTTCTTTTACATATCAGTGTTAATTTTCTCCATTCTCTGAATGTCTATTCATGCATTAAAAATTTATGGAGTGTTTACTATGTTCCACACACTAAAAAAAAACACTAGGGACACAAAAAAGAAATCACCACTATCTTCCCTTTTGCATGCTTTAGAACTATTCCAAATTCTTATCTTCTAGGTTTTTTTTTTTTTTTTTTTAAGTAATCCGTTATCCTGATTGCTATAATATTGCAGTATTGTAACATATCCGTTTGAATGTGCATCTTCTCACACTTAAGTGAACTGGTAAAGGAAAGAACAGACACTTTAGACATATTTTTGTTTCAATGTCTATCGAGTTAACACATGCTCAATAAATGTAAAGAGCTTGAATTGACGAATACGTTTTGAATAATCCTTGCACTCCTCAAACATGGAGAAATACAATAATTTGAATAATCATAAAGGTATTGTGTCATTCTTTTTCCTTCAGTTGGCAAAAGGGAGTAAATCAGATATCACTCATTTAGATGGTTAGAGCATCAGTATTTTAAGGTCGGTAAACCCAGAAAAAATACAATCCAAAATTTCCATTTCTTTAAGGAAAATAGAAGAATGAAAGAGAAGTATGAGACTGAAAAACCTCCAAGGAAAAAGTAAACTCAAGAAACAGAAGACGATTTTAAAATAAATGAAAATAGTTCCTTCATAGATATCTGAGAGAATATTATACCTATAAAATAGAGAAGCAAAGTTCTTGGAAATAAAATATAATTGAATCAAAGCCCTGAAGAGCTGAACACCAAAATGGACAAGGCTGAAGGGCAAATTAGTAAACTCTAGGAGAAAGGGGGCTAACCTGGTGACAGTTAACAACAAGGCAAAAGGGAAAGAGATTAAAATTACGAGAAAAAAATCAGTTCCTGTCGAATCAATTCTGATTCTATGAATCAGAGCAGAACTGCCCCAAAGAGTTTCCAAGGAGTGCTTGGTGGAGTCAAACTGCTGACCTTTTGGTTAGCAGTTGTAGCCCTTAACCACTACACTACCAGGTTTCCCATTATGAGACAATTAAAAGTCATTACAGATACTTTGAGCAAATGTAATATCCATCTAATGGAAATTCTAGAGAAGAAAATGGAAAAGACAGAATGAAAATAATAATATAAAAATAAAGAATTTAGATAATAAAGACACAATGAATGCCTTATAAAATATTATTCATTCATTCAAACATTTAATAAATACTTATCAAGTGTCCACTATGTGCAAAATACTATGCTAGGTACTGCATGTGCAATACGGAATAAAAACAGACAGAGTCCCTGCTCTCATGGAGTTTATGGTGTGGTAGGAATAATACATACTGTACAAAAATAAAAATATACACAGTTCAGATAAGAGTTAAAAGGGACAAGCAACTGGTGTTACAATAGTGTCAGACGGGGGCTGCCCCAGCGAGATGTCAGGAAGTGGTGATTATGCTCACATCTAGAGGAGATGAGGGTACGTGGAGCTGCATAAGTAAGATGTGGCAGGAGAGGGAAGCTCATGCAAAGACCCTGTGGCTAGACATGCTAAGGAACTAACAGAAGGCTGGCGTGTGGTCAGAGCTCAGAAACTAGGGAGAGACACCAGGACTGCCCGCTGCTATGGAGCTGACTCTGACTCAGGGTGATCCCACGTGTGTCAGAGTAGAGCTTCGCTCCACAGGGTTTTCAGCAGCTGACTTTTCAGAAGTCGACTGACAGGCTTTTCTTCTGGGGCATCTCTGGGTGGACTTGAACCTCTAATCTCTCAGTTAGCAGCCAAGAGTATGCAACATATTGGAGGCTCCAGGGGAAACAGAAAATATGTGGATTCCGTGTTTAAAAATCAAATACTACTGGTTTCCAGAAATGAAAAAAAAAATTAAAGTTACAAAGACAGATTGATATTATACTTTTCACCCCCAACTAGGTGTCACAGCCTGAATCTAGGATGCAATATTGCACAAGCCAGATACCAACCTAGGAAATGAGCGGCCAAGGACTATTCAAAACCAAAAGATTTACGAGAAGGAACCAGAGAGGTTAATCTGCAAATGACAACAACGTCAGAACGACGAAAGTGGGAATAAACAATGTAGATACAGAACTTTCTAATGGAGAGGAAGGCAAGGTGATACCAAGTAATAATAGAACAGTTCAAGCCTAGGAAGGTAACAGCAAGTTTAAAGGTAACCACAAAGAAAGTTAACAAACCTGCTCATCAAAATGAAGAAAAACAAAGTCTTAGTAAAAAGAAAATCTACAAAAACAAAAGAAATGAAAAAAAAAAAAAACCACAAACAAAAAGAATACAGCACAGGAGGGTAAGAGGAACAACAACCAAAAAAATCTGCACCACAAAAAAAAAGCACTACAAAATAACAGCAATAAACTCATACCTATCAATAATAACACTGAATGTAAATGGCATAAATGCACCCATGAAGAGACAGAGAGTGGCCAAATGGATAAAAAAAAAAAAACAGGATTCATCAATATGCTATCCTCAGGAGACTTATCTTAGAAACAAAGATGTAAATTTATTAAAAATCAAAGGATGGAAAAAAATGTATCAAGCAAACAGCTACCCAAAAAAGAGCAGGAGTGGCAATACTAATCTCACATAAAATAGACTTAAAAACAAAATCCACCATAAAAGACAAAGAAGGGCACTATATAATGATTAAAGGGATGAGCTATCATGAAGACATAAACATAATAAATATCTGTGTACCCAATGACAGGGCTTCAAAACATATAACACAAACTCTAACAGCACTGAAAAGAGAAATGAACAGTTCCACAAAAATAGTAGGAGACTTCAACACACCACTCTCAGTAAAGGACAAAGCATCTAGAAAGAAACTCAACAAAGATACAGAAGAGATAAAGGACACAATCAGCCAACCTGACCTCATAGACATATACAGGACACTGTACCCAACAGCTGCAAAGTACACAATCTTTTCCAACACACATGGAACCTGCTCCAGAACAGACCACATCTTAAGCCACAGAGCAACCATGAACAAAATCCAAAACACTGAGATAATACAAAGTATCTTCCCTGACCACAACACCATCAAAGTAGAAAATAACAAGAAAAGCAAGGAAAAAAAAAAAATTAGTTACAAGGAAACTGAATAACACCCTGCTTAAAAACCACTAGGTAAGAGAAGAAATCAGAGATGGAATCAAAAATTCCTAGCATCAAACAAGAATGAAAACACATCATACCAAAACCTTTGGGACATGGCAAAGGCAGCTCTCTGAGGTCAACTGATGGTAATAGATGCACACATCAAAAAAGAAGAAAGGGACAAAATCAAAACATTCGCTACAAAGCTCGAACAAATAGAAAGAGAACAGCAAAAGAAGCCCACAGCCACCAGAAGAAAGGAAATAATAAAGATCAGAGCAGAAATAAATGAAATAGAGAAGAGAAAAACAATAGAATCAACAAAACCAAAAGTTGGTTCTTTGAAAGTGTCAACAAAATTGACAAACCACTGTCCAAACTGACAAAAGAAAAACAGGAGACGATGCAAATAACCCAAATAAGAAATGAAACAGGGGACATTACAACAGATCCAACTGAAATAAAAAGGATCATAACAGAATATTGTGAAAAACTATACTCCAACAAATTTGAAAACCTAGAGGAAATGAACAAATTTCTAGAAACACACTACCTACCCAAACTAACACAAAATGACGTTGAAAATCTGAACACTAATAACAAGAGAAAAGACTAAAAAGGCAATAAATAATCTCCCCACAAAAAAAAAAAAGCAAGCCCTGGCCCAGACGGCTTCACTGGAGAATTCTACCAAACATTCAGGTAAGAGCTATTTCAGAACAGAGAAAAGGAAGCCATACTTGCAAATTCATTCTGCGAAGCCAGCATAACCCTGATACCAAAACCATGCAAAGACACCACAAAAAAAGAAAATTACAGACCAGTGTCTGTCATGAGGAAACCCTGGTGGCGCAGTGGTTAAGTGCTATGGCTGCTAACCACGAGGTCGGCAGTGGGTTTTTGGTCTCTCATGAACATAGGTACAGAAATTCTCAACCAAATTCTAGCCAATAGAATTCAGTAGCATATCAAAAAAAATAATACGCCACAACCAAGTAGGATTCATACCAGGTATGCATGGATGGTTCAACATCAGAAAATCAATCAACGTAATCCACCACATAAATAAAAGAATCACGTGATCATCTCAATCGACACAGAAAAGGCATTCCACAAAAATCCAACAGCCAGTCCTGATAAAAACTCTCAATAATATAAGTATAGAACTATTTGCGGATGGTGTGATGCTATACATAGAAGGAAGGCGGAAAATAAACTAGTAGACAAATATAAACTATATACTTGTAAACAATAAGGAACCAGGACTTCAAATATTATGTCAGATGACAGATAATACAAAGCAAAAAAGCATCGAAGAGGATAAAAAAGAATATTGTGTTTTGGTAAAAGCTACAGACCAAAGAAGCAATAGTAATCATCAATTTTTTAGCAAAACAAACAAAAAAATACAGTGGAGAAGTATTGAAAGCGAAATTGAAAGCAATAAAGGAGAATTTGACAAAACCACAATTATGGTGAAAGATATAACGAATGCAGTGAGGATTCTAAAATACAAGGTAGCAAAAAATACATAGGACATAGAAATCATATGTAACAAAACTCACAAACCTGAACAGATATCCAAGCAAATGTAAAAACACATTTTTTTCAAATATCCAGAGAACATTTACAAAAATCAGTCATATACTAGGTATGAATCAACAAAGAAAAGCTCAATAAACCTCTCAAAGTAGAAATCACACAAGTAGCTTGATCTCAAATCAAAGTTATAAAAAATTATATAATAAATAAGCAACAGCCCAAATAAGAACCATCTAGAATATTTTCAAATGCAAACATAAAAACTCTTCCAAATAGTTTTTGTATGAAAAAGGAAATTCAGACTGAAGTGACATACCGTTTAGAAAAGAGTGGAAAAATGCTGTATTTCAAAGCCTATGATTTGTGGCCAATGTCTTAGAGGAAAGATTATAATCTTAAAAGTGTTTGTGAGAAACAAGAATGAACGAAAGTGAATAAATCTAAAGAAAACAGAAAGATGGAATCAATATAAACAGAAGGAGAAACTAAGCATAAAAAACTAGACCGGCCAACTAAACCAAAACCTTATTTAGTAAAAAGCCCAATAAAGAGAACACACATACACTCCAAAGGAAAAGTAATGACAGCCACGGAGGAAATTTTACAACAAATTTTTTAATTACTATGTTTAACTGTACACTAATACATTGGAAAACTTTGATGGAATAGATAATTTTAGACAAATTGGCTCATGATATAATAAAAATTAGTACGTTGGTAACAAGAGAGATGACGTTGAACAGACAGCAAAAAAGGTCCTCCCTTAAAATTCTACGCTCAGATCATTTTATGACCCAATTTTATCAAACTTCTAAAAATATATAATTTATTATTCAAATCACTTCAGAGTACAGAAACAGAGAAAAAAAAATTTCAGCCACTCTGATCCTAAATGATAAAATGCCCTGTAGTAAACATAAGAGTAGTGTCAGAACTCTGTGTTTAATTTCTCATGCCAAAACCAAACAAGGTAGCAAAAAAAAGGAAGATTCTAGACCAATTCCTTTTATAAATTTCAACGTAAAAATTCTAAATGTTAACAAATTAAACCTCAGTTTAATAATACATTAAAGCACCGGGGCTAAAGTAGATTTATTTCAGAAATACAGAGAAAGTTCAACAGAGGAAGACCAAAAAACTATACAATTCAAACATAAAGAAAAACCATGTGATCATCACGCCAAGTACGGATGACTTTTTAAAGTCATCATTGACCTGTACACTAATGATCACTGCAGCATTTTTCACGAGACAAAATGTGGAAACAACAAAACGTCCAGCAACAGAGAGAGAAATGGATAAACAAAATATAGTATATGCATACAGCGGAATATTACTCAGCCATAAAGAGAAATGAAATCCTGACGCATGCCACAACACAGATCAAACTTGAAAACATCACACTGAACTATTTAAGCCAGTCGAAAAAGGACAGGTACTGTATGATCTCACTTATATGAAATTAGCACATGTAATTTTCTTTTTTTTTGTATAGAAACCAAAGCTTATTAGTGGTTACCTGGGGTGGGAGGAAAGGGAGAAAGAGGAGGTTTTGTTTAGAGGGGCTTGAGTTTACGTAAATGGGGGTGGAATAGGAAAAGGGTAGCAAGAATGGCTGTACAACTTGAAGAATGTAATCAGTGTCAATTATACATGTAGAAATTGTTGAGTTGGTGTTTGGTTGTGTATATTTTCACCACAATTTAGAAAAAAAAATTTTTTTAACTTATCATCAATTCTTGGTAAAAATTCTTAGTTAACTTGAAAAAACAAAAACTTTTAACTTCATAATTATGAATCCAAAAGACATTTCTTTAAGGAATGCCTGTTACTGCCATTTTTATTATTTTTTAGGAAGTCACAATCCATGTACTATGAAAAAAGCAAGAGAAATAAATACTGAAACGAAAGAGGTGTAACTGTCATTACTTGTAGATGATATGATAGTTTACCCATAAAATCCAAAGCACTCAACCGAACTGCTATTAAAACTAGTAAGAAAATTCAATAAAGCGACCAGATAGAAGAGAAACATACAAAAATCAATAGCTTTCCTACACACTGGTGAAATTCAATGAAAAATAACTCCATTGCAGTAATAACAAAAATGATAAAATGCCTTGTAATAAACACAAAAGTATCAGAACTCTATGATGAAAACTCTGCTAAAGGGAATAAAGAACGTCTGAATAGCTGACAAGAATACCACACTACTAGATAGGAAAACTCAAAAATTATTAAATGTCAGTTCTCCCCCAAATTAAGCCATGCCTTCCATTCAATTCCTTTTAAAATCTCATTTTTTTTTAAGTTTTAATGGAATTTGGCAAGCTGATTCTAGAAGTCATGTATAAAATGAATGCACTTGACCAGCTAATAAAGTTTGTAAAGAATAATGATAAGAGCGAATTTGTACCTCCAGATATCAAAATATACAATAAAGCTCCAGTAATAAAAACAGCATGGCATGGTGTAAAGATACATCATAAAAATGTATATATCTAAAGATTAATTTCTGACCTATTTACGTACCAAAATAAATTCCAGATACATTTTTTAAATCTAAATAATAATAATAAAAAAAACTAAATATGAAAAGGAAAAAAACACGAAGGCAAGTTTTATAAATTTGCAGAAGGGAAACTCTTCTTAAACGTGACAGGGAAATTTAGAACCAATAAAGAAAATATCAGCAAAACTAACTGCACGAAAACGTAAAACATGGATACTTTAAATCATGAAGTAAATTATAACCAATTGTGAAAAAACATTTGCAACATATAGATTAACCAAAGGGTATGTATACACAATATCCAAAAGACAGCGAAAAATCAATAAGTAAAATCAACAAGGCTGTCTGTTACAGCACAGCACGGACTGCAACTTGAACAGTGCCCCCTGTAGCTGTTCGGCATAAGGATCCCAGTCAAAATCACTATTATCTGTCACTAGGATACATACAGAGCCCTAATGGTATAGTGGTTAAGACCTCGGCTGCTAACCAAAAGGTTAGCAGTTCAAATCCACCAGCCCCTCCTTGGAAACCCTATGGAGCAGTTATACTCTGTCCTCTATATAGGGCTCCTATGAGTCGGAATCAACTCCATGGCAATGGGTTAGGATTAGTACAAAAAACAGCCTCTTAACTGGCTTTCAGAGTCCTCTCTGACCTCCCTATAATGCAGTCTGTGCGCAGCGGTAAGACTTTTATTTATTTTCAAAAAGGTTACATCAATTCTTAAGGAGGCAGTGATGGTTTAGTGGTAAAATTCCTGCCTTCCATGCAGGAGACCTGGGTTCAATTCCTGGCCAAAGCCCCTCCTGTGCAGCCAACAGCTGTCCGTCAGTGGTGCTTTGTAGGTGGCTGTGATGCTGAGCAGGTTTCCACGGAGCTTCCAGACTAATAAAAAAATAAAACCCACTGCCGTTGAGTCAATTCCGACTCAGCGACCCTATACGTCTACGTACTAGAAAGGCGTGAGGATCTACTTCTGAAGGCAGACAATGAATATCATAAGGATCACAATGGTCCAATCTGTAACTGAGCATGGGGACGGCGCAGGGTCAGGCAGCATTTCGTTCCGTTGTGCGTGGGGGTGCCATGAGCTGGGGTTCAGCTCGACAGCAGCTAACAACAACGCAACACAGCAGTTCTCCATTAAAAACATTTCGGTAGCTGACCACTTTCTGAGAATAAAACCAAGCAAGTTCTTCTCTGTGGTCTGCAGGGCCCTGTATGGCCCAATCCCTCCCAGTTCTCCCACCTCATCTTGTTCACCTCCTTCCTTCCTCACTCTGCTCCGGTTCTCCCTAACTCCCCCTGAATTCTCAGGGGTTTTGCACACACCATTGCTGATGCTTGTAGAACTCATTCACACTTTCACCACCACCTCGAATTCCTAATCCTCAACTCACACTCTGCCTGGCTGGCCCCTTTTCACCCTTTAGGTCTCAGCTCAAATGGCACTTCCAGAGAGGCCCTCCCCAAGTGTCGGCGCTCAAGTAGGTCCTTCTGTTATTTTCTCTCTTAGCTTCCCAGTTGTAACATCATAGCATGTTTTCAACTTGCAATAATTTTATCTGTCTGATTACTTGCTCCTGGTTGGCTTGCCCTCTGGACCAAACACTTTACTAGGGTAGAGGATAGAATCTGTCTTGTTCACTGTCAGATTTCTAGAAACTAGAGGGAATGCATCTCATGTAAAAGGTGCATGCTCAATTAAAATACTGCTGAATGAAAAAAAATGGGCAAGTAATACGAATAGGCAATTTCTAGAAGATATGTAAGTGGCATTAAGTACATAAAAAAGATACTCAAACTAAATCACAGTGAAACACATTTTTTAAACTATCAGATTAGAAAACAACAAAATTAGATTCTGAATATCCAGAATTACTGAAGTTAAAGAGAGAAGTACACTCTCATACACTGCCTGCATGTGAATTATTCCAATAATTTTGGAGGCCATTTGCCTTTTCTCAGTGGTGTGCTGGAATAAGTTTGTACTGGCTTGTACCAGCTCATGAAAGCCCATCAACAAACATTCAGGACTTTGGGGGAGCAGTTAGTAGCTTGAAATCAGCCGTGTCGACAGTATTTACACCACAGACATTGGCAAATGCTACTGATCAGGTGGTCGTTTTTGTTTTGTTTGCTTGTTTTTGGCAGCTAGTTTATGAGTACACCACTCCCTTTACCTACAGAAACGGAAAATGGGAATAATTATGATCGAGTATTCCTCCAGAAATTATTGCACAAGTATACAGAGAAAAAATGGATAAGAAAATCTAGAAGTCCATTATTTGTGGGGGAATGGTTAAATAAATTTATTCCATATAATAAAATACTAAATAGCCATTTAAGAAGAATGGAACAGATCTATAGATACTGCTATAGTTGGTTATTGGGTAAATCAATGAACCTGGAGGACATGTATAATATTATCTCATTTTAACAAAACTCTATGTGATACAATACATCATTGTGTATGTGTTTAGACAAGGTTTAGTTGGGTGCATGCTCAACTGAGTGAACAGGGAAGGAGAAGGGGTGGGGGAATAGCTTTTGCTTCTCAATTTATCCATCCATAAACAGAGTGCATTTTCAATACGACAACAGATATTACTTTTATAAAAATATAATCTTAAATAACTCAATTATAGAGGCAATCAAATTGTAATTCCAGACTATTTAAATATGACAATGAAAAAAACATAGCAAAAATTACAGAATTTCATCATTAAACAAAAAGTAGGATACTAAATGAACTGAGTTATTAACTCAAGATGTTAGAAAAAAATTTCAAGGAAATTAGGGCAAAGAATTAACAGATAAAAGCAACAGTTAATGAATGTATAAAATGTGAAAAGCATAAGTAGTAAATAAATCCTAGATGTGTTTTGGGAGCCCTGATGGCACAGAGCTTAAGAGCTTGGCTGCTAATCAAAAGGTCAGCAGTTCGAATCCACCAGCCAGTCCTTGGAAACCCTATGGGGCAGTTTTACTCTGTCCTACAGGGTTGCTGCGAGTTGAAATTGACTGGACAGCAATGGGTTTGGTTTTTTATTTTAGATGTAATTCTATGGGAAAAAAAACCCATAAAATTGTATAACTTCTAGCAATTTCACCAACAAAAGAATATATATTATACACAATATCTATAATATAGTATTAGTATTATATGCAATATAATATTGTATACATTATTGGTAACTATATATAATATAGAAATTGTAGATATATATATCTACAAATGAGAAAGAGGCTATAACTAACTAGATACAACTAAAAATGCACTGGGTTTTTTTTGGGTAACTAAAAATGTGGAGATTAAAATTCAGGAGAATCGTGATATACTTGAAAATGTTAGTGAAATGGGTATGCTATTTTTTTAATTATAATTAAAACCTATAAATTAAACTTATAATTAAAACTTATAAAAGTATAAAACTCATAAAATTATAAGTTAAAAATTATAAAAGAAAACAAAAATAGCCTAAACAGGATTTCAAATATAAAATCATTTTCCAAATTCGTCAAAAGACGAAAGCATGAGGTTTTGAAGTGTATGCTGTTTAAATTGTCTTCACAAAAGTGAAAAGAAGGAAGCATCCCAATTCATTTCACAGAACTAGTACAGCCTTGATTCCAAAACCTGACACTACCATACGCTAAAAAGAAAACCTCAGACCAAATGTCATACACATACATTCAGAGCTTCCTAGGAAAACACTTCTTAGTTCCCTCTCCACACAGCAACCAGAAGGGATCCTTCTATAGCACAGAAAAGACCATGTCTCTCCCTTGCTCTTGACCCTCCAAGAGCTTCCATCTCACTTAGAATAAATTCCAGAAGCTTCCCTCTGGTCCACACGACCCGCCCTGACGTGCTCTAGTGACCTCTTGGACGTCATTTTCTTCCACTCTCCTTTCTCGTTCCACTCCAGCCACTCAGGACTCCTGGAAGCTCCTCAAACAACCCAACAGCAGGCCAGACTCAGGGCCTTTGATTCTCTGCCTCTGTTGTTCTCGACCACCCTATCTAAGTAAGATTTTTGGTCATTTTATAACTGAATGGGTTTCAGCAGAGCTTCTAGATTAAAACAAACTAGGAAGAAAGGCCTGGCAATCTCCTTCTGAAAAGTCAGCCACTGAAAAGCCTGTGGTGCACAGTTCTATTCTGACACACATGGGATCACAGTGAGTCAGACTGGACTCCACGGCAAATGGTACAGCCACTTACCAGAATGATTTTCTCTCCTACAGTTTGCCATTACATAAAATTATATTACACACTTTATTATCGACTTCCTGTCCATCTCTTCAAGCCAATGGCAGTGTCATAAGCACACAGGCTTTATTTTGCTCACTCTTGTTGTCTTGATTGTAAGACAGTGCCTGGCACACAGTAGGCATTCAATGTCTGAGTGAATAAATAAATGAATTCCCTATTCTGACATTTCTCTTCCAGATTTGGAAATGGGGAAGAGAAATCCAAAACCAAGTTAAACCAAGGGAACTCTCTGTCTGGGGAAGGATCTCAGAAGAGACACAAGCACTGTTGGTAAAGTGCGTTAAGAAAGTCGTCACACAAACCCAGGGCAGAGCAAATGCTTGTGGAGGCAGCATCTGTAACTTGATTTAATGAAGAACTAAAATTATTGACAAACCACTCAGTAAATTATTGATGATGCTGGAGAGCATGGCTGCTTTCACAGAAGCCAGCGATCAGTCACTAACACCAGAAGTTAAAGCTTCAAATATCAGGGAGTGAGCCAATAATAATAATAATAATTTTTACAATGAGAAAAACTAAGGAATGACCCACCCAGGCACTCGAGTGTCCTCCTGCCTCCAAAAGAAGAGACACAGCAAATAGCCCCCATACACGACAGGTCCCAAGCAGAACAGATACAAGGTCAAGGCGAGAAACAACCACATCGATCAATTCAGGATATTACAGAAACCAATTTGCAATTGGACCCAGTGGGCATCCTATTCTCCCTAAAGAATGAGGTCACTTACGTATAATCTTTGCGATTAAATATTTGCTTCAAGAATGCCCACATGGATGATCTGTTCTCTGCCAATGGTGACCAGCTTTTGGAATTTTAGCACAGATGAAACTGACATCCAACATGTTTACCAGACTCACTAGCCACTGCGCCTTCAGGTCCCACTTGGAAAGATCTCCCGCTTTCCATTTTCTGTAAGAAAACATCTCTTTACAGCTGTTGCTGGCACTGCTGCCACCAGGCCCAGAGACTCTCCTGTGGATATTTACCAAACAGAATGCGGGTATTGGCTGCAGTCTGAGCCCTGGGCAAAGATCAGCTGTGAGATCGCTGAGTTTCTTTATTAAAGAACAAATCATGCTGGACAAAGCTGATTGCTTTTTGGATCCGTGTGTGAAATGAGGGGGCTTAGCAAACACAGTGAAGCACAGTATCTGGGGTGTTCGGTGAGTTATTTAACCAAACACTCTGGAAATTGTACTTGGGAAGCCTGAGATGTTTGGCGTTAGGTAGAGAGGGATGGAGAGAGGGTCATGGGTCCCTTGGGTGTAGAAAGGAAGAAACCCTACGCCCGCCATTTCCAGAAAAAGCCTTTTTTTCCTGCATTTGTGTGCGCATGTGAAGTTGAGAAAGTCTCTGTCTGGGTGGTG
Organism: Loxodonta africana; assembly: GCF_030014295.1. Classification (NCBI taxonomy): domain Eukaryota; kingdom Metazoa; phylum Chordata; class Mammalia; order Proboscidea; family Elephantidae; genus Loxodonta; species Loxodonta africana. The sequence goes on along the minus strand of NC_087359.1, from coordinate 74,537,990 downwards.
CAAACAGTTAATGTGTTCAGCTGCTAACCAAAAAGTTGGGAGTTCAAGTCTACCCAGAGACAACTTGGAAAAAAAAGCCTGGCAATCGACTTCCAAAAAATCAGCCAATGAAAACCCTATGGAGCACATGGGGTAGCTAAGTCCTGAGGCTGGGAGTGAGGGCTGGGCAGAGTAAGAGCACTGTGTGTTTCGGGAGCTGGGATTGCACCGTCAGAATTCAGCCAGACCTGCCCTCTGGCTGGGCCTCCCCACCCTGAACCTCTGCCCTCTGAGTGGCCGTCCTCCTGAATGGCATTTGGGAAAAAGTCAGAATACTGGGAAAAAGTTAGGACAGAGGGCTCTTCTCTCTGAAATTTAGGTTTCTCATCTGTAAAATTAGAAGCTGGACTAGGATTTCTACGGGTCCCTCTAATCCTGACTTTCCATGATGAACTCTGGTGACGTGAGCATACTAGCCCATTTCCTTATCCCACCCTACAATGATTCCAACTACTAGGAGTTAAGCCAAACTTCAGAGGTTCAGACTGTGTTCTTCCACAAGGCCACCCTCACTCCAGACACCACTTAGAAGCTTGGTGTCCCCAGGCCACCCTCGCCTTCTGACAAACTAGCTACAAATTCGTGGGTTCCCACTACCCCCTCAGGTCCAGTAATTCTCTAGAATGACTCAACAGAACTCAGAAAAGCAATGTACATAGAGTTATAGTTTTATTATAGCAAATGGGTAAAAATTATACCAGCAAAGGGAGAGACACACAGGCGAGGGTGGGGAGGGTCCCAAACATGAAGCTTCCTTGTGCTCTCCCCATGAAGAGTGTCACCCTCCTGACACACAGAAGTGTGACAATTCACAGTGTACTGTTAAGTAGGGAAGCTCACCCAAGCCTTAATGTGCAGAGTTTTTATTGAGCGATGTCAACTTGGCTAGGCTGTGGTACCCAGTTGTTTGGTAAAAACACTAGTCTAGTTGCTGTTATAAAGTAGTCATGTGTGATTCGATCAGTTGGCCTCAAGTGATTTAATCCATAATGCGGGTGGGCCTCAATCAATCAACTAAAGGTTTTAAGAGCAAAAAGGTGTGTCCTGCCTCCAGAGTACCAATAGCCATTGTGCCAGAACACGCTTAATCTTCACTCCTCTCATCACCTGACCGATGGATTTTGGACTTTCCTGGCCTCCCCGATCCCACAATCCCATGGATCAATTCCTTGAAGCAAATCTCTCTCTCTATATATATGTATGGATATAATATATATATCCCAACCCAAAACCCAGTGCCGTTAATTCCGAATGCATATATATGTATTTTATATATTACACACACAAACCCAAAAACCTGTGGCTGTTGAGTCGATTCCAACTCATAGTGACTATAAGACAGAGTAGAATTGCCCCATAGGGTTTCCAAGGAGCAGCTGGTGGATTCAGACTGCTGACTTTTTTGGTTAGCAGCCATAGCTCTTAACCACTGCACCACCAGGGTTCCATCACATATATGCATGTGTGTGTGCATGTGTGTGTATGTGCAGTCAAATGTGACTAAATCAATTGGCAACACACATGTTGCTGTTGTAAGGTGCTGTTGAATCGGTTCTGACTCATAGCAGCCCTATACAAAAGAAGGAGACACTGCCCAGTCCTGCACCAGCCTCACAATCGCTGTTATGCTTGAGCCCATTACTGCAGCCACGATGTCAATCCATCTTGTTCAGGTCTTCCTCTTTTTCGCTGACCCTCTACTTTACCAGTCATGATGTCCTTCTCCAGGGACTGGTCCCTCCTGATAACATGTACCATATTTTTACACAAATAATGTGAGTCTTCTGTTTTTTTTGCCATCTGCACCTTCCTCCCGTGAGGTATTTTCATAAGTGTGCTATGCTAATTTTTTCACAACAACATGTGGAAGAAGACTGGCATGGTGGTGCTTGTGAGGGTGCCTCACAGGGGAAGGGCATGGCCAGTGAACAAATCCAGAAAGCCTGTGCTATTTGAGTAAAAATACAGTATATGATATATATACATATACATGACATATAATGCATGTTAAATACACACAAGCACACACACACATATATATACATAAAACAAAACCAAACCCACCGCCCTCAGGTTAATTCTGACTCACAGCAACCCTATAGGACAGAGTAAAACTGCCTTATAGGGTTTCCAAGGCTGTAATCTTTACAGAAGCAGACTGCCACATCTTCCTCCCATGGAACAGCTGATGGGTTCGAACCGCTGACCTTGCAGTTAGCAGCCAAGTGCTTAACCATTGTGCGACCAGCGCTCCTTTATATACACATATAAATCGGGGGTTCTGTTTCTCTAGAGAACCCTAAGACAAAAGGCGTGATTACCAGGATGAATAGGCATGTGACCGAAACCAGTCTCAGCCCACCTCTGCTCCTTGGAGGTCAGGCTGATACCACATGGCTCAAAGCTCCAATCACATGCTTAGTCTTTGTGTCATCGGCAGCCCCCATCCTGAGATATCTGATTGGCATAAACTATCTAGAGGCCGGAAACCCTGGTGGTGTAGTGGTTAAGTGCTACGGCTGCTAACAAAGAGTCGGCAGTTCGAATCCGTCGGGTGTTCCTTGGAAACTCTATGGGGCAGTTCTACTCTGTCCTATAGGGTCGCTATGAGTAGGAATTGACTCGACGGTACTGGGTTTGGTTTTTTGGTGTATCTAGAGGCCCATTATGAGCTACCTTGATGGCATTAACATGTGTGGTCCAAGGGGCTCACCAAGAATAACAAAGACATCCTGATCACTCAGGAAATTCCAAGGGTTTAGAGGTTACCTCCCAGGAACAGGATAAAGGCCAGGTCTCTTTTGGATAAAGTTAATTGGTCACTACACATACCTTAGTTTGTATTATCAAGACAACAGATCAGGCATCAGACTCTTATATTACTCGAAGACATCAGGAAAAAAAAATGCCCTTTTTCATGAATACACCTTTCATTTGCTTATTGATATTAAACATTTTATAGTTATTTTATCTTAAACTTTCTCATCTATAAGAATAACAGTTTAAACTAGACTACCTAAGCGTTCTTTATCCCTATCTAAGTAGTGATTTCATTCCATATCCCCATACCCACATTATTTTCCTCCATAGAGTTAGTCATTATGTCAAGTTATATTATGAATTTGAAGATCTATTTCTCTGAAGTCACTGTTAACTTCCTGAGGGCACATATTTTATGCAAATGTCTGCATAACATGGGCTGTTAGCTGTCCATCATAGTCCATACTCCTTATCTCCCATCGTCATGGATTGAACTGTGTCCACAGAAATGGGTGTCAACTTGGTTAGGCCATGATTCCCAATATTGTGTGATTGTCCACCATTTTGTCATGTGATGTGATTTTCCTATGTGCTGTAAATCCTACCTCTATGATGACTTGATGGCACTGGGTTATGATGTCAATGAGGTGGGATTAATGGCAGTTATATTAATGAGGCAGGATTCAATCTGTAAGATTAGGTTGTGTCTCAAACCAACCTCTTTTGAGATATAGAAAAGAAGTGAACAGAGAGGCAAGATGACCTCATACCACCAAGAAAGAATCACCAGGAGCACAGCATGTCCTTTGAACCCATGGTCCCTGCGCTGAGAAGTTCCTCCACCAGGGGAAGATTGATGACAGACCTTCTCCCAGAGCCGGCAGAAAGAGAACGCCTTCCCCTGGAGCTGGCACTCTGAATTCGGACTTCTAGCCTCCTGGAGTAGGAGAGAATAAATTTCTCTCTGATAAAGCCATCCACTGGTCGTGCTTCTGTTATAGCAGCACTAGATAACTAAGACACCCATCATAGGAGAACTGTAGGCTGACTCACAGATGGCCTATGCATTCCATTTTCCAGCAGCCTCCCCTGCAGTTAGGTGTAGCCATGTGCCTATGACCTCATCAAAAAAAGGTGAGCAAGAGTAAGGTGTACCTCTCATGATCTGAAGCATGAAAGATGGTAGACCTGTCTCCTCCACTTACTTTCCCCTTCCTATGAGCTGGAGAGCTGATAAGGAACTCTGCTGTGACTACATGAATGAGGATATGGCCTTAATGATGGCCGAGAGACAAGATCGAAGGAAGCTGGGTCCTCAAACCACCGCATGGAGCAGAGCTGCTCACCAACGTGAAACTTTGCTGTGTGAGGAACAATTCTCTTTTTGGAGCCACTATATTTTATGGTCTCTTTAGTAGAGCAGCTTAGACATTAACTTATATAGGATGCAGAATGCTAAATATGTGGCACTGTCTGAAAGATTATTTTGCAAACAAAAGAGAAGGATATAAAAAGTTTCCAGAAATGTGAGGGCTCATGGGGTTGGAAGAGCCATCTGCTTCTATACACTGAACATCAGATAAGACTGTTTTCTTCAGTCTTTTCCAAAGGCCTATTAAAACTTCTCAGTCAAACAGAAGCATCCATCCCTTTGGCAAAGGTCAACTTAAGGAGTCTGCTTTCCCATCAGTCACTATTATATTTCTGATGGTCTTCACTGAAATGAAATAGAGAGGTGTAGGTCCAAGAAGCAAAAACATAAAGCTGACTTAAGAACTATGTCTATAAAAGAATACTAGGTGTAGTTACTGTAACACGGAAATGAGTGGAAGTAACAGATCAAAAGCCCACAGTTTTTGGATGAGAACTGCATGTATAAAAAACTGCCAAGGAAACACTGAACCTGGCCTGAAAAGGCCTGTAACTGTCCTACACTTAAAACAACCACCATGCCTGGATCATGTACCAGAAGGAGGAAAATGGTGAAGCTCTCAGCCTCAAGGAGGACATACAGCCCCATGCCCACTCTAATAGGGTTACGGAGGACAATGGATAAGGAAGTCCCAGAGGGCAAATACGAAGGCATCCAAGGACAATGGACATGGGAGTTCTTCTCAGGGAGCAGGACCAGGGTTTCAATCAGTCCCTTCCTCCACTGCCAGAGCAAAGGTTCTTCACAGTTCTCACCCAACAGAATCCCATCATGGCAGTAGACCATCTGGGTGTCTCCCCTTCTTCCTTTTCTGAATGGGAATAGTTATTGTGATTTTTCTGGGCTTTTCCACCACTGTATCTTTGGGGAGTGGTGGATGAGAAGTAATGAGTGGGGAGGGCTCAGATCACTGACTTCAGTTTCTAGACCTCTGAACGATGAACAGACTATCTAGATATGATGACGTGAGACCTGTGCAACATCCAGGGATCCTGAACTCTGACCTGGATGTAGTACCTGAGGAGTTCTTTCCATTGCGGCAGGGCTGAGTGCTCTGTTTGCAAGAGGAAGGGTATGCACAGTTGTTTAGTGGCCAGAGGAGCAGACTGGGGAGGTGGAGACTGCTAGCTGCCCACCGTCTCCCTTTTCTCTGTGGTAATGAAGCCAGACTGGCGAGTGGCCGACCAGTTCATTTCATTTCCCAACGTCCCCTGCCGTAGGGTCTCTCCAACATAATGTAAGAAGTGATGGCACCAGTTCCAGGCCATAAGGCTACAGGGAAGTGGGTCTGCCTGCTTCCCTCCCTGTCTCTCATTTCCTGATGGTCAGAGCACAGATGGTTGTGGCCCAGCTTTGACCATACAGATGATGCTTGGGGCCTAGCGAATGGTGGAGCCACCCACCTACCCAAACTCAGCGTGTTACCAGAGAAACTTTCGTTTGTTTGATCCACTGCATTTTTGGATCTCTACGCTATGCTAAAGCAGTTTAGTCTGTCAACCTAACTAATCCACCAAGACAGATTTATCAGCCAATAACTGCTTGCTGTGCATAGGTTTATGAGGGGGCTTACACACTGCAGTCTGGCCCAGCTTTCCTGTCCCCCCTTTTGTTTCTTGCAGCTTTCTCCCTCTTCCTGTTTATTGCCTACCATCTTGGAAATTTACTTAAACTCATTGAACTTTGACTTCCTCTCCCATTAAAATATGATTTCAGAGTCAATAGGTTATGTAAAGATTAAAAAAATATCTAATTTTGTTGAATGCTTGTTGTTGTTAGCTGTTGTCGAGCCATCCCTTGACTCACGGCAGGCCCACGCACCATAGAACAAAACCCTGCTGGGTCCTGTGCTACCCCCGATGAGTCCCATCCTATTATCACTATTGTTCATATGAGGAAACCGAAGCACAAAAGATGTCGAACACCTTTCCCAGCGTTGCACAACAGGCAAGTGCTTTGCTTAACCACGGTGGCGATGTGATATATGTGGAAGGAACCTCAAACGCGACAACACCGCAGGCCAGCGTGGCATCTGTCCCTAGACTTGTAACTGTTGAAGGACTCTTCGAACCATGCAAAATCTGAACAATGAGGTTGTCCACGGAAATATATGGTCTGAGGACCTCTATTGTCATAGCAACTGTTCTTGGTTCCCTTTGGTCTTCTTTGACCAATTGACCCAGCCTCAAAGCAGGGAGAAGTCTCTTGGGGGTGGCCAGGGGCTGAGACCTTACCCTTCAGGACTAATTAGTAGGTCCCAGAATTGCTTTTGCAGTCCCTGGAAAGTTCTAGAGTTATTTTGAGTTATTCTCTCCTCTCCTCCACACTTCACTGACACACTTGCCTCCACACCACCACAGAAGCAGGGCCCCAAAGGGCAGGATTGACGGTCTCCTGCGCCTCTGCTTCCATCCTTACTCATCCCTTTTTCTTACACCTCCCCCTCTCAGCCTTTCCCCTACTCACTTTCTCTCCAATCAGCTCAAAATGCCACTGAAAAAATACCCTTACTCTTACTTCACAGCACCCTACTGCCCTTTGCCTTCCCTGCTGGCTTCCCAAGTGGCAGCCTAGTAAAGACACTGTCCTAGGCACCATCTCATTCCCCTGTTGCAGAAACCACAAGATGTGGGTTCAAACTGGGGCCAAGAACCCTTCTTTTGAGTACAGATGTTAGGCCACTTTTTCAAGGTCAAATCTGTAAGAGGAAAAGGTCAGTGTTGAACCCAGGACATCACGTGCCGTGTGCTTTTTACATCAGATCATCTTTTTCTTGGATTTCACTACCTCATCCCGCCTCTCCCTCTGTCTGCCCTCCATAGCTTTCCCCCAGCTCCAGGCCGTACGTGTCTCGAGACCAACATCTGTAGGGAAGCTGAATAAACCCTCATGAGGCTGAGGCTCAGAGCAAAGGGCCCTTCAGTCAGTAGGACTGTTTCTATCCTATCAAGATACCAGCACTTCCCAGGAAAAATCCAAAGATAACATACTACCCTAAGGGTTCCCGGGAAAGTGCTCCCATAATCAAGGGGGCTTCTAATACTACCTTCCATTCTCCTCTTTCTAGAAAGAAGAAAGCTTGAGTAATCCATTAATTTGGTCATTTATGTGGAGCTCCTCCTAGACACTGCCGGGTACTGGTCTACGATGCAAATTCCCTGCAGACTGAAAATATGGTGGCCTCCTGACATCCTGCCATCCCATTTCCAATGTCCACCTCACTGTCCTTGAAATCCAACTGAATAGGACAGAAGGAAATAGCTTGTTGTCCCCAACACATCTCCCTGCCCCCACTTCCATCTCTGAGTCTCAACGGCCAACTCAGCAAGCTCCTCTTAGGAGGCGCTCACCATGACAAACTTTGTTCCCACCCTTCAGTTCTGTGGGCGTTTGAGGGGAGAGGAGTGTTGCTGTGGGAAAAAGATGACACACTTGGATTGGGGGTCCTCAGAGAGCCAGAACTGACGGCCCTTGTCCTGGGTGTCCTGGAGATGATTCCCCTGGGCTCAGCCTCTGGGTATGACCCCTTCCCATGCAGGTCTCTGGCAGATGGAGTTCTCTGACTACCTTGTGGTGGGGTCAGATGGGATGAGTCACACACACACAATCACACAGCAAGCAGGCAGAGCATGGCACTGTGTAGGGTGGGAACTTTCTCCATATTGCAGGGGAGCTATCACACTCTTTGGTCAGACCATCTGTCTTCCTTTCACGGGGGACCCCCAGAGCCATCAAAACACCACCACTGCAGCAACACACCTTGCTGGGGAATGACAAGGTCCCCAGCATCCAAGTGAATTCCATGAAAGCCTGTGGAAGTTCCTGTTTCCATCAGAAGCCCCAAATTTCAAACCTCTCCCCCCATTCCACCTGATTAGTCTCTTGTTTTTTTCTAAAACCAGTTGCCATCACAGTGACCCCATGTGTGTAAGAGTACAACTGTGCTCCATAAGGTTTTCAATGGCTGATTTTTCAGAAGTAGATCACTAGGTCTTTCTTCTGAGGTGTCTCTATGTAGACTTGAACTTCCAAGCTTTTGGTTAGCAGCCAAGGGCTTAATTCTTTCCACCACCCAGGTACTCTACTCTTCCCCAACCCCCCCTCCCCATATATTGTCTCTATAGCAACCTGCAGTTCCTGGGTATGTCTGCCACTGGTGAGAGCTATGACTTTGGGGGACTACCTTCCTGGCCCTACATACAAAATGGCTGCATCATAAGCCATCTTTCCTCTAGGGCCTGAGCGTTAAGTTTGGAAGCAAAAAGGGCTTGGACCAGTCTAGATGTTCTAGAGACCACCTACTCACTCAGGCTATTTCCTCAACATCTGCTTCTCTCCCTTTCTGGCCTTTCAGAAGCATATGCCTAGCAAGGAACTGCTTGTCTGCTCAGGCACCTTTATGTTCAGAAGTGATCATGTAGAAAAGTGAGCTGAGCAAAGACCCCCATGTCCTGAGTCGTGGATTCTGGCCATGGGTCTGTCGACCATGAGTCGACTCCACGGTACCCAGTGGTGATGGTGTACCTGGCTGTTCCACCTCGGGCAGATCCTTCATCTGTAACAGAAGGGTTTACACTGGGTAAACTCGGGAGACTCCTTCCAGCATAACAGCCTGCCATCCGCTTCATTCTCTAAACGTCTTAAGTTTTGCTGACAGATAACTGAATCTGACATCTAAAAATATGAATTCTTTCAGAAAACTCTAACCAGAAGCATCAGCTCAAGCTCTAGACTCCAGAGTCAAGATCTACAAAGGGAGACAACCCCCTATGTCTCACCTTTCCCTTATGGGCAACCTTTCCTTGTGGGTGTGCCTCAGGCCCTGTACTCCTGCTTCTTCCTGTGGGAAATTTACCTGGGGGACCACAAGGATGTACACAGACTGCAGGAACGTCCACATGAAATGCAGGAAGTGTGGGCAGTTTCCAGAAGCTGCCTCTGGTTGGATAATGCAGGAAGGCAGCAATGGCAATGAGATCAAGCTAAGGATACTCCTAAGAGGAGAAAGGATAATTCATACACGGTGTAACCTGTGGGGTGAAAAGTTCCCCCCACAGTCCTCCAGCCAGCACCCCTGCAAGGGAGTGATTTAAGAAATGTTTTTTTATTATTATTGACCCCAAGTGCTGGGATCATTCACTCTTATTGTGATGGGATTCTCTGGCCCCCTGGGAAATCCAATTCCCTGGGAGGGTGTGGTCAGTGGTCCTACAGGCTGCAGTGCTCCCAGGAGATAAACAGCCCAGCTTCTCCTTGACAGCATCCAACATGCCCCGTCCCTGCACACACCTAACAAGGGTTCTAGCTGCGTCACATCGTGGGGTATGCAGTGGGCTCCATGGAAGGGAGTGCAGCACCCCCAGGGAGGCCCTGACACCCAGAAACAGGAAGGTCCAAGATGAAGCAGAGGCCAGCACTCTAGGGTGGCTCTACTGGGAACTTCCTTTGGCTTCAGACCCTGCCTGGTATTTAAGGCTGTTTGTTTTCTCTTCCTTGTGAACATGTTGTGGCCTCCCCCTTCCCCATCATACAGGGCTCAGCAATTACAGTATGTTCTTGAAGCTCAGGCAGATGGGGTGGGAGAGTAAATCTGTGTTCTCCCTGTGTGCTTCACCCCCTCCCTCATCCTCCAAACTTTGTGATTATCAACTAACACTTCAGGGAGAGCCCTGATTCCTGGCCAGCAGCTCAAAATTCCACCAGCACCACTGGGTACCATGGAGTCAACGCTGACTCATGGTGACCCCACGTGTGTCAGAGTAGAAATGTGCTCCATGGGGTTTTCAATGGCTGATTTTTCAAAAGTGGGTCACAATGCCACAAGAAAATGTGGGAGAACATGAGAGCTACAGAAGACTCAACTGTTCTAGGTCATGGGGAAGGGGACCCACACTGGAACACACAGAGCAGTGAGTTCTGATTTTATGCTGTCCCTGAACAAATCTACTTCTAATGTCAACCTACCCCTTACAAGGCCTCCTTGAATAAGAAAAAATATTCTTCCTTCCTACCCCTCCAACCCAGCAATGAGTTCTGCCTCCTTGAGGTGGCTGCTGACTTTGAAGTTGGCACATGGTTTGCCCAACAGGAGCTATTTATTAGTGTCCTTGATTCTCACTGAGCCTTCCTCAGCCACCCTTCCTCAGGTTCCTAAATCCATTGTCGCTGAGTCTATTCCAACTCATGGCAACCCTATAGGACAGAGTAGAGCTGCCCCATAGGGTTTCCAAGGCTGTAATCTTTATGGAGGCAGACTGTTACACATTTCTCCCTTGGAGTGACTGGTGGGTTCGAACCGCTGACCTTTTGGTTAGCAGTCAAGTGCTTAACCACTGTGCCACCAGGGCTCTTTCTCAGGTCTGTACCACCTTCAAAGTCACAATTTCAAACACTTCTTGACAAGTTCACTGGCTCTAGTTTTCCCATTGTCTCAACTCTTCGACCTCAATGAGTCGGCAAGGTACTGACCCCACTGCTTTCTCAACCCCTTCCTGTCCAGCCAGGAATCTATCACTTATCATTGTATTCTCTGCATTTCAAATACTCTCAAGTCTCTTACTTTGTCACCTGGAAAACACTAACTCTAGTTATCTATCTCATTCTCCATACCTGCACTCAGCAGCTGAATTTTTCTGGAGACAACTGTACAAGTGGCTTATTGGTTTTGCTTTAAATTTATGATTGCAAACCTTCACTGAGCATTCAACCTTGTAGAGAAACCCCTATTAGTTTGTCTCCTATCTCAGAGAAGACTGCTGCACCACACCTCTTGTTACAGGCTAGCAGCAGGATGCTCAGGAGTTAAGAACGTAGGTGCTGGCATCAAATCACTTGAGCTCAAATCACAGTTCTAACACTTACCAGCTTTGGGATCGTAATCCAGTAACTAAAGCTCTATGGACTTCAACCATCTCCTCTGTTGTTCAAGAGATTACTTAAATTGATAGATGCAAAGATTTTAGAGCAGAGATTGGCCTAGAATAAGGACTCCATAAGTATGTTGTTGCCATTGGTGTTGTTAGCTGCCATCAAGTCGGCTCTCACTCATGGTGACCTAACATATAACAGAACAAAATATTGCGTGGTCCTGCACCATCTCCATGATCTTTGACATGTTTAATCCCATTGTTGAGGCAATTGCGTCAACCCATCTCACTGAGGATTTCTCTAGTTTTCCTCGACCCTCTAACATGATGCCCTCTTCTAGTGATTAGTCTTTCCTGATGACATGTCCAAAGTGAGTCGCTTTCACCATCCTCACTTCTAAGGAGCATTCTGGTTGTATTTCTCCTAAGACTGATCCATAAGTATAAGAAATTATTATTCTCTTTTCAAAACTCTTCTACATGCCATCTTCTCATCTGAGGATCTCACCTCAAATAGCACTGAGTAAACAGAATCCATCTGATGGGAACTTTCTTATCCTCTACCCACCAGATTCATAAACTTTCCAGCATCAGTATCCATCTTCTCTTTCTTCCTGTTAACATGAAGGAATTGTCCCTTCTTCTGCTGAAAGTGAACCCCTCTACTAACTCTAGTTGGGGATTCTATCCCTATTTTGTTGTGACAAAACCTGCTAGAGGCTGCTAGACTGTGACAGAGGCCGATTCCAAATAGTTGCTCTTCCCTTCTTCTAGAGTAATACCAAAAACACGAGCTGCCATTGAGTCAGTTCAGACTCATGAGGATCCCCTGTGTGTCAGAGCAGAACTGGGCTCCATAAGGTTGTCAACGGCTGTTTTTTTGGAAGTAGATCCCCAAGACTTTCTTCCAAGGAGCCTCTGGATGGACTTGAATCTCCAACCTTTCAGTTAATCGCCAAGCACCTAACCATTCGCACCACTAAGGGACTTGTTTATAATAATCGTTGTTACTGCCAGGTGCTGTAGAGTCAGTTCTGGCTCATAGTAACCCTGCCTTCAACAGAACGAAACACTACCCGCTCCTGCACCATCCTCACAACTGTAATGCCCGAGCCCAGTGTCACAGCCACTGTGGCAATCCATCTGGTTGAGGGTCTTCCTCTTTTTCACTGACCCTCTACTTTACCAAGCATGATGTCCTTCTCTAGGGACTGACAACATGTGCCAAGTATGTGAGACGTAGTCTCGCCGTCCTTGCTTATATACTCTATGATAGTAACAAAAACGCCAGTTTTCAGCTGACCACACGGACACTCAGAAAAAGTACTGTATTTCCCAGTCTCCGTTGCTGCTAGACATGTCCGTGTGACCAAGTTCTGGCTAATGCGACGTGAGGAAAACTGTGATGTGCACCCTCTGAGACATAGCCTTAAAGGGAAGGGGCTTGCTCCTTAAATGCCCCTGCTTCCATCTGGCTACCTGGAATGTAGATGGTAAACCAGCTGCAGCCAAGCCAACTCCAACTCATGGCGGCCCCATGTTGTCAGGGTAGAACTGTGGCCCATTGGGTTTTCAGTGTCTGATTTTTTTGCAAGTACATCACCAGGCCTCTTTTGAGGCATCCGTGAGAGGACTCGAACCTCCAACCTTCTGTTAGCAGCCAAGAGCATTGATGGTTTGCACCATGCAGGGACTCCAGGAAGGTGGACACAGTGATGGGTTATTCTGGACCCCAAGGACAACGACCCTAGAGATGGTGGAACGAGTCTGAAGGAACTGGGTCCTTGGACAATCTTGAGAAGCAGAACCCTCCTCCCAGCAAAGGAAAGCTTTTGACTCAAACTATTATTTGAAAAAGAAAGAAACGACTGTCTTATTTAAGCTACTGTTATTCAAGGTCTCTCTTGCACACAGCCAAACCCAAATACTAACATACTCAACTTGGAGTCCCAGGGAGGTGCAGATGGTTAACACACCTTAGGTTTGAGTCCACTTGGAGGTGCTCAGAAGAAAGGCCTGGCAATTTGCTTCCCAAAGATCATAGCCATTGAAAACTCTACAGAGCATTGTTCTACTCTGACACACATGGGGTTGCCATGAGTCTGAGTTAAGTTGATGGCAACTGGTTTTTGGTCCCTTGAATTTCACTCTGTATTTGTCCTCTCCTCATCAGTCTCTTATTTTCTACCAGATCATGCTTTTTGACATACACGCATGTTCTGGTATCTTCCATCTATAAAGACCATCCTTGACTCCACACTCCCTTCACTCCCTGTCATGGATTGAATTGAGTGCCCCCAAAATGTCTGTCAACTTGGCTAGGCCATGATTCCCAGTATTATATGATCGTCCACCATTTTGTCATCTGATATGATTTCCCTATGTGTTGTAAATCCTTTCTCTACGATGGTGATCAGATGGGATTACTGGCAGTTATGTAAACTCAATCTGCAAGATTAACCTACAATTTAAGCTAATGTCTTTTGAGCTATAAAAGAGAGAAGTGAGCAGAGAGACAGGGGGAACTCATCCCACCAAGAAAGCAGTGCCGGAAGCACAGTGTGTTCTTTGGACCCGAGGTTCCTAAGCTGAGACACTCTTAGACCAAGGGAAGAGTGATGACAAGGATGGGAAGATTGATGACAAGGACCTTCCTTCAGAACCTACAGAGAAAGAAAGACATGGGCCATCCCCACTCTTGCCACATTACTCAGATCTCGATGTGAACATTACCACCTTAGGAAGGCCTTCCCTGGGTAACTCTATCACATTGCTCTGTTTTAATTACCTGCATAGTAACTGCCACTGCCATCATTTCCTTGTGTGCACGCATGCTCACATGTTTATTGCCTACTAGGGCATGGTTAAGAGTTACAGCTGCTAAACAAAAGGTCAGCAGTTCAAATCCACCAGTCGCTCCTTGGAAACCCTATGAGATAGTTCTACTCTGTCCTATAGGTCACTATGAGTCAGAATGGACTCGACAGCAATGGGTAACAGTGCATGGCACTTGGTAGACCCTTAATATCTGCAGGATGAATGACTAAATGGCTCTTCACTCCAATTTATTCTAAATAAAGCTGAAGAAAGAAGAGGAAGGAAGGAAGTAAAGGGAAGGCACCAGTAGGATAAAAATAAGCTGGATATCTTCCAAATCGCAGAGAATAAAAGAGGCAAAGATAGGAAAAGAATAGAAAGGAAACAGCAAGGAAGTATTTTTAAAAACGGAAAGGGAGAAAAAAGAAATGAAAAATATGAGAATGAAGTATATCAGTTATCAAATAAATATGCATAGGCTTCACACCTCTATTGCAATAAAAGCTTCCCACATGAGGACACAAAACAAAAGCTTACCATAAGCTGTGTGAAAGAGGTATAGCTCAAATAAAATTATATGAAAATATTAAATAAGAGGGATGAGCAAAGATACATGTGGAAAATGCAAACAAACCAACAAAAATTAGGGCTGAAAATATTAGTGTCACAGAGTGTAGAAGTCAAAGCAAAGAGCATCAGAGAGAAGACAGGGTCTAACCCACAGCAGAAACAGACGTCCAATGAATCATTTTTTTATGTACTAAATATCAAAACAATCAAATATATATTTAAAATGTTATAGAATTTAAACCGTATGAAATTGCCAGTACTCAACTGTTTTTGACCTATAATACCAATAATTTATTGAAGTGCGAAACACAAGGAGAAATAAAACAAAATCACAGTGGAAGGATTTAACACATTTCTGGCAACTCCAATAAAAAATAAAAAGGATAAAGAAGATCTGAATAATAAGATTAAGAGAGCTGATTTTAATTACTGTATGAAATTATGTACTGTAAATAGTTAGTTTTGAAATGCCCATATGAGTCACAAAAATTGATCATATCATATGCCACAAAAAATACTGCAAATTTCCCAAATAGGGAATAATACTATCTAGAATGCAATAAAATTACATGTTACTAACAAAATATGAATAAAGCAAACCAACTGAAATTTAAAAAAACAGTCTTTCCTGAGTAATCTCTGGGTAAAAGAGTAACTGGAAACAGCTACCACAGATAATTAAAATATATCAATAGCAAAGATATTACATATAAAAACTTTTAGGGTTCAGTTATAGCTACCCTTAGAGAAATAATGAAAAAGTTTAAGTTCTTTTATATTTAAAAGGAAATAATAAAATTTAAAGGACTAGGACTCCATCTCTAACGTGTGCATTAATTAGTTCCATGGAACAACTAATTAAATCTCTGGCAACTCCAGTCCGAAGGGAGGGAGAGAACAGAAGCACCAAGTGATATAAAAGAAAAAAGGTATATAATTGCTGAGCCACAAAAGCTTTTTTTAAATAACAGAAGGCTGCTTGCAGCTCTATAAACTCAACAAAATCAGAGTGATTTTCTCTGGAAGTATAAATTCCCAAAATTAATTCAAGAATAAGCAGAAAACCTAAAAGTTGCAATAATCATGGAGGATATTGAAAAAACTGCTTTAAAATGCAATTTTTTTTTTTTTTTTTTAATGTTCTAACTCAAGCCATTTTCACAGGTGAGTTCCTTCAAAATTTCACAGAGCAGACCGGGGTGGGAGAGAATGCGGGATGAGAGGGGAGGAAAACCTGCCAATTCTTTTTGCAAAGCTGGCATAACCTTGATCTCAAATCTTATCAGCGGCGCCTCTGAAAAACAATGATCGAGGAAACTTTAACTCATGAAAACAGATGCGTATACTCTACCTAAATTATTAGAAAACAGAATCCAGCATTATTTCAAAAGGATAACATACTTTGGACAAAATTGATTCTATATTCCAAGAATTCTGATACGTTACCATATAAACACGTCAAGGAAAAATTGTTTTTGTTGTTAGTTGCTGCCTAGTCAATGCCGACTCATGGTGAGCCCACGTGTGCAGAGTAGAACTGCTCCCTGGGGTTTTCAAGGTTGTGACCCTTCCCAAGCAGATCACCAGGCTTGTCTTCAGAGGCACCGCTGGGTGAGTTTGAACTGCCGGCCTTTCAGAAAGCAGTCAAGTGCTTAACCGTTTGTGCCACCCAGGGATTCCTCAAAGAAAAATAGAAGTGTCAAAAAAAACATAGTGGGTAACATTTAACAGCCATTCTGAATTTAAAGATATATCTTAATGAAAGGAAATTATACTTCTTTATTAATTCCATAAAAGCTATTTCCACTGAAGTTAGAAGCTAAACACTGACGCCAACTATATTTGCCATCATTTAACTTTATTCTGGAGAGCTAGCCAGTGTAATCAATCAAAAAACAGGAAAAAAAAAAAACTGTTGTTAGGTTCCAGCTCACAGTGACCCTATGTACAACAGACCGAAACACTGCCCAGTCCTGGGCCACCCTCACCACAATTACTGCTGCACTTGAGTCCATTGTTGCAGCCACTGTGACAATCCATCTTATTGAGGGTCTTCCTCTTTTTCAGTGACCCTCTACTTTACCAAGCATGATGTTCTTCTCCAGGGACTGACCCCTCCTGATCACCTGTTCAAAGTATGTGAGATGAAGTCTCGCCATCCTCCCTTCTAAGGAGCATTCTGGCTGTACTTCTTCCAAGACAAATTTGTTTGTTCTTCTGGCAGTCCGTGGTATATTCAATATTCTTCACCAACACCATAATTTAAAAGAATCAGTTCTTCTTCAGTCTTCCTTATTCATTGTCCAGCTTTCACATGCATGTGAGGCAACTGAAAACACCATGGCTTGGGTCAGGTGCACCGTAGCCTTCGAGTGGCATCTTTGCCTTTTAACACTTTAAAGAGGTCTTTTGCTGCAGATTTGCCCACTCCAACGCGTTGTTTGATTTCTCGACTGCTGCTTCCATAGGTGTTGACTGTAGATCCAAGTAAAATGAAATCCTTGACAACTTCAGACTCTTCTCTGTTCATCATGATGCTGCTTACTGGTTAAGATGTGAGGACATTTGTTTTCTTTATGCTGAGGTGTAGACCATTCTGAAGTCTGTGGTCTTTGGTTTTCATCAGTAAGTACTTCAAGTCCTCTTCGCTTTCAGCAAGTAAGGCTGTGTCATCTGCATATCCCAGGTTGTTGGCGAGTCTTCCTCAAATCCTGATGCTCTTTTTCACATAGTCCAGCTTCTCCAATTATGCGCTCAGCATACAGACTGAATAAGTATGGTGAAAGGATACAACCCCGACGCACACCCTTCCTGATTTTAAACCACACAGTATCCCCTTGTTCTGTTACAATGACTGCCTGTTGGTCTCATGAGCACAATTAAGTATTTTGGAATTCCCATTCTTCGTAGTATTATCCGTAATTTGCTATGATCCACACAGTCGAATGCCTTTTCATAGTCAATAAAACACAGGTAAACATCGTTCTAGTATTCTCTGTTTTCAGCCAAAATTGGTCTGATACCAGCATTGATATCCCTTGTCCCACCACCTCTTCTGAATTCCTGGCAGTTCCCTGTTGATACACTGGTGCAACGATTTTTGAATGATCTTTAGCAAAATTTTACTTGTATGTGATGTTAATGATATTGTTTGCTAATTTCCACATTCAGTTGAATCACCTTTCTTTGGAATGGGCAGAAATATGTTCGATCTCTTCCAGTCGGTTAGCCAGGTAGCTGTCTTCCACATTTCTTGGCACAGACAGGTGAGTGCTCCCAGTGTTGCATCCATTTGTTGAAACATCTCAATTCGTATTCTGTCAATTCTTGGAGCCGTGCTGTTTGCCAATGCCTTCAGTGCAGCTTGGACTTCTTCCTTTAATACCGTCATCTTGATCATATGCTACTTCCTGAAATGGTTGAACATCGACTAATTCTTTCTGGTACAGTGACTCTGTGTACTCCTTCCATTGTCTTTCAATGCTTCCTGCTTCATTCAATATTTTGCCCACAGAATTCTTCAATATTGCAAGTTGGAGATTGAATTTTTCTTCAGTTCTTTCAGCTAAAAAATGCCAAGCATGTTCTTCCCTTTTGGTTTTCTAACTCCAGGCTTTTGCGTATTTCATTAAAATACTCTACTTTGTCTTCTTGAGCTGCCCTTTGAAGTTTTTTGTTCAGCTCTTTTACTTCATCATTTCTTCCATTGGCTTCAGCTACTCTATGTTCAAGAGCAAATTTCAGAGTCTCTTCTGACATTCATTTTGGTCTTTTCTTTGTTTCTTAGCTTTTTAATGGCTTTCTGCTTTCTTCATGTATGATGTTCTTGACATCATGAAACAACTCGTCTGGTCTTCAGTCATTAGTGTTCAATGCATCATATCTGTTCTTGAGATGGTCTCTAAATTCAGGTGGGATATGTTCAAGGTCGTACTTTGGCTCTCATTGACTTGTTTTAATTTTCTTCATCTTCAACTTGAGCTCGCATATGAGCAACTGATTATCTGTTCTGCAGTCAGCCCCTGGCCTTGTTCTGACTGATTGAGCTTCTCCATCATCTCTTTCAATAGATGTAGTCGATTTGACTCCTGTGTGTTCCATCTGGTGAGGTCCGCATACGTAGTTGCCGTTTATATTGTTGAAAAATGTATCAGCAATGAATAAGTCGTTGGTCTTGCAAAATTCTGTCATGCAATCTCTGGTGTCGTTTCTATCATCAAGGCCATAGTTTCCGACTACCAATTCTTCATTTCCAACGTTCGCATTCTAATTAGCGGTAATTATCAATGCATTTTGATTGCATGTTCGCTCAATTTCAGACTGCAGAAGTTGATAAAAATCTTCAATTTCTTCATCTTTGGCCTTAGTGGTTGGTGTGTACATTTGAATAATAGACATATTAACTGATCTTCCATGTAGGTTTATGGATATTATCCTATCACTGACAGCATTATACCTCAGAATGGATCTTGAAATGTTCTTTTTGACAATAAATACATTATTATTCTTCATTTTGCCATCCTGGCATAGTAGGCCTTATGATTGTCTGATTCAAAATGGCCAATACCCGTCCATTTCAGCTCACTAATGCCTTGGATATTGGTTTTTATGCCTTTCATTTTTGACAACTTCTAATTTTCCTAGATTCATACTTCATACATTCCACATTCCGATTATAAACGGTTGTTTGCAGCTGTCTGTTCTCATTTTAAGTCATGCCACATCAGCAAAAGAAGGTCTCAAAAGCTTTACTCTTTCCAAACTATTAAGGCCCACTCTGCCTTGAAGAGGCAGCTCTTCCCCAGTTGTATTTTCAGTGCCTTCCAACCTGAGGGGCTCATCTTCCAGCACTATATCCGACAACGTTCTGCTGCTATTCATAAGCTTTTCACTGGCCAATTTTCTTCAGAAGTAGGCTGCCAGGTCCTTTTTCTAAGTCTGTCTTGGTCTGGAAGCTCCACTGAAACCTGTCCACCATGAGTGACCCTGCTGATATTTGGAATACTGGTGGCAGAGCTTCCAGCATCACAGCCACACACAAGCCACGACAGTATGACAAAAGTTTAGGAGGTTAGAAGTTCGAATTCTCAGTAAGGTTGATAGTGATAAAATTCATGTATAAATATCAGCAACAATTAGTGTATGTGTGTGTATGAGAAAGAGAGAGAGAGAACAGAGAGGGAAAGGAAAGGGAAAGAACAAGTAATTCTACTCAAAATTATGGAAAATTGTATAATATACCCAGTCTTTTACAAGAAGTATGGGGGGAATCCATATGAAGAAAATGTGACATATTTACTGAAAGGCATAAAATGCTTGTTCTTGCGTAGGAATTCTTAACATTTTAATACCAATTAATCTCAAAATAATCTCCAATATAAAAATACAGTCAAAAATAATATCTGACTCTACTGCACTTTTACTTTGATGAAATGATTTCAAAGTTTATACAAAAAAAGAAAGCTGCAGGAATATCTTCAAAATTTTTTTTTTTATGTATACTGTTCGTGAATTGCACAAATGCATATCCGCAATCAGCAATTTAGAATAAAAATCTTTAAAAATGTACCCAGACTTTGACTCAGCCATAGCACTTTTAGGAACGTATTCTAAGAAAATAACTGGGCAGTCATGCAAAACTTTTTCTAGCAGTTACTCACTGCAGTAGCACCTGTAATAGCGGAGAAAGAGTACTATCTTCTATGACCACACAGTACCAACCAAACAAACTATACTGCAAAAACCCCTGTTGCTGTCCAGTTGATTCTGACTCTTAGTGACCCCACGTGTGTCAGAGTACAACTGTGCTCCACAGGGCGTTCAGTGGCTGGTTTTTCAGAAGTAGATCTTGACATTTTTTTTGCCGGGAGCCTCTGGATGGGCTCTAATCACTACCCTTTCTGTTAGCGGCCCAGCATGTGACCTATTTGTACCACCCAGGGACTCCAATCCTATGAAAAGTCCTATGTAGTAGTGAGAGGTATCTAATAGCTGGCTGGGTGTTTGGTGATATTAAAGAAGTATTGTTAGTTTATTTAAGTGAGATGATGGTGCTATGTTTTTAAATGTCCTTTTCTTTCGGAGACTCAAAAGTCAATCTTTTCTTGAGAAATAGTATAAACTGAGAAGAACACATACTTTTGTGGTTACGAGGAGGGGAGGGAGGGAGGGTGGGAGAGGGTTTTTTTACTGATTAGTTAGTAGATAAGAACTGCTTTAGGTGAAGGGAAGGACAATATTCAATACATGGAAGATCAGCTCAACTGGACTGGACCAAAAGTGAAGAAGTTTCCGGGATAAAATGAATGCTTCAAAGGTCAGCGGAGCAAGGGCTGGGGTTTGGGGACCATGGTTTAAGGGGACTTCTAAGTCAATTGGCAAAATAATTCTATTATGAAAACATTCTGCATCCCACTTTGAAGTGTGGCATCTGGGGTCTTAAATGCTAACAAGCGGCCATCTAAGATGCATCAATTGGTCTCAACCCACCTGGAGCAAAGGCAAAGGAAGAACACCAAGGTCACACGATAACTATGAGCCCAAGAGACAGAAAGGGCCACATGAACCAGAGACTTACATCATCCTGAGACCAGAAGAACTAGATGGTGCCCAGCCACAACCGATGACTGCCCTGACAGGGAGCACAACAGAGAACCCCTGAGGGAGCAGGAGATCAGTAGGATGCAGACCCCAAATTCTCACAAAAAGACCATACTTAATGGTCTGATTGAGACTAGAGGAATCCCAGCGGTCATGGTCCCCAAACCTTCTGTTGGCCCAGAATAGGAACCATTCCCCAAGACAACTCATCAGACATGGAAGGGACTGGACAGTGGGTAGGAAAGAGATGCTGATGAAGAGTGAGCTATTTGTATCGGGTGGACACTTGAGACTGTGTTGGCATCTCCTGTCTGGAGCGGGGATGGGAGGGTAGAGAGGGTTGGAAGCTGGCAAAATTGTCACGAAAGGAGAGACTGGAAGGGCTGACTCATTAAAAAACATTTAGGGGGAGAGAAAGTGGGAGTATAGAGTAAGGTGTATATAAACTTCTATGTGACAGACTGAGTTGATTTGTAAACTTTCACTTGAAGCTCAATAATAATTAAAAAAAAAAGTCAATCTTTACAGGCAAAACGGTATCTGGAATTTGGTTCAAAATAATCCAGGCAGTAAAGATTAGACAGGCTCATGAAACAAAATGAGACTAAAGGGGCACACCAACTCAGGGGCAAGGACTAGAAGGCAGGAGGGGACAGGAAACCTGGTAATGGGGAACCCAAGGTTGAGGAGGGAGAGTGTTGCCATGTCGTGGGGTTGTTAACCAATGTCATAAAACGGTACGTGTGGTAACTGTTTAACGAGAAGCTAGTTTGTCCTGTAAACCTTCATCTAAAATGCAATAAAATAAATAAATAATCCAGGCAGTGGCAGGGGAGGGTAGTGGGGTAGATCACTTTTGGAGCTGAGTGATGGTCCACAGGGGTTCATTATACGTACTGTTCTCTCTGCTTTTATGTATGTTTGAAATGTTTCAGAGCAAAAAACCTCTTCAAAAGTGATGTTGGAAATGTATAATTTCTTAATGTGGAAAGATATTTGTGATATATTGTTGTTAAGTGAAAAGTACAAATTTTAAAACAATGTGTCAAATCTCATTTTAAAATTTATATATCCAAATAAAGACCAAATGTAAACCAATGCCTGTAAGATTTTAATCAGTCTTTTTTTTTCTCACTATGTTTTTACATTTTCTATAATGAAATGTCTTTCTTGTGTAAGAACAATTATTAAAGTGAAAAAAAAAGGGAGGAAAACATAACAGGAGATATCTCCCTTATGGGCACAGAATAGGCAAGGCTGCTGGTCAAGGAGCTTCTTTCCTGGGATCAATAAACTCACACCAAGTATTTATGTCCAGGATTCAGTATATCAGCTCTTCTTCTCCATCTTTCTGATAAACACGTGGAAATTCTTTCTCCTGAATCCTGCTGCCAAGGTTAGGTAAGGTGCTCTGCTTCTCAAAGGGCCCCACTGGTGCTACTTAAATAAGTAAACAAATATTTGGAGATTCCGGACAAAATATCCTGGGATGCTGTGGGGTTTGTGTAGATAACCCTCCCACCCCCTCAGTCTAAAATCCACCCCCTGTGCTGGAATCTGGGTCCTCTGAAGAAAAGTGAAATTAGACCTGACTCCCACAGATGAAAATCCTTTCTTGCCTCATCAGCAGCATTTCTCTGCCAGTGGCAGACAGGCTTTTCCTTGGACATGTTCCAGCAACATCTAGCCGGAGACCTCTGATAAAGGTGGAAGGGCGTGCGTGCTAAACAGAGGTCTGAGCAAAAGCCTACAGGGGAGAGAAGGAGGGAATCGTTTTGATGTGATGAAGGGAGGAGGCGTATCACAGAGGGCTTCCCAGAGGAGTGGCATTTCAAGTAAACTTTAGATGACAAGTAGTCCATAGTTGGTCAAGGAGGGTAAGGACGTTCCTAGCAGGAAGATGAGCAACAACTCAGTAAGGCACAGCACTACGCAAGCTGAGAATGAAGGGATGTGAGCACCTGAAACCCATTCCTGAGTCTTCAGCAGAGTATAATGCCTCCAAGTCTCAGGCGGAGGAATCTGTCAGTGACGACGCCTGGTCTGTGGTCTGTTGGGTGTCCCTGAGTGGTGTAAACAGTTAACGCACTCAGCTGCTAACCAAAAGGTTGGAGGTTCAAGTCCCCCAGAGGTATGTTGGAAGAAAGTCCTGGCAATTGACTTCCAAAAAATGAGCCATGTAAAACCCCACGGAGCATAATTATACTCTAACACACATGGGACTGCCATGAGTCAGAATCAACTTGATGACAACAAGTGGTCTTTTAGGGGAGGATGGTGGGGATCGTAAGCCCATGAGCACCAGAGAACTGGACCCTCTTTGCCTCAGGCCCACTTGCTCTTGCTAAGGCAGTGAGCGGCACAGCTCAGGTCCAAAGACAGGCCATTTATGTAGGCCCTAAGCCTCCAACTGGCGAAAGTGAGACGCAGCCAGCCCCTGCCACCTCTGCCACCCTCCCTGTCATTCCACTGCTGTCATTACAGCCACCAGCTTTCACAAAGTTCCAAATGGCCACTTCAAAGCTAGTCTAACCCCAGTTCTGGGCTTCAGTTTCTCATACACCATAAACACAGAGCCCTGGGAGCCTGGGCACAGGCACTGCACACTCCTTGCAATGGAAAGGGGGATTCCTGTCCCTTCAGTGCCTCAACAAATTAATCTCTCATAAAACGTGGATTGTATCAAGCAGAATTAATTCCCCAACTAGAGGCCCCTGAGCTCTCCGTTAGATTCATTTCTTAAAAGGAGTCAACGTCATTCATCATTACTGCAGACAAAGCACGATCCTCTCATCTCCTTTTTGACACAAGCTTTCCCAACTCCATGGGAACACTTGCTCACCTCATGGGATATGAGAACCAAAAAATCCAGTGCCGTCGAGTCGAGAAATGAGAGTGAGGGGTTATGTCAAGAATCGCCCCCCACCCTAGAAGGGCCAACTGCTACAGGCTAAGAGAAAGGAAGAAAACAGCAGCGACTCCTGCGAAGATCACACGCTGCCTCCAAGTCTCAGGAGGAGGAAACTGTCTCCGCTGTCTGACACACCACATGGGATGTGCAAACCGAATCCTAGCCCAGACATCTAACAAAACAGAAGAAGTTTCCCAGATCAAACCAGAGCAAGCAGACTCCCTGACTGCTGAGCCTTGGCTAGGAAGACTTACTTCTAAGGTGCGTGTGCATGTGAAGGTAAGCGTGTGTATCAATCAAACTTGAAATTCTGTGAATCTTTTGGGGATTGTGTTCCTTGTTGATTTTACCTCGGCAAAATGCCACATGTACGAGCAGAATGGCAACAGGTTCACCATTCTGGGCTGAGAGGCAGGCCCCCGAGCCTCAGTGAAGAAACTGAAGAACAGAGGTCCTTCTGGAGTCCCTGGGTGGTGCAAATAGTTAACATGCTTGGTTGCTAACAGACAGGTTGGAGGTTCAAGCCCACCCAGAGGTGTCTTGGAGAAAAGGCCTGACAATCTACTTCTGAAAAATCAATGCTTGAATACCCTATGGAGCCCAGTTCTACTCTGACACACAAGCTGTCACCAGGAGTCAGAGACAATGGCAACTGTGGGTTTTTTTAATAGCATCTTCTCAGTGCCACTTCAACTATGGTTAGAAGAGGTGGAGGTGAAGCAGAGGAAGGGAGCCCTGAGCCAGGAGGACCTGGCTCAACCCCAGCTTTGTAAATAATCTGCTCCATGACCAACTAAACTTCTTTAGCCTCAGTTTCATCCCTTGAATGACAGAAGTGATAATATCTGTATCTCATGGCTGTTGTCGAGTCAATGAAATGTAAAGAACTATAGAAGTATAATGGAGCAATAATGGTGTCATAAGAAACAGAATGAATTCCAAGGGACATACAAGTTATTTTATTATAGTGAGACTTGTTACTGTGAGCATATAACCAGAAGCTACACCTCAGTGAGGAAGCTGGTTTGAAACCGTAAGGAGAGAGAGGAAAACACACCGAATGGATGTAGCAAAAGCTACTTACCCAAGAGTCCATCTGTCTCTCTCCCTTTTATTAAACCAAGTCAGTTAAGGCAGCACTGTGTCCAGCTAAACAAGGGTCACTGGCATTGCCCTTCTCTCACTCATGTTGCCCTGGATGTAGATATAAAGCTTGGAGCTGGGCAGCTATTTTGCAGTCATGAGGTAACAAGCATAGGATGAGAGGTAACCCACTGAGGATGGTGGAGAAGACAATCGGAAGTCCATTTTTCTGAAGGCATTGTTGAGCAGCACAACCAACTCCAGAAATGGCCTACTTTGGACCGCCAGTTAAGACGGACAATCTCTATTTGCTTATGCTACCGTTGGCCAGTTTTACATTACTCAAAATTGAGCATAATCCCAAATGATATATATCATTTCCCCTGCCCTTCTCCTAAATCAGGAGTGTGTGTGTATGTGTGTGTGTGTAGTTCTGAGGTAATGATATGGGAGTCAGAGCTTTCTAATGGAGGTTTTCCTGTGGGAAGCACAAGAATTTCTAAGTGTGAAAAGCTTGGAGGTGCTAAAAAGGAACTGGGGAACAACACAAAAAGAAAAAAAAAAAGCCTATTGAGCCAATTCTCAGCCTAAAGCGCAAACCAGACAGAAAGCTCAAAGCTAAGGAACGCTGTAGACTGTATCCCAGTATGTCTCCCTCACAGCAGCAGAGCTGTCAGGGCTAAGTCCCCCAGAGCACAGACCACAAATGGAATTTCCTTTATTAGGCATTAAAGTTTTGTGTTCTTGAATTCCAAAACTGCGCCTTACCTCCATGACAGGCTCCTTCCCCGTTCCAACAGAGGATGGGGGTTTTGTACATGCAAGATTACACGGCATCTATGTACCCAACAAATATTTACCGAGTTCACAAGGCATGGCATTAGAGTTATGTGCTTTGTACAGTATTTGCTGACACCATTTTGATGTAACTGGCTTATTTTCCTTAATTCATATTCAAAAGAGCTGAAGAATAAGCAGACACATGAGCTTATTCAGCATGAGGCTTTAAGCCTACTTGATTTTGATTCCATGGAAGACAAATGAGTGGCTGAGCTGTAGCAGCATCAGGAGGGAGAAGGAGAAAGAGGAACCCACCTTGACCAGAGGACTTGTGTTCAAGTCTTGGTTTTAATACCTACTGGCTGTGTAATGAGGGACTCGTTCCTTAAACCTTCCGAGTGTCCATAGAGAATCGCCTGTGAAATGGAGACAATTACTTCTTCCTCAATTGATCGATGGGCTTAACTCATACACACTCACACACACACATCGCTTTCACAAACCCAAACCAGTGGTCAGGTCAACTCCGACTCATGGCGACCCCGTGTGTGTCAGAGCAGAACTGTGCGCCATAAGGGTTTCAACAGCTGATTGTTCAGAAGTAGATTGCCAGGCCTTTCTTATGAGGCACTTCTGGTTGGACTGGAACCTCCAACCTTTCTGTTAGCACCCAAGCATGTTAAGCATTTCCACCACTCAGAGGTTCCACTGCTTTAGAAAAGTAATTTTATTACAGATAGCATCTAAAAGGACAGTAACGGTTAATATTTACGTGGTGACACTTTATAGAGTTCAATAAGCCTAAGAAGTAGAAGGTTTTATCTTCACTTAACAAATGGGAAAACCGAGGATTTGGTTGAGAAAAAAAACTCTGGTCTTCGACTCCGAATTCGGTGAGCTTTGCACTCTGCTGGATCCATTATGCTATCCTGGGGCAAAGCAGGTACAAACAGCAGGGCTGTTTTTCAATGTAAACTTATTTTGAGCTCTCCACTCCATAATCCTGAAAGTGGCTTGTGGGGAAATTGGAGGGGGCTCCGCCATCTACGTTCCATTTTGTAGGCTGGGGTCCTGAAGTACAGAGTGAGCCCCTCCGGGTGGGGCCAAAGGGATGCCCATTCACTTATGTGTCTCTAGATCACAAGCGGTGAGTAGACAGTATGACAGCAAGTCAGACAGTATGGGAGCCCAAATTGTTTGCCTTCTGGTCTCTTTCCCACCCGCTAAGGTGAAAGAACTT
The DNA here is from genome assembly GCF_030014295.1 of Loxodonta africana. Lineage (NCBI taxonomy): Eukaryota > Metazoa > Chordata > Mammalia > Proboscidea > Elephantidae > Loxodonta > Loxodonta africana. The sequence goes on along the minus strand of NC_087359.1, from coordinate 74,510,892 downwards.
TTTATGGTGTTGAATCAGTTCTGGAAGTCTGTCTACTTTAATGTTCAATATCCAGGTAATGGGTGAATAAGAGGACTGACAAGGAGCAAGAGAGTGTGAGTTGGCTTATGTGATAAAGAGGTGAGAGAACTGCAGAGGCTGCTGACCTGAGTTCAGAGGATTTTTGTAACAAAGGAGGGAGTTTGGGGATACAGTTTACATGGCTATGAAAAGCCTTAAGAGTAAAAAGAAGCCCCTAGGTGATGCAAATGGTTAACATGCTCAGTTGCTAACTGAAAAGCTGGAGGTTCACGTCCACCCAGGGGCATCTTGGAAGACAGTCCTGGAGAACTACTCCCAAAAAATCAGGCACTGAAAATCCTGTGGAGCGCAGTTCTACTCTGATACACACGGGGTCATTTAAGTCAAATCAACTCAATGGCAACTGGTTTCTAAGAGTGGAAAAGATGAGGAAAAGTTTTGTAAACTAACGTGTTGTGTACTGCAAGAGGGTCATACAGCCCTTTGGTTTTCCTTCCAGGAGAACAAGCAAAGTTTTGAATTGCTTTTTAATTAAATTCGTGCTTTCAACTGTTGTCTCTTTTAAGGCATCTTCACCTGAAAACAGACAACTGAAAGTCACCTTGGCCTTGTGTCAGTTACATTTAAAATTTTTTTTAATCATACGTGATTGTTTCAAAAAGAAACAGACCACCTAAATAACCCCGTAACTATTAAAGAAATTGAATTGGTATTTAAAACTCTTCCTACAAAAAATAAACAAATAAAAAATAACAACAAAGAACTCCAGGCACAAATGGCTTTAGCTGGTGAATTCTACAAAAACTCTTCCACAAAATTGAAGGGGAGGGAATGCCTCCCACATAGACTTATGAGGTCAGCGTTACTCTGATATCAAAAACACAAAAAAATATTACAAGAAAACTACAGACCAATATTTCTCATGAACACAGAAGAAAAATTCAAAATAAAATTTGAGCAAATTAAATCCAATAATATATCAAAAAGATAAAACACCATGAGCAAGTAGGGTTTATCCAAGAAAAACAAGGTTAGTTTAACATTTGAAATTAATCAATGTAATTCATCGTAATAGCAGACTAAAGGGAGAACCATATGACCATATCAAGAGATGCACAAAAAGCATCCATTCCAATAAAAACTCCCCATAGGCCAGGAATAAAAGGAAACTTTCTTAACTTGAAAAATAGCATCTCCAAAAAAACATAAATCTAACATCACAATATAAAAGACTGAATCTTTTCCATCTAACATCAGGAATAAAGTTCTCACCTTCTCTATTCAATATTATACAGATGGTCCTAGACAATGTAATAAGGCAAGAAAAAGAAAGAAATGGCATCTAGAAGAAGCAAAACTATATTCATTTGCAGATGATACCAGTGCCTAAAAAAAACTGGTGGCGTAGTGGTTAAGTGCTATGGCTGCTAACCAAAAGGTCAGCGGTTCAAATCTGCCAGGCGCTCCTTGGAAACTCTATGAGACAGCTCTACTCTGCCCTATAGGGTGGCTATGAGTCAGAATCGACTTGACAGCAGTGGGTTTGGTTTGGTTTTTTGGTATCATTGCCTATGTAGAAAATCCTAAAAAGTCCACAAAAAAGTTAATAAAATTAGAAAAGGATATTTATAAGTTTGTAGGATACAAAGTCATTATATAAAAATCAATAACGTCAAGAACAATGGAAAAAATTGAAATGGACACCTGTTTTAGAATGTCATTACAAATGTGAATGTAAACACCACTGTCATCAGGGTGTTCCCTTTAGGTATTCCCCTTGACCAGATCCTGGCACTCAAGGCCTCCACATTCTGTTTCCAATACTCTTCTCTAACCTGCTCTCCCCCTATTTCCCTCCTTGAACATGCTGCTTCCAAAGGACAACTGACTTCATGTGTATGAGGAAAAGGTAGTTCAAGGATGAAATTCACACCTCCCATACAGGAGACCAAAGCACAATGCCCAGCTGGTGCGCCTCACGTACAGCTACCACCCATCTGTGAATGGTGGCTTGTATGTTGCTATGATGCTGAACAGGCTTCAGTAAAGCTTCCAGATTATGAAAGGCTAGGAAGAACGGTTTAGTGAACTACTTGTGAAAATCCTATGGATTACAACGGTCTGATAGGCAACCAGTCATGGAGATGGCACAGGACCGGGCAACATTTCATTCTCTTGTGCATGGAGTCACCATGAATTGGGGGTGGACTTGACAGCAGCTAACAACAACAGCCCTGTGTTAGGAGACCCACTGTTCCTACCAGGATGCTTTCCTTTAACCACTTCATTCCTGCCTTGGCTAATACTTCCTCAGCTTTCCAACCATCCAAGTCTTACTCACCTTTCAAGGTCATTATTCACTGTCATAATCAATATCTCATGCTGCCTCCTGGCACCACTACAGCCTGTGCACAATGCCAAGCACGAAAGAATGTCTAACTGAATGAATGAACAGGCAGCATGCTCTTATTTGTGCAGCTCTTCTTATACGACTCTCACCTTTAACCCTCAATTAATGCTGGCTTAATTTTTTTTTTTTATGTTATATGAGCAGCTTACACATCTCTCATATTGCCTAAGTGCAGAAGCTTATACCTAAGCATAATCGACAAATCATAGGGTTATGCAGACTTTTTTATTTTATTGTGTTTTAGGTGAAAGTTTACAGCGCAAATTAGTTTCTCACTTAAAAATTTATACACAGATGGTTTTGTAACATTGGTTGAAATCTCGGCATTCTGTCAGCAAGCTCCCCCTTTCTCTTTCCTCCAGGTTTCCTGTCCCTTCCTGCCTTTTCGTCTTTGCTTTTGGGCAGGTGTTGCCCACTTGGTCTCATATACTTGATTGAACTAAGAAGTACATTCCTAACGTTTGTTTTATAGGCCTGTCTATTCTTTGGCTGAAAGGTGGACTTCAGGAGCGGCTTTAGTTCTTAGTTAGCAGGTGTCCAGGGGCCATAGTCTCTGGGGTTCTTCCAGTCTCTGTCAGAGGAGTAACTGTGTTTTGTTTTTTGTTTTTTTTTTTTTTGGGGTGTGAATTTGAATTTTGTTCTACATTTTTCTCCCGCTCTCTCTGGGACCCTCTATTACGGTCCCTGTCAGAGCAGTCAGCGGTTGTAGCTGCACACCATCTACTTCTGGCCTCAGGCTGATGGAGTCTGTGGTTCATGTGGTCCGTTAGTCCTTCAGACTAATGTTTTTCTTGTCTTTGGTTTATTCATTCTCCTTTGCTCCAGACAAAACTGAACCAACAGGTGTATCTTAGATAGCCGCTCACAAGCTTTTAAGACTCCAGAAGCTACTAAACAAAGTAAGATGTAGAACATTTTCTTTATGAACTATGCCTATGCCAACTGACCTAGACATCCCCTGAGACCATAGTCATCACAGCCCCAGTAACTCAGTCCCTCAAGATGTGTGGATGTGCCTGGGAAGCTTCTATGACTTTGCCTTGGTCAAGTTGTGGAGACTTCCTCTATATTGTGTGTTGTCTTTCCCTTCACCAAAGTTAACACTTGTCTACTATCTAGGAAATATTCCTAGCAGTGGGATTGCTGGGTCATATGATATGCCTATTTCTAGCTTTTTAAGGAGGCACCATACTGTTTTCCACAGTGGTTGTAACATTTTACACTCTCACCAGTGATGAATAAGAGTTCCAATCTCCCCGCAACCTCTCCAACATTTGCTATTTTCAGTTTTTTTTTTAAATTAGTGCCAGTAATGTCAGGATGAGATGGTATCTCATTGTAGTTTTGATCTACATTTCTCTAATGGCTAACGATCGCAAGCATTTCCTCATGTGTCTGTTAGCCACTTGAATGTCTTCTTTGATGAACTGTCTATTCATAGCCTTTGCCCAATTTTTAAATGGATTATTTGTGTTTTTGTTGTTGAGGCATTGAAGTATTCTATAGATTTTAGAGATTAGATCCTTGTCAGATATGTCGTGGTCAATTTTTTTTTCCCAGTCTATAGGTTCCCCTTTTCTTCTTTTGGTAAAGTCTTTTGATGAGCATAAGTGTTTAATTTTAGGAGCTCCCAGTTATCTAGTTTATCTTCTAGTGTTTGTCCATTGTTAGTTATGGCTTGTATTCTATTTATGGCATGTATTAAGGCACCTACTGTTGTCCCCATTTTTTCTCCTATGATCTTTACCATTTTAGATTTTATACTTAGGTCTTTGATCCATTTTGAGTCAGTTTTTGTGTATGATGTGAGGCACAGGTGCTGTTTTGTTTTTTTTACAAATGGACATCCAGTTTTGCTAACACCATTTGTTAAAAAGACTGTCTTTTCCCCATTTAATGGACCTTGGTCCTTTGCTAAAGATCAGCTGACCACAGGTGGATGGATTTATGTCTAGGTTCTCGATTCTCATCCATTGGTCTATGTGTCTTTCATTGTACCAGTACCAGGCTGTTTTGACTACTGTGACTGTATAGTAGTTTCTGAGGTCAGACAGTGTGAGGCCTCCCACTTTGTTCTTTTTTTTTTTTCAATAATACTTTCGCTTATCCAGGGCCTCTTTCCTTTCCATGTAATGTTGGCGATTAGGTTTTTCATCTTGTTAAAGAATGCTGCTGCTATTTATCTAAATGCATTATATCTGTAGATCAATTTGAGTAGAACTGACATTTTCACAATGCTGAGTCTTCCTATCCATGAGCATGGTATGTATTTCCATTATGTAGGTCTCTTTTTGTCTCTTGCAATAGTGTTTTCTAGTTTTCTTTTATAGGTTTTTT